>NC_080419.1:22425500-22763000 GCF_029873635.1 Malania oleifera | reverse complement strand
TTTTCCAATTCTGTTTTTTTTTTTTATGCTATGAAATTTATAATGCTCTGATACCTACTAAATTAAACCAAACCATCAACCTAAGCAGCGAGAAGTGGAATTCATATAAATACAATTAAGAAAATATATAATACCATAGTGCTAAAATGTTCCCAAAATATACATATACAAGTGTTTCCCAAAATACCCTCAACTGAGTAACCTTCCTAAAATACTCACTCTACTGATAGGCCTGAACTGTAACCTCCTTTATCTGCGAGTTTGATCTGCTCGCCTAGTTGGATCACCTGAAAAATATTAATTTAATGGGATGAGACGACGCTCAGTAAAATGATATATGTTATTACTAGTTTGTAGCAAATGAATTACAATACTATGAAGATCTGTTTCTATATAATCCTATATAATTGAATCTGTAAATATAGTACAAATAATATAAACCACCACCTTTCCCATGTGGCTTAACATATCTGTATTTTAGGTTTCTATACATAATACTTTTAATATATATATATATATATACATATATTCCTTGTTTCTGTGAAACTGTACATACATAATAATAACTGAAAACTTTTCTGGATGGATAACTGTATGTCATGATTTAACACCTCATGACATGGTTGTGCAGCCCGTAGGTGGGATCTAACTTGACTGGCCGATCAGGTTAAACCACTATACTTCGTCAGTCTGATCAGCCCTCCTTAACCCATATCTGATGGGAAGCCTGTCCACATGTCGGCAACGATCGACCAACCTACCACGTATTATCTAAATAGGTGGTTGCACTCTATTCTGTATATAGCAATGGTACCGTGCTCTGTAATCTGTAATGGTCCATCAGGGTCTGATACTAAATAATACATCACTATATACAATCTATCTGTTTTACCATGATTTTGTAATATCTGTATTAATCATGACGCTGTAATAAACTGTATTTGTATCAACTATATTTCTGAAATGAACTGTAAAACTGTATGTCATGGTACTGAAAACTGTATAATCATGGTATTCTGAAAAATACTATAAAACATATTCCCTGTTTGTATATTCTGTAAAATATAATCCCAAAAATACTATAAAAACATGTTTCTATACTATATACATATTCTCATACCACACGGTAATTTAAAATATTTTAAACATATTTGATAAACTGTATAAATTCCTGCTGTGAAATAATAATCTGGTAAAAACATATAATTCATATTGAAATCATACTAGTATTGCCTAGCATAACATATTTCCTTTACCTAATTTCTGCTAAAATCCTCCTACTGTGACTGGTCTTATACCTGTAGGGTTCTCCACTCAACACCATGAAAACCATATATCTCATAACAAAATATTACTATTTCTATGTCTATAGCATTTCTTACAACTGTTGGAAAGTCAAATTTTACTTAAAAAAACCTTACCCTGAATCTGGGATGAAATCCAACTCCGTCCCACCGATGATCCACTACGACAGACTTTAAGAGAACTTCCTTAGAAGCGTCGTGGTGGCCTCAAATCGTCAATCCGACGACTAACGGGGCTGGAATCGAAGAGAGAAGGGAGAGAAATCGAACAGGAGAGAGAAAGTAAAGTTTTTGCTAAAAATTCTGCTTAAAATTCGAGTTTAACACTATTTATACACTGGCCTTCGTCAACGAGCCATGTCATCTCGTCGACGAGGTCATGAAGAAGGTTCGTCGACGAACACCATCTCTTCATCGACGAATTTCAGAGTTTAGAAAACAACCTCTCGGTTTCTTCTCATCGACGAAACTTGTCTTCATCGACGAGGCCCTCTTGTACCCTCATCAACGAATCCCCTGTGTTCGTCGACGAGGACCTGATGAATTTTTTTGGGTCATTGCATCCCAAAGTGCAACATCGCATTCGTCAACGAAGTCGGCTGCCTCCTTCTATTACTTTTTCCATTTCTCTCCCTCTTTATTATTTAAATACCATTATTCTTTGGGTCGTTACTCGCGTCTGGGACGTCACGACAGCTTGGCGACTCCATTGAGGATTATAGAGAGTCGAGCTAGTAATTAATTAGAAATTATGTTGAGTTCAAATTTAATAAATCTTTTAGTTGCTTCTCATTTTGTGAATATTAATTGCAAATATTTTCTTTCCAATTTTTTTTTTTAGATAAGAATATTAATTGTAAATATTTTATTTTCAAATTTCTTAGGTAAGCATATTAATTGCAAATATTTTCTTTCCAAATTTTTTAGATAAGCAAATTTTAATTGCAAATATTTTGTTTCCAAATTTTTTATTGCAAATATTTTGTTTCTTAATGGCAAATATTTTGTTTCCAAAATTTTTTAAATAAAGCATTTTATTTGTACATTTTTTTTTTTCAAATTTTAACTGCAAATATTTTTTTCCAAATCTTTTTTATAAATTGCAAATATTTTGTTTCCAAATTTTTAGAATAAGTGTGTTAATTGTAAATATCTTATTTCTATATTTTGAATAAGCATGTGATTGATTGTAAATACTTTATTTCCTTTGTTGTTTGAATAAACAAGTGATTAATTGTGAATATTTTGTTTCCTTCGTTATTGAATGAGCATGTGATTACTTGTGAATATCTTGTTTGAATAAGCATGTAATAAAGGTGGGGGGTAGAGGGTATAGACTAAAATAGATGAATTCACACATCTGTGCACACACTATACCCGAGCTTTTCTTGCTAGGATTATATAGGAGTGTAATTGCGTTAGTCCCTTCATGGCAAAGCTTGATGGGACCCGCAAACCACTCTACTCGGTTTGAACTTTATTTAAACCCCTTTTGGGTAAGGATGTGGGTCAGATTGGGAACCTATTGTCAATAGGGTTAGAGCCTAGCCACACATAACTGTCTATAATCTCTTGCCTAGGATTAAGCCCTGAAGAACCCCGTATATGCAATCCCACCCTAGGTCGGGACAGGAGCCACATCCCTCTCCATGTACAGTCTTTTGTATATATGTTTTTGAGATACTTTGTATTATGTTATGCATTTTGCATCCATTCAAGACATGCATACCACTTAGCCAATATTCTGGAAAAACCCGATAGTGAAACCATGACCCATTTTTCCAAAAAATAAAGCACTTGGCCTAAGCATTTTAAAAGATGGGACGGTCCAATCCTTCTTAAATAACTCGAACTCTACTACTTTTAAACTAAACCCGGGCCCAACCTTTTTCTAAGCAAATAACCCGGCCCAGGCCTGATTTTCAAAAAGCCAAACCTGAAATTCAAAAGTGGGCTTTGGCCCTATTACTAAGAAATTTAGGCCCATATGTTTAAGCAACCCAAGCCCATATTTTGAAACACCCGAAGTCCAAGTGCACATCAAAGTCCACAGGCTCACATTAAACCAATCCAATAGGTTGACTCGCCTGGGTCAACCCCAAACCCAGATAGTGACCTAATCCTTTGCAGAATCTAGGGTACATGGACCATTACCAGGGAAATGAATTGAATTAAAATGGTGGTTTATCAATGGTCGACTTAATTTTGAAGTCTTTCATTAGTGGATAAGACTTTTCTCAGAATTATGGCAAAGTGGTTGTTTAGGTTGCATTGCATTCATACACTTCATGCATAATTTCACACATAGCTATGCACGATAGGCTGTATGCACATTCATATCTTGTTTATATGTATGTTTGCACTAGTTAAACCCAAACATAAACACCCGTTGCACAACATAATCATGCATCTCATGTTCAATTTCATAACCATGCATGCATAGTCATCTCCAATAAGTTGGTAATCACATCCCAATTTTCTGTAAAACCGGTGTACTGAGGTGGCAAAGTTAAAGATTCGGGGTTCCATCATTGAGCAAAATAAATCTCTCTATTCTAGGTGAAAGGTTAGAATCATGGGAACCCATTGCCCAATCACAGTTGAAATGTCGCAAATGCCATCGGGTTGAAGGATTGATCCGTATTCAACTTCAGAAGTGAGCTCGCGTGATACAAACATGATGTGCTTGATCACCTAAGGGTGATAACAAGAGGAATGCATTCATGTTTTTAATTTAAATCATTTTGAAATTGAATAAAATAAGAATGCCTTTCAGTCTCATCTCATCCTCTCCTCCTTGGATCATCACCCTATACCAAATTTTGCCTATTTTTGCTTGCATTTTGTGTAAAGTGACATAGGAAATAGTTTTGTCAGTACAAAGGACTTGGAGCCAATAGTTGGTTTTGGGAGTATATTCAATGGGGCAAAAAAATTAAAAAAAAAAAAAAAAAAAAAAAAAACCTCCAAGTCAGAGTTTAGTAAGGATCCCACTTCAAGATGTTGTCAAGGAGTCTTATTGGGTGAGGATTTCAAAATGATAAAGAGTTGTAGGAGAAGTAAACGGAAATGACTTATCAAGCCTTATCATGCATTTGTTGGATGAAATCGATGAACAAAGTCTCCTGTCTTTGTCTTCTAAATTATGATTGGTGTCTTAAGAGTATAATGATTATATTCTGATCAAATGAGGGGTGACTATCTTTGATCTACTGGTTTTCCCATAAAGAACCAAACAATGATTTACCATTTGTTAACCAAGTTGAGCCTGAATGTTAAATCAATCTTTTCTTAAAATTTAGTTCATCAGAAATTCAACTTGAGGTTGGGTCTCCTAGAATTTGACAAATCATTTGAGGCAATGGTCACTACCAAAATGATGGCAGGTCATTTTTCTACTATCCAAAAGAATGTCAAAGAAGAAATCGCTTACAAGCTCTATTTGAGTCTGAAAAGTTCAATTCTTAATTAACCCATCGAAGGATCACACCCCATACTGGGGTAGTTTTTTTTTTTTTTTTTTTTAAATCAGTCCTAAATGGAATTCAAATGAAAATAAAGTTAAGATTCTTTCATAAAAGGAAAAGCAAAAGTTGTGGTAAAAGAAGAATACGAAGATGAAAAAATTAAAGAAAAAAAAAAGAAAAAGAAAGAAGAAGGAAAGGAAGAAGAAAGAAAAATAAGGGACATGATTCATATGTGATCTTTGACTAGCGAATACCTGTGATGAGATTGATAAATTTTGAGCCTTATTTGAATTTTTTTTTTTAACCCATACCCCTAGCCTACGTTACGGTCCAAATGAAAGTCCTGACCAGATTGGTATACATTATTGTCTCAAATGATTTGTCAGACTCAATATTGAGTCTGAACTACGTAATGACCTAATCTTAATAAGGTACGTAGGCAGCTTGTTCAAATGACAAGTTCAGTTAATACTTTGCAAATGCTTTGACACAAACTGGGGCAGAATATATCATTTAGGGAAAAGAATTTTGAGCCTTAGTTTCCTTGTTCTTGTTGAAACCTGAATCCTTAGCCTACATTTCATCCCGTGTCTTAAAGTCCACCCTGAGATTGAAATATTGATCAGACTACTTAATGAGACACTAGTTCTAATCCAAGATAGGAAGCTTGAAATGAGTCATGGAATACAATGCAAGAATGGATCTCTGAATGGTGATACAGTGGAGGAGTTATGGTTAGGAGGCTGACATAAAATAAAAAGAACATAAAAAAAAATAAAAAAAATAAAAAGGGAAGGTTTGCACGTTGATATGATTCTCTAAACCAGCAGCAGAGTTACATCAGTGTCAAAGTACTGGTAAAATTGTTTCCTGTTAAACAAGCACTGAAAGTCCAGCAAAAACAAGGAAGTTTGCATATTCCATTCACATCTTTAATGAGATTGAGTTATCTGATTGCATATTTATTTATTTAAATTTCAAATTAATTTTAAAACATTAAGAATGCAATCCAAAGAAGGTCCTTGTTGAGAAAACTGAAAATGGACAAGATCACTCAGAAATGAATATACTGGGGTAGATGTCATACCGAGTTTGAAGGGAACCAATTCAAGGGCATCCATGTTAGGTTGAATTTCGAAAATATGGCCAAGATCAGAGTGGTTTCTTGATTACAGGCACAGTGGATAAAGAAAGTTCATGCATCATTTTACATTTCATGCATTTCCATTGCAAAAAAAAAAGAAAAAAAAATGAAAGAATGCATACATGTCATATCATGCAACATGCGTACATGTCCCCATGTTCTGGTATCATATCAAATAGCATGCATGCATCCCTACATTCTAGCATTATAAGTAGCAACATGCATACACCACATAGCATCATTTGTTCACACTTGTCTTGTCATCCTTGTCTAAGCAATCCATGTCTCGCTAAAAAATTGAGGCAACTAGCCCAAGTCTTAGTCAAGTCATCTACTCTGAAATTGGGGTAATTGACCCTAGTACAAATTTTAGCATCTACTCTGAAACTGGGGCATCAGCCTTTAGGGTCAAATTAAGTCATTTGGCTCTTGGGATCCTAAACCCGAGCCTTCATCTTCAATTCAACAACTCATCTGACTCTCAGGATCCTACACCCGAGCATTCATCTTCAATTCAACAATTCATCTGGCTTTCAGGATCCTATACCCAAGCATTCATCTTCAATTCGACAATTCGTCAGACTCTCGGAATCTTACATATGAGAAGTCCTCAAGATCCTACACTCGAGCAATCAACAGACTTTTAGAATCCTACATCTGAGAAGTCCTCGAGATCCAAAACTCAAGCAATCAACAGACTCTCGGAATCCCACATTTGAGGTGTCCTCGGAATCCTACACCCGAGCATTCATCTTCAATTCGATAATTCATCTGGCTCTTAAGATCCTATACTTGAGCATTCATCGTTAATTCGACAATTCGTCTGGCTCTCGGGATCCTATACTCGAGCATTCATCTTCAATTTGACAATTCATCTAGCTCTCGGGATCCTATACCTGAGCATTCATCTTCAATTCGACAATTCATCAAGCTCCCGGGATCCTATACCCGAGCATTCATCTTCAATTCAAAAATTCATTAGGCTCTCGGGATCCTATACCCGAGCATTCATCTTCAATTCGACAATTCATCAGGCTCTCAGGATCTTATATCTGAGCATTCATCATCCGTTCAACAATTTATCTGGCTCTCGGGATCCTATACCTGAGCATTCATCTTCAATTAGACAATTCATCAGGCTCTCAAGGTCCTACACTCAAGTAGTCACTAGAATCTCAGGATCCTACACCTGAGTAGTCACCTGCTAAGTCCTCCTCAAAAGCCAGGATTCTACACTCAAGTCAGCATTAACCATTGGTCCAGAATTCTCATCGAATAGTCATCAAACTCTCAGAATCCTACATCAAAGGAGTCATCGAGATCCTACACTCGATCAATCAGCAGACTCTCGGAATCCTACATCTAAGGAGTCCTCAAGATCCTACACTCGAGCAATCAGCAGACTCTCAGAATCCTACATCTAAGAAGTCCTCAAGATCCTACACTCAAGCAATCAACAGACTCTCAAAATCCAACATCTGAGGAGTCTTCGAGATCCTACACTCGAGCAATTAGTAGACTCTCAGAATCCTACATCTAAGAAATCCTCGAAATCCTACACTCGAGCAACTAGCAGAATCTCAGAATCCTACATCTGAGAAATTCTCGAGATCTTACACTCGAGCAATCATTAGACTCTCGAAATCCTACATCTGAGAAGTCCTCGAGATCTTACACTCAAGTAATCAGTAGACTCTTGGAATCCTACATCTGAGGAGTCCTCGAGATCCTACACTCGAGCAATCAATAGACTCTCAGGATCTTACACCTGAGTAGTCAGACATTCAAAGGATCTTGGGACTGTACACCCAATTGATCATCCCCAACGAAGTAACTATTTTTCAAAGACTCGGGACCCTACACCTGAATACTCGGGATCTTACACCCAATTGATCATTTCCCAATGGAGTAACTAGTTTTCAAAGATTCGGGACCTTACACCTAAATACTCGAGATCTTACACCCGATTGATCATTCCTAATGGAGTAACCATTTTTCAAAGACTCAAGACCCTACACCTGAATACTCAGGATCTTACACTCGATTGATCATTCCCCAATGGAGTAACCATTTTTCAAAGACTCAGGACCCTACACCTGAATACTCGGGATCTTACACTTGATTGATCATCCCTAATGGAGTAACCATTTTTCAACGATTCTATCCACTAACTTCCTAGAGAAATTTGCCACATTCCTATTTTGCCCAGTTTAAATTTTCTCATCCCTGGTTGGTAAAACAAAACTGCATCTGGTTGATCTGAAAGCTTTTGGTAGTTGTTTGGACCTGGTTAAAATATGTTTCTTTTATCTTTAGAGGCTTATTGTTACAAATAACGTAAGAGAGTTCCTACTGTTACATTGAAATAATAAGGCATAAGGCAACTTTTCCCTAATTTCTCAATTTCTCTTTAAATCTTCCGCTAAATTGACGATCAGGCACCACCACGTGGTCTTAGTCGCGATTGTCATCATTTTGGAGTGAGTAAATTTCCAATTTGGGTTTTTTAGGCCCCACTCTAAAGTGAAAGTGAGATTTGGGGAATTAGGTAAATTGATTATATTTGAGGGTATAACTATTTATTTAGAATTTATGGTCCTAGGAAATATTAAAATAGTATTTTATTTAGGGTTAATTTAATAGAATTATGATTTTTTATTCATGTTTCGGGTGAGCGCCACAGGCATTTTTTGGGATCCTGTCGGCGTAATTCAGGAAGTCAGGTAAGGGGAAAAATATTTATTAAACCAGAATTTTTATGAATTTAATGAAAAATGAATTGTGTTATATATGTGTATATGTTTCGGTATGAGTTTAAAATGTCAACCATTTAAATTATGTTTTTCTGAGTTTAGAGCTGTTTATTAGATACATATATACGAAAATGAACTTATGAAAGTGAAAAATATTTTCAGGATAATTATGTAAGAAATGAAAGGTATTTTCAATATAAACGTTAAATGTTGGTTGACTTATTTTACAAGCAATGAATGAATTTTATTACTAAATTGTGTGGCATGAGTAAATGTAAGTTTTGTGCAAATATATGTTAAATGTATGAGATGCAGACTAAGTAAGTAAAGTATTAAGAATGAAATATGATATTGTTAGCTTTGGTGTATTTCCAAGAGGGGGGTGAATTGGAATTTAAAATTTTTTCTTAGGTTGGACCTAAATAGCAACAGTGCATTCACAACCTAGGGTTTGTCTGTGCAGTTCCAAATGCGCAGATAAATATAACATGCGGAAATTAAAATCGTGCGCAATATTCACCAACTATAACATGCATGTGCAGGAATGTAAATTGCAGAAAGATAAACAGTGCACACACGATATGTTATTGGGTTCAGCCAATACTGTCTACGTCCCCGCCTCTAGCTCGTAAGTCCGAGGATTCCACTAATACTCACTTAACGGGTGGAGCGGCACCAGTTACAACCAAGTCAATTAGCACAGGTCTGACCTCAACCTTTACAAATTCTCCTTGCGGGGCGGAGAAGACCCTAACAATCCTTACGGGCTGGATTGCAGCTCTCTCAAGCTACGCCTGGAATACAACAGTATCACAATACAAACTGTGTACAATATAATGCTTCTCCGATAAGCAGATATGTACTAATACAAATCAATTGAATGCACCTCAATGATGTAAGAACTATAAACTCGGTACTCTATGTGTGCAATCAACACTTAGTATAGTAATTATCTCAAGTCAAGCACATAAGTGTTTATACAAGCTAATCTTTGAAACTAAGGAATGATAAACTTTCAATCTTAGTTTAGGGTTTCAAAGATTCAAACTAATAGAAATCTAGAATATCTCCAAAAATAATTTTCTCAATAACAATGCACAATGTGATATTCAAATCTAAGCTTGTAAAATATTTTTGCACACCAAAAATTATAAGCCCTAATGAATCTTGCAATGACAATGCAAAGACCCACTTAGCTATAAGATTTTTCCCACACAAAGATTTATCAAATAAAATCGGGGGGAAAATCAAGCTAAACCCTCAATATGAAAATCACAAGCACAATAGCAAGTGAGGGTTTTTAGCAAAATGGAATAATCAATAAAACACTCACACAACTATATTTCTTAAAGGAATGGAAGTATTATGAGTGTATGGCGTTAGAATGAACAAATAGGGTTTAGGAAATTTGAGAGAGCTTTCGGCTAATCCTATTTACTAATCACCTCTTAATTTTGCAAATGAGCCCCTATATATAGAGAATGACAAAATTATAACCGTTGGGGACATGTAGGGTATTTTTTAAATTATTTTAAAACGATTTAGGAAAATTAACCCTGTTTAATTAAATTTAACAGCGATAAAATATTAAGCAACCTGAGAAGTTCGGGTGGCTAAACTTCAGTTCGGTTGCCTGAATAGACTTAGCCGAAAAATCATTTTTAAAGGGTTTAGTTGCCCGAGTCTAGGTTCAGTTGGCTGAACAAAATTCAGAAACATTTGGCTCGAGGTTTGGGTGCCTGGTGTTAAGTTCGGTTAACCGAACTGACAATTTTAGTTGCCCGAGGCCTGATTTGAACTATGAGGTTCGATTGCCCGGGTTGGTGAAAAGTTCCCTTTAAAGGGTTCAAGTGCCCGAGGGCATTGGGTCATTTTGGGTTCGATCGCCCGAAACCTGGTCAAACTGCTAACTTTCCAGCAGTTCAGGCCCCGAGGAGTTTTGAACTCCAAGGGTTTGGTCGCCCGACCTCTCTCAATTTTTACAATTTTACTTCAATTAATTTCCCTGATTATGTAAGTGATATGGGGACTGTTTGTGTACTTGTTTATGGACCTAAGGTCTTTTCTAAGGCCTTTTTAAGTACGCCTAAAAATCTAGTTTTGATCTACCGAAGGGTGTTCGCTAAGGTCTTGAGCTTATAGTCTACATGCATGATATGTAGATTATTACAGACCTTGGATGATAATTGTTACAGACCCAATGAAATAAAATATAGATTACAACAATAAAAAAACATTATGGGTCTTCATTTTCCTCAAGTTGCCATGTGCCATCAATATGATCTTCCTAATATGGCCCTGCACACAAACTTGGCAAACATTAAATACCGGACTATTTGTCATAATCAAAATAGGGTATGACCCATGGGGTCAATCGATATGAACCATGCTGCTAGTGTATGTTAATGCAACCATGTAAATGCATGACAGTTGAAAGCCGTGTTAGCAGATTCTAGCGAATTTCTATGTGGACTAACTGATGACAGCTAAAAGGTGTCGTGTTAGCAGAATTTAGCGCATTTCTATGTGGACTAACTGATGACGGCTAAAGAGCAGTTTAGTACGAATGAATGAAATGAAAATGGAATGAAATGACAATGAAATAACAATGGAATGAAATGTGAAATGTGAACGATAAAAATGGGAAAGAGTCACCTAAAGTGAAATGTAATGCAATGTTAAAGTTATGAACATGAACATATGAGAATGGTTGAATAACGACAGAAAGAATAATGTATTATGATATTAGAAGTATTAATGCTAGTAGAACATGTTACGTTTGGGCAAGGAAAACTCTTTGCCTGAGGGCTTGCTGAGAAAGGTGAGTGCCTTGGTTGTATCAGGTGTAGCAATAGGCTGCATAACGTGCTAGGGCGGAGGGAAACTGCTTGTATGGGTGGGTAGATTTTCCTATTCTTGGGAGCCTTCGCTAGTAAACCTTTGTTTAAACTGTGTGAGTACGAGATCAATCTAATACTTGAGAGCTTACTGAGTAAGGTGAGTGTCCTGGTATGCTTAAGCAGTAACCCTAGGGTTGCCTAAGTATCAGAGCAGAGGGGTGCTACTTATATGGGTGGGTAATGTGATGACCCAAAAATATATATATACGATTAAAGCAAAATAATAATAAAATAATAAAAATGGTCATTAAGTTAATATCAATACATAAGTTTTTTTTTCTAGAGGATCCTTGATTCCATGTTTGATGCCTAAGAAAGACCTTGTCTGAGCGAGTGCTCAGAGACCATTGCGGCTCGGTCGCTCCCTAGAGGTCGGCCTGGTCAAAATGGAATTTCATAGGATAAACAGGATAAACACTGTTTGTACACGTAAATAAGTATATAAAATAATGTTTTGACTGACATAATTTGCAGAAATATATGATAAAATAATAATAATATAGGTATCCTATGCGAGGCCCACAAGACTGTGTGGGGCCCACATGAGTCTCGAAGCCATGTGGAGATTTACATGAGTCTCGAAGCTGTGTAGGGCTCATAAAATCGTATGAGGAGTATTGGAGTTATGTAGGATCCATTTGGATCTCGAAGTTGTGTAGGGCCCACAAGACCAGGTGGGGCCCACATGAGTTTTCAAATTTTAAATTTAATTCTTGTTCAAAAATAAATAATAAAATAAATAAATACTAAAAATAATTTAAAAGTAATAACAATGATAATAATAATGATAATAATGATTAAGAAAAATAATAAAATAATTAATTAACTAATTGATTAATTAATTAGGTAAGTAGTTAATTAAAAATTTATTTAATGGGAATAGTGGCAAGCATTCCCACATGGCCTCCATCCCCATCCCATACTGAACCCATACCTTGCCCATCCCTTGCCATTCTTTAATTTTAAAAAAATATATATAATTTCACCCATCTCCCCACACTTTTATAAATTCCATTTCTTCCCCAAAATTTTCCTATAAATAGGGAGCTCTCAACCTTCATTTTTCACAACAATTTTCTAAGGAAGAGAAGGATTAGTGAGTGAAAGAAATTGTGGTGGAGAAAGAATTTTTGAGTAAGTTCTCAATCACCCACTCTTTCCGATCTCATTTCTTAGAGAGAGTTACAGTGTTCGTAAGGAAGAAGGTAAGTAAATTTTGATTATGATGGTTTTTTTTTTTTATTTAAAATTCATACCCGAGTTTATTTTATAAGTAAATTTTAATTATGTTAATTAGTTCCACAAAATTTCCATAAGTTTATTTTTATGCATATTTAATTATACCAGTTCTATCTTTAATATACTTGCATCTATTTTTGGGTTAAGAAATGTTCTAATCCCCTCGGTTAAAATTTCAGCATTTCTTTCTATTCAAAAATAAAATTATATATGTTTTTAACACAAAATTGTGTGGCATGAGTTTATTTCTACGTTGCATTTTTTTTTTTGAAAATATGAGTAAAGATGAGATTTTCACGATATTATTTTAAATTGCATAAATTATAATAAGATGATTTTTAAAACCCTTTATGGCAATGAAAGTTTAAAGTTACAGATGCTCGGTACCGCAGCTTAAAGTTTAAACGGATTAAAGTGCACCCACACTGTTTACAGAGTGGTTATTTATGTTAGTAGATTTCTCATGAGTGCACACTTGGTTCCGGACCAGGACTCAATAAGGAAAATCTCACTTAAAATTTACGTACGTTGATTTAGTTTGGTCGGCCAGCTAGCTAAGTCTAGTCTTCGGACCCCACAACCCAGTCATGGGGGTAAACATGACTTACAGCAAATAGGCCTAAGGGTGGTTTTTAAAATATATGTTTATACATATTTAATTACGTGTACAAAGTTACTGATGATTTGAAGGAAAAATGTAAGTTTACATGAAAATGATCATTATGGTGCTTAAATGATGATCTAAAGAAAACGTATAAGGAAAATTATATGTATGTTTATCATTAAATATTTTTATAGTTTTAAAGTTAAAAGTTTAATTTAACAGTTATAGTATATGATTATAAAATTTTACTGTTGTAATTAATGGTAAAAGTTTTATATAATAAATTTTAAATTTATATTTATTTTAAAAGCAGTTTTGAAGTTATAGTATTAAATATTGTTTTACAAAATTTTTTTAAAGCTCATTTTGGTCACACACTAATAATAATCTTATTTACTTACTGAGCGTCGTCTCACTCCAATCATATTTTTATTTCAGATAACTCTGAAGAGCATGTCGGAAATCAGGCTTAGCAAGCACGCAGGTGGGGATAGAAAAATAAAGATTGATTAGAAATATTAGTATGATGTCAGATATTTATGCTTATGAAATTTTTCTTTTTTTTTTTAAATAAATGATTGTAATATGGATAATTAGCGCTCTGGTTTAATAATAATTGAGTTTATTTGCTTCCGCTATAAATCAATAGTAAAAAGTTAATATCCCAGACCCTTCGGGGTCGGGGTGTTACAGATAATCACCCCTATCTTCAGGTAATCTCGTGGGTCAAATCTTTTGCATGTGATTGATTAGGTTCAGAGAATGATTTCAAAAATTAAGTTATCGGTTTTCAAATGTTAAATATTACATTGTTATATAATCTCATGTTAGCCACACGCTGTTTTTAATATATTGTTTCTTTCCTTACTGAGATGTGTCTCACCCAAATATGAATATTTCTTTTTTAGGACATCCTCGAAGTCGGGCTCAGAGAGCTCGAGGGTTCATGCATTTTGAGGATTATAAATAGAAAGGGTATAAAGTTTATGTTTATGTTTTATGTTTTAAGTCTGTTGAGAAAGGAATGATTGTGAATACTGGTTGTTGATTGTGTTTTTGGAGGTTTATGGAGTTGCGAATACAAGTAGATGAATGGTTAATATGGATTATAGATAGAAATAGTAAACTCTGGTATTATATTTATGGAAATTATGTTTATGTTTTCCGCTGTGTATGTTTTGATTTATGGATTATCAGGATTTTATCAGGTATAAAGCACCAGACCCAAGATTAAGGGTTTGGGGCATTACACAAAGGATCTATCTTAACTGTGCCATGAATATGGTCCTAGATTTACAAGCAAAAAGGGTCTCTCCGAGAGACAATCTCCCATATGGGAAAAACTTTAACATTTATTTCAAAAAAGCGGGGGGGGGGGGGGGGGGGGGGGGGGGGGGGGGGGGGCGCTTCCTAATAAAGGAGTAGAAGAGAGCAAACTTGCTCTTTGTTTTTTGAAAGGATGAGTGAAAATCTCTATAAAGAAAATTAAGTTGCTTTTCAATGGCTCAAAACTCCCAAAATCATAATGCATTAGTTTTAACTGCAATCATCGACGAACACAGTGGATTCGTGGATGATCGATAAAGAACACTTCGTCGATGATATCACGATACTCGTTGACGAACTCTGAGGGGACAACTTAAAATCCCAACGTACTAGAATTGATTTTTTTTGCCCTTACCCTAGGTTCTCGTGACTCTTCCTTCCTTTGTCCATCTGAATGCCACTCTCCATCTTCCTCATCTCCTCCACTTCCCTCAAAGCCCTACGCTCCACTCTCATAGCACCATGATCAAAGAAGAGGGCTATCAGTTCTTCCCATCCTCCCGAAATTGGCGAGGGTTCTTCAAGAAATCCACCTTCTAAGCAAACTCAGAAAGCCTCCACTGAAGCTCCGTCTCATTTCATCTCTTCAGAAGCCAAGTTCTATTACAACAATGACATCTCCAAGAAGCACATTGTTCACGGTAAGATCGTTCCTTACCCTTTCCTTCAAGATAACTTCCCCACTATGTTAGCCAAGATCAAAGTTGTAGGGTGGGAAGTTTTGTTCAATTTGGGAGAGCTCGTCTATGAGGAGTTAGTTCGCAAATTTTATGCAAATTTTGTTTCGTCCTCTCGTGGTTGTGCGGCCTACTCTACTATTAGGGGGACCGTAATTCGATTGTTAAACCATACCTTTCCTGAAGTTTTGGGTTGCCAATTTTATCCGGTTCAATGCCTTCCCAAGGCATCATGGCCTTCGTGGTATGATTCGTTTGATTCACACGAGGCCTTGAAGTTAATCATAGGTGACCCCCATATTCCTGCAGTTGCAAGACCAAAATATAAAGACCTTACTGTTGAATTTCGCGTATTGTACCACATGATCACATATAACTTCTCGCCGCGAACAGGATAACGAGACTGGGTGACTCTAGGTGACATTTTTTCCATGTATTGTCTATGGAATGGTAGGGGGATTTACTTGCCAATAGTTATTATTCAACATATGGAGGAAAATTTGAAAAGACAAAGGGGGTGTCTGCCGTACGGCCACTTGCTCACTATATTCTTTTATCACTTTGGTTTTATCTGCGTTGGCATACCTAGTATTGGACTCTCTTTGGAAGATACTTACACTGAGGCTACCTTTCGTAGGATGCATTTTGAGAAGAATGAGGACACCAATACCTAGGTGAAAGCCAATGAACTGGGCAGGGCACCGATAGACGAGGTGCAAGCCGCCATGGAAGAGGATAAGGGGGCTGAGGAATCTTCAGTTGATCCCGTCCTAGAATGCCTGGATGGAATACAGTTCGCCATGGCATAAACGGATCAACACAATCGTGCTCGTTTCGACTCCCTTGATGCAATCATGGCACAATTGGATCATCAAAATCGTGCCCGCTTTGATTCCCTAGATGCTACTCTCGCTGCCATCTTAGCCAAATTAGATAGCCAACAGTAGAAGTTTTTGGGTAGGAACACCCCCCCCCCCCCCCGGTTTTTTTATAATGGCAAAGGGGGAGAAATGGTGGTGGTAGAAAATGGTGTTTATTTTTTTTTTTTAACCATGAATTGAAAAATGGATTGATGATGCTCTTAAAAGAAAAAGAAAGTTCTTTCTTTTGTTGAGGATATCACTGACTGTTTGCATCAACTTTGGTGTCTTGATGCAAACTATCTTGTATTTTTTTCATTTTAACCCTGTAATGAAGAACAATCATGCTTCACTGATGCTTGTAAGGAAATACTTAACCTAATTGCATGTATGAAATGTCGTGAAATATTGATCATACTCAGTTGTTTGTGCTATATGGAATATGTTGATATACTGAGTATACTGAACTGTTTGCGTTGAATGAAATATTGTTGGAATTATGAATTATTTCAGGTTTGAATATATGGAAAAATGCTCTAATTACAGACTGCATGCTGCCGAAATTTCTATTGATTTTTTTGAAAATAAAATATGATAAAATGGTCATAAAGTGCATACATTAAGGGGGAGGAACTGTTAAAATCTTTTAAACATGTATGCATATCTTGAGGGAGAGTATTTTTAAGAAATTATTTTTCAAAAGAACACCAATGGTTTGTCATCTTCAAAAAGGAGGAGAATGTTAGCGCCAGGGGCTAAGGGTTTTCATTCCAGCTTGTTTTGATGACAACAACCAATTAGTGGTTCTTAGGTTTACTAATACTCTTCCTCAAGTTCAGTTCAGATACACAGGACAGTTCCAAGGCAAGCATAAGGGTCAAACATATATTGAACAAGCAAAGAGCAAATGACAATCAACAAAGTTCCACATATGGCATATCCAGGGTTCAACTACCCAAACAAAACATATATATAAAACTTTGTATTAACTGTATTTTTGTTGGGTTGTGTGTGTGAGAGAGGTAGGATGTATGTTACAAATCTTGTGAATATGGTGTGAACAAGAGTATCTTGCTAGAGATGAGCAAATTACATATTCATATAGTTCATAATAGGTTAGAACATGAATTTCGAGTTCACACATGCATATCGAGTCACTTATCTACATAAGATGTCAAAATGACTTTCAAATGCATTTTATCAAACTAAGACATCTTATAATTAGTAAAAATTAATTCTGAACAAGATTGGACTTTAACTTGAACAAAAACCATTTTTGGACTTGTCCACATCCATTTAGGTCCTTATATAAGTAAAACAAAGGGACTCATCAATGAATATAGGGGATTCGTTGACAAACACATTAAGGGAACTAGTCGATGTTCACAGGGGAATTGTCGATGATGAGATCCCGAGACCACCTAAAACCTCAAAGCAGCCTCGTCGACGAATACAGGGGATTCGGCGACGAATGTATATGGGTGGCTAGTCGACGTATACAGGGGAATCATCGACGAAGAGAAACTGAGACCTATTTGAATTCAACAGAGAAGACTCATTGACAAACATAGGGGATTTGTCGATGGATGCATGTGTACGACTTGTCGATGAGGTCATGAAATCGTCGACGAGTGTCGGGCTGCAGACAACATTTAATGCATAGTAACGACTAGTTTTGGGCTTGTCTTTTCTCTGTTAATGCCCAACGGCTCTCCAGCGTGCTAGTCATCTCTTTGGCCATAAATATGTGTCTTTAGAATTCATTGAACACATTGAATGAGTTGAACACTTGGTTGTTAAGCATGTTGATTGAGTTGAACACTTGGTTGTTAAGCACATTGATTAAGCATTCATTTTTAGGTTTTCATCTTTGCATATACTCTCTTGCTCTTTACTCTTGTCTTATACATCATTTACAAAGAGAGTAGTGGGAGATTTGATTTGTATTATTAGCTCAAGAATGGGTACTTTGACGTTGTACCTAGTTGTTTTGATTTGTTGTACTAAGGGGTTCTTTGTGAGCCTTTGTAAGGTGACTCTTAGTGAGCATCTTGTTGTAGCTCTTGGTAAGCAACTGGATTGTAAAGGCTTCTCTGTCTTGAAGGAGGATTGATTAGTGAATTTGGGTAATCCTTGAGTTGGTCTCAAGCATGGACATAGGCTTGGTGCTGAACCATGTTAATATCGTCATGTTAAGCTCTTCTCACCTTACCTCATTGTTATTGCTTGCTTGTTATTATTTACTTTGAATATAAATTGTGATATAATACACTTGAATCTTGCCAATATAATTTTGTGATTGTAGAAAAAAGTTATATATCCACAAAAGACATTTATTCACCCCCCCTCTAAACGCACACTCGGGTCGACAAAAGGAACTAGGTTGTGTATCCCCTCTACGTCTCTACGTGACTAGTTAATATGAGAATTGTACATAGGCGGTGCTACTGGTCACTTTGGTAGGGATAAAACCATTGTAATGGTAGAGGATAGGTTCTTTTGGCCTAGTTTGAAAGGGATGTCGCTAGAGTTATATCTCATTATGGAACATGTCAATCTACAAAGGGTAGAAAGCAGAACACTAGTCTATACACTCCTTTACCAGTACCCTATACCCCTTGGCAAGATATTAGCATGGATTTTGTTTTAGGACTCCCTAGGATTGCTAGAAAGAATGAGTCTGTGTTTGTTGTCACGGATAGATTTTCAAAAATGTCCCATTTTATTCCATGTTACAAAGCACATGATACCTCAAAAATTGCATCCATCTTTTTTAGAGAAATTGTGAGATTGCATAGTTTTCCCAAGACCATTGCTTCTGATCAGGATGTAAAATTTGTAAGTTACTTTTGGAAAACTTTGTAGGCAATGTTAGCTACTAACTCAGATTTTCTAGTGCTCATCATCCCCAAACCGATGGCCAAACCGAGGTAGTTAATAGGAGCTTAGGTGACCTATTAAGATGACTAGTAGGTGAGAACATAGGTTCAAGGGATTTGTGTCTTCTGATGGTTGAATTTGCGTTCAATAGCTCAATGAATAGAACCATCGGCCTTAGCCCATTTCAGGTTGTCACTGGTTATCAATCTAGGAGACCGATAGATCTTGTTCCATTACCTCCGTAGGTTAGAGTGAGTGAGCAAGCCGATGCTTTTGTTAAACACATACATGACCTACACTTTGAAACAAGAATGAAGATCAACCTGAACAATAAACATTATAAATCTAGTACTGATATTCATCACAAGTTACAAGAATTTTCAGAGGGTGATATGGTTATGATCCGTATTCGTCCTGAATGGATTCCTGTAGGAAAGGTAAGAAAGTTACATGTAAAAAAGATGTCCTTTCAAGATTTTAAATAAAATCAGTCCTAATGCTTACATGATTGATATTCCCATTGAATTTGGCATTAGTAATGTGTTTAATGTTGAGGAATTAACCCCATTTCTTGAAACATCTACTTTTGTGGAGCCCTCCAGTTCTAACCTTGCAGGTGATCCCACTCCATTGCCCACTCTTTATAAACCTAAACAACTGAAATTGCCTTTGCCTCCATCTTTACCTATACCTAAGAACTGTGATGAAATTGAAGAAATCCTGGATGATAAAACAACATTCACACGAGTAGGATCATATCAGAAATTCTTGGTCAAGTGGAGAGGTGAACCACTTTCTGAGCATAGTTGGATTTTGAAAGAAGATCTACTTCTTCTCAACCCAGAAGTATACTCCTAGTACTGCGCTTCTCATTCTTCGGAGAAGAATTCTTTTGGACCCAGGAGAGTTTATTGGAATCAGCAGCCCTTACCCTTGTCCTTCACCAACATGGTGACACGTGTACATCCTCCAGATGTCCACATTGGTTGGTAATTATTACAAGTATACATGGAGTATCTTGAAGATTTTTAGCATGAGAAAACCCGAGTTGATATGTTGTTGCAAGTCTAAGTTCAAGACCCATGTGGGCCCCACTAGGCTCCATTGGGCCCCACAAAGTTTGGGCCTCCTTTTTGACTTTTATTTAATATGCAATATTGCAAGACAACCAAGCTTGCAAGTGTGTGTGCTTTGTTACTTGTAAGAGTATTTACGTGTGTCTAGTAAGTTGGAGTCTTTAATATGTTTGTAAGCTGTGTATGTTAATTTCCTATGTGTGTTTTCCCATGCCTTGTCCCCCATGCTTGTGTAAGAGTTAATGTCTTGTCTTCCCCTTTCCCCCTTCCCCCCATGTTAAGTATTTATATCTCCATAGTAAGAGATGAAAATTTAGCTAAGATATTGATATTGAATATATTGGAGGATTTTCCTTTGTAAAGCTTGTTATAGCTTTGTCCGATCCTTGTGATTGAGTGGCGAGAGGTTACTTCATTCTCTCTGGAGATCAGGTGGTAAGAAACCACTATCTATCCAGCATTTCTATCACCATCTATTTCCTTTCACCCACGTCACTTCCATATACATACAACAACTTACGTCTTCACTTGTTTAAAGTTTATTTCAAGGATATTTCTGTTGTGATTTGAATTTGTGGTGAATAATATTACGTCATCCAGCGATTTTCCCTAGTAATATTGTTCTTTTACTTCACCTTGAATTGGTTGTGAACCTTTCTTTGAAACTCATAAGCCATAGTTGAGGAATAACCCTTGAATTCTGGTCATTTCTTCAAAACCCATAGCAGGTCAGGCTACTAACACTGACGGTCAGTAGACTAACCTAGGTCAGGCGACTGACCCCGATGGTCAGTCGACTAACCTGCTACTGCCACTCCACAATTCAGCTTAAAATTCATCAGGCGACTAACTCTAAAGATCAAGCAACTGTAGTCACCCAAAATCTTAATTTTCAACATTTATACACTTATTTCTTTGTCAATTGTGGGAATATTGCTTTGTTAACTTAGACTTATATTCTTGAATGATTGAAATAGCATCTTTAAAGCATATTACTTGTTTCCTTTGTGAAAGAACCTTTGAGATTGAATTTTGGAACATATTATATACCTTTTCAAAATTCTTAAACATGTGAAGCTTAGCCTACTTTATATTGTTTAAGTTTGGTTGATTCAATTCTCAATTTAAAGTGCATTTGATGTATGTGTTGATTGAGGGTTAACAAGTAGGACTTGGTCACCCTCCCCCATCCTACATTAGGAGGTTTTGGGCACATTAGGAAAAATTGAAAGAAGTTTAAAAGAGGAAAATCAAGAGAAAAAGGTGGAGACATGAATGAGCAGAAAGATAAAAAAAAGACTCTTATTACAACTGCAGTTGATGGAGATGTCATGATTATCTCCAATGATGCTAATATTGTAGAGACCTGAAAAAATAAATAATAAAAGAAAATGGAAAAAGATGATTTTTGGCTAAAAAGGAAGAAAACCGGCGACGATTTTCTAGAGGAGCCAGAAAACCGACGACGATTTTTTGGAGGAGCCAAAAAACCAGCAATAGTTTTGGTTTTTATCGTGGAACGTTGACGGGTAAATAGTTAAAATTGAGTTGGTTAAATAGAAAACTGGCGACGATTTTCTAAGGGTCAGATAAAACCGGCAAAGGTTGTCTCTGCAGAGAGTTTTATAAGGAGAGTCGCGAGACATATTTCTTAAAAACAAAATTTCCTTCTTCTTCTCTCTTCTAAACCCTACAAAACTCCTTCCATTTTTCCATTGATTCTAGCTTCATTTTAGGCCGGATTGGCGATTAGGAAACCCACGGGGTTCTGGGAAGATTCTCAGCAACCTACGTGGAGTAGATTTTCGATTTGGGGTTCCAGGGCACCATCCCAAAACCAGGGTAAGTGGTGTATTTCAAGGTTTTTAAGTTTATTTGGAGTATATGAAATGTAGGAAGTGTTAAATGGAAATTATTCTGAGAGTTGTGTTGAATAATTTGGGGAAAATGTGAATTGTAGGTTTTTGGGTTGCGAACGCCGAGGGGCGAAAAAATTGGGTGTTTTAGTGAAATCTCAGTAAGCAAGGTAAGGGAATAAATTATAGCAGTTTTTTCATAAAATTATGGGTTGAGAAATATGAGAAACGGTATTATGATATTTTACCAAAAATTTATTTATGATATAAATATTAGATGAAATTTTTGTGGCATATGATTTTATACTGTGAATTGTTTAAAACTGGGTTAAATGATTTACCTTGAGAATATGAGATTATGAAATGATTAATATGTGATATGAGATTTGAAATGGGGAAAATGATGAATGTGGAATGTACTGAAAAATGTAAATCTTCTGAAATATGAAAATGTTTCATGGATAAATGTGAAATACATGTATTGAGAGGAATATTTGTATTTATAAGATGATTAAGTATTGAATTGATGAAATACTATTGAAATGAGGAAATGGGTTGTGAATATTGAAAATGTGAACATTGCAATGATAATACTGCAATGAGAATAATGATATGTGACTACTAGTATAAGACTATGAAATTATGAATATGAGAAATGTAGAATATTGCAACGTTAACTCTGCAATATGAAAATGAGAAATGTGAATATGAGAAATATGATTATGAGAAATGTGAATCTGTGAAATGTAAATATTGCAATGCAAAATTCTACAATATGAATACTGAATGAT
Organism: Malania oleifera; assembly: GCF_029873635.1. NCBI lineage: Eukaryota > Viridiplantae > Streptophyta > Magnoliopsida > Santalales > Ximeniaceae > Malania > Malania oleifera. The sequence continues at coordinate 22,740,123 of NC_080419.1, read as the reverse complement.
GAGAATTGAAATGTGAAATTCTGAAATATGAATACAGACATGTGATTGATGAAATGCCAATATAACATCATGATTTCTGGTATGTGGTAGTGATAACCTTGATGGATGGATATGGAAACCCTAATGATGGGTAGTGATATTGAACACGGTACCATTGCTAGTGGTGTTAGTGTAACCACACAGGCTCGTGGAGCGTGCGGCATGATAGTCAACTGAGTTGTATAATAGAGTTGTTGTGCCCCCTAAGTTCGGATCAGGGCTATTGGTCAGCCAGCCGTACTACAGATACAGGATATATGATAATATTTGACCTAACCGGGTCAGCCAACCGTGGTTAGGTCCAGCCTTCGGGCAGCACAACCCTATTCATAAAGGGAAGCATGACATGGAAAGATATCCTCAGGGTAGCCATGAGTACAAACACGAATGTATTGGTAACTAGTGACACTCATGAGCTAGATATGGAATTGGAAATGAAAAGGAAATGAAAGTGGAAATGTAATGATAATAGAAATGAGAAAGAAAATGAGAAATGAACAGCATGAGTTAATAAATAATTAAAGTGAAGTAAAACACACCGCCTGGGGGCTTATTGAGTAAAGTGAATGCTCTGATAAGTATCAATTGTAGCTGAACCCGAGTTAATTGGGTTAGGTTGCAAACGATATTAGGGCAGAGGGAAGCTACTTGTATGGATGGGTAAGCTTCCCTATTCTTAGGAACTTCACCGATAAACTTGGCTTACGAACAAATGATTTTGGGAAATGTAAATAAAAGCTTATGAAAGCTTGTGTTTTATACCTATATGATTATGATTGTGGAAATGGTTTATTGTCTTAGAAGTTATTATTATTGAAACAAATATATGATATGATATAATGAATCGCATTTATTCTGTCATACTAAGATGTGTCTCACCCAATCATTTAAATATTTCATAGAACCAAGATAGGCCTGGTGATAGAGCTCCGAGATTGAGGGGAGTAGATACCTTGGGTAGATAAGGTGAGTATTTTGACTTAGGGAGGTTTGATTCCCCTAGAGGTTTTGTATTAGACTTGTATATATGAATGATAGTACTCTGGTATGTGTATTCGCTGTGGTATGTATGTATATATTTATGAAATGACTTCCACTGTTAGGGTTATGTATGAGTATGATTGTATACCAGGTACCCACTTTTGGATCAGGTTATGTAATATGGTACCAGTGGTTGACGTGGCGATATGTGGTTATATATATATATATATATATAAATATATGTTGATTATATGGGGAAAAAATGGTATGAAAATCGGGTTGGCACAATTTGGTATTAGAGCCTAGGTTTGCTAGGTTCTGCAGATTTTAGTAAATAGCGGAATACAATACGAAAGTATATGAATGAATATTGATGAGATATGAGTCAGTTGTTGTTAGAGGATGAGATTAGAATTTAGGGTTCTATCTTGCGACCTGGAAGCGAGAGTTCCGTGGTTGTTTCCGTGTTTTTTTTGGGGTGACGACTTTTGGAAAACCATAGATGCTATCGTTGGATCGTGTTTCTAAGCGGTAGGATTGAATCTTAAATGGGGATTGAGAATGTTTAGAGAAATGTCCATAACAGAATATTTTGTGTGTTTGAGTATGTTGAGTGTGTTAGTGAGATATGAAAATAGAGTTCTAAAACTGTGTTATTCCATTTGCAAGATGGATCCACGGAGTAGTAGTGCATAGGCTAGAGGGGATGATGTAGGGCCTTACAGTATGGGTAGAGGAAACCCTGATGTTGTACTACGTAGCGTCACCCAACAAGTGATGTCAGAGATGGTTAGGAGTTCGGGTGGCCAGAGCTGCACGATTGAGCAGTTCACGCGGATGAGACCTTTGTCGTTTTCTAGAGGAGTTGACCCACTTGTGGCTGAGAACTGGGTCCAAGATATAAAGGATATGATGACAGTTCTTCCATGTACATGTGAGCAGAAAGTATTATTTGTGACATTTAAGCTGACAGGGAAGGCAAAGCATTGGTGGAGATCAGCGAAATTGTTGGAGGAGCAAAGACTGGACCCCATAACAGTGACGTGGAGCCGTTTCAGGGAGATCTTCTTTGAGAAATATTTTCCCTCTACTGTCAGTAGTGCGAAGGCGGTGAAGTTTCTGCATCTAATGTAGGGACCGTTGACAATACAACAATATGTGGTGAGGTTTATTGAGTTGTGTAAGTTTGCTTCGTATTTGGTACCTGATGAGGAGAAGAAGGTGAGGAAATTTAAGGAGGGTATGAGGCAGAGTCTGTTTGAGCAGGTTATAGGCTTTCGAGCTCAGACATTCACAGAGGTGGTAGACAAAGCTGTAGTGATTGAGGGTGGCCTTCAGAGAGGCACCGCAGCACGGGGTTAGGGGAAGAGGCCCGCACCTTCAGATGTTCAAGTAGGGTCTAGCCGAGGGCCATGGAGGAGGCAGGATAGCAGAGGTGGACGGAGACAAATAGTGAGAGATCGGGTTGTACAGGGAAGTCATACGCTTCCTTCTTGTCCCATATGCTTCAGGAGACACTCGGGAGAATGTCGGGCCAAGGAGGTGATATGTTATTGGTGCTATTAGCCTGGGTATATGGCGAGGGATTGTTGTGCACCGTCAGTTGCCACGCCTATTCTTAGACCATACTGAGGAGGTCATCAGGCACCTCGAAGCAGGCAGTAGAGGAATATTGCCCCAGCTTGAGTCTACGCGCTGACATTGGGGGATGCAAAGGCAGCAGAAGATGTTGTGACAAGTACAATTTCAATTCCGTCATTTACAGCTACTGCTTTATTTGATTCAGAGGCGACTCATTCTTTTATCGCCCAGGAGTTTGTTGAATTTTATGGGTTGGAAACACAACAGTTTAGTGTCAGTTTGTCAATGGCTACGCCGACGGGGGCTGTGGGGATATGTGATAAAGTACTTAGTAACTATCCTGTATACATTCAGGGGAGGATTTTATTAGCTGATTTGGTGGTCTTTGATATGCATGGGTTCGAGGTGATACTAGGTATGGATTGGCTAGCTGTAACGACCTGTTTAACTTATTAAACAATAAGCATATTTAAATATATGATCAACCCAACCCGTGGGCAATGGGGATAGACCAGTCATAAACAGCGGAAACCTAAGCAGCAGTAAGTATAAAATTACAACCACCCAACCATAAAACATAATACCAGAGTCTACTTACACCAAAATAATATACATATATGTTCAATCTCCCATAACATTCCAAATACAACTAGGATCTCACAACAAAATAATCCTGATCCTAGTACAAAATCTTACCCTCCTAGTAGGGTAACTTAACAAATTCAACGGTGGCCATGACCCGCCGGTCTTTCAGGGTCTCCTGAAAAATTAATTAAATTCGAGGATGAGACATTTCTCAGTAAGGGAAAATAAACTAAATACAGCTGTGTGGCAACATGAACATTTAATGCAATTATACATATACAGTACATTTTATATATCTATAAACATTCATCATATCGTACTGAATAGTCATATACTTTCAAATTTGCTAATAAACCATATCGCTCATAAAACGTCTGTTATAATTGATAATACTGAAAACATACTAAGGATGAATAGCTAGCTGGTGTCATGTATTACCTCCCATAACAGGTTGTGCAGCCCAAAGGCAGGACCCGACAATGGCTGGCCGATCACTGCCGAGTCAAAAATGTCTATAAGTACGATGGGCCCGCCACACCCTAGTCCGGACTGCTAGGTGGACGTTTTCAACTTTACACTTAAAGCCACATCGACTATCCATCTCCCACCCCCTCGTGGGGTGGTTAGCACAAATCTGAACATAGATATCTGATCTATATAGTTACGGTACCGAGCTCCTGAAACTGAACTAACTAACATCCGGGTTCTGATAACATATAATACATGATATTATAACATTTTTCATAATTTCATAAATACAACCTCGCGCCGAAAATCATTTCATAAATATGGCCTCACGCCGAACATCATTTCATAAATACGATCTTACGCCGAAAATTTCATAAATACGGCCTCGCACCGAACATTCATAAATGCGGTCTCGCGCCGAAATCATTTCATAAATACATATCATTATGAAAATAATCAATTATCATGTACTTATCAAAATCATCATAATATACTGTATCTTTTCAAAACTCCTGAAACATGTTTTATTCGTAAAATTTGCCATATCATTACTTTTCATGAAAAATAACATTCATGTCACACAAAGTTCAATAATTTTGTACATTTCATTCTAAAATCACATTTTTTGTAATAGCAGTATTTTCCCCATAACATACATTTTCTCAATAATATTCAAATATCATGCATGCTTTCCTAAAAATTAATTTACCGATAAATAATAATAATACATGTGGAAAATAACTACTTTAGTTTATTCCCTTACCTGACAACTAAAAAGCCCCTATGAATTCCTGGACTCACACCCTTAAGATTTCCTGATCAATACCCTGAAAATGAAAACTCTCAGTACTAAATTTCAGTATTTTCACGTGAATATCATTTCCTATAACTATGAAAAGACCAAATTCGGCATAAAAAGCATGACCTTGATTCGGGGACGAATTTCAACTTGCTCCCACCAATGATCCGCTCCGGTAAAAATGGAGAGAACTTCTCCAGGAGCATCGTGGTGGCTTCAGATCGTCGAACCAGTGAAAATCCTGCCCGACATCAAAAAGAGAGGGGAGAGGAACCGTAAAGGAGAGAGAGGGTAAGAAAATTTTTTATTTTTCTACGTTTAATCTGAGTTTTACACTATTTATACTAGTGGCTTCATCGACGAGCCATGCATGTCACCACGTCGACGAGGTCAATAGTAATTTCGTCGACGAGCTCTTTCCTTTGTCGACAAAATTTAGAGTCGCCCCAAAAACCTCTCAGTATTTTCATGTCGATGAAACTTGTCTTCATCGACGAGGCCCTCTTGTACCCTTGTCGACGAGTCCCCTGCTTTCGTTGACGAGGACCTGATAATTTTCTTAGTTCATTACTTCCCAAAATGCAATGTCGTCAACGAACGCGAAACGTTCGTCGACGAAATCTGTTGCCTCCTTCTGTTCCTATTTCCATTTCCCTTCCTCTCTATTTAAATACCATTTTTATTATTCGGGTCATTACACTAGCTGCTCACTATGCCAGTATAGATTATCATTAGAGGGAGGTTGCATTTAGACCTCTAAAGGGACAGGAATACAAGTTTGTGGGGTCTCATTTGCGTACCCCACCACAATTGTTATCTGCCATTCAGGTGAGACGGTTGCTGTTAGAGGGTTATTAGGGATTTGTGACTTGTGTAAAGGTGGTATTAGAAGAAGAGTTGAGATTAGAGGATATCCCGATAGTGAGGGATTTTCTTGATGTTTTTCCTGAGAATTTTTCGGGATTACCTCCTGATCGTGAGGTAGAGTTTTCTATTGTACTGGGGACGGCATCGATTTCGAAAGCGTCGTATAGAATGGCACAAACAGAATTAAAGGAATTGAAGGATTAGTTGTAAAAATTGTTAGACAAGGGATTTATTTGGTCTAGCGTGTCGCCCTGGGAAGCACCGGTATTTTTGTGAAAAAGAAAGATGGGTCGATAAGAATGTGCATCGACTATCAAGAAATTAACAAAGTGACTATCAAGAATAAATACCTGCTTCCTCGCATCAATGATTTGTTTGATCAACTACAAGGGACACAAAATTTCTTGAAGATAGATTTACGGTCTGGGTATCATCAAGTAAAGGTCAGATCAGAGTCGGTATGGCCACTACGAATTCTTGGTTATGCTGTTTGGATTGATAAATGCTCCTGTAGTGTTTATGGATTTGATGAACCGGGTATTCCATCAGTATTTAGATCAGTTTGTGGTAGTATTTATCGATGACATACTGGTGTATTCAAAGAGCCCAGAAGAGCACGAGGAACATCTAAGGATAGTACTTCAGGTACTAAGGGAAAGGAAACTATTTGCAAAATTCAAGAAGTGCAAGTTCTGGCTAAAGTAGGTTATCTTCCTTGGACACGTGATATCTAGAGGTGTTATATCAGTGGATCCGAGGAAGATTGAGGCAGTAGTAGATTGGGTACAACCGAAGAATGTGCAGGAAATGAGAAGTTTCCTGGGATTGGCTGGGTAATACCGTAGGTTTGTTGATGGTTTTTCTAAATTGTCGAGTCCTTTGATGTGATTGATCAGGAAAGGGGTGAAATTTGAGTGGTCTAATGAATGTGAGCAGAACTTCAAGGAGTTGAAGTAGTGGCTTATCACTACACTGTGTTGACGATTCCTTCAGGTGAAGAGGGTTTCATAATTTACACTGATGCATCGCATAGAGTGCTCAGCTGTGTTTTGATGTAGCAGGGGAGAGTTATAGCATATGTCTCACGGCAGTAGAAAGAATATGGGAAGAATTACCCTACCCATGATCTGGACTTAGCAGTAGTAGTATACGCACTAAAGATTTGGAGACATTATCTCTATGGGGGTAGGTGTGAGATTTTTACTGACCACAAGAGTTTGAAATACTTTTTCATGCAGAAAGAATTGAACATGAGACAAAGAAGATGGCTGGAGCTGATAAAAGATTATGACTGTACTATCAGTTACCACACGGGAAATGCTAATGTGGTGGCTAATGCCTTGAGTCAAAAATCGGTGGGTGCATTAGTATCTGCAGTGGAGATCCAGCATCCGATTATGATGGATATGAAGAGATTGGGGATAGAATTCATAAAGGGTGATCATTAGACATTTATTGTCAATCTGGTGTTGCAACCAACTCTATAGGAAAGAATTAAAGCAGCACATAGGAGTAATGCAGAGCTGGTAGAGTTTATAGAAAAAGTACAGGATGGTCTGGAGGAGGATTTCAGTATCTCAAATGATGAGGCCTTGAGGTTTCGTACCAGGTTATGTGTACCTGCCGATCTTGAGATTAAGAAAGTGATTTTGAAGGAAGCCCATCAATCCTTGTATACAGTATATCCTAGTAGCACTAAAATGTACAAAGATCTTCGGGAATCTTTTTGGTGGAGTGGAATGAAAAGAGAGATTACTGAATTTGTAGCACAGTGTTTGACATGCCAGTAGGTGAAAACTGAGCATCAGAGACCGACAGGGTCATTACAATTGTTGTATATTCCTGAGTGGAAGTGGGAGCATAGAGCGATGAATTTTGTCACTGGGTTACCGCTGACACTACATAGACAGGATGCCATTTGCGTAGTAGTAGATCGAATCACAAAGACTGCCCACGTCGAGCCTATCAAAGTTAACTACTCCTTAAACCGATTGACAGAGTTATAGATTCAAGAGATAGTGAGAATGCACGGCGTGCCTGTGCCTATAGTTTCAGACCGAGACCCACGATTTACATCCCGTTTCTGAAGGAGGTTGCAGGAGGCAATGGGTTCTCATTTGTCATTTAGCACGACATTTCATCCTTAGTCAGATGGGCAGTTAGAGAGAACAATACATATATTGGAGGATATGCTACATGCATGTTTGCTAGACTTTGCAGGCTGTTGGTTACGGTTTATACCACTGGTCGAGTTTGCGTATAATAACAGCTATCAGGATAGCAATGGGATGACACCATTTGAGGCATTGTATGGTAGGAAATGCCGATCCCCATTGTACTAGGATGAGATTGGGGAAAGACAGATATTGGAGTCAAAGCTGATATAGTAGATTCATGACAAAGTCAAACTCATCAGGGATAGGATTAGAACAGCACAGAGTCGGTAGAAGAGTTATATAGATAGTTGCCGATGAGAGTTAGAATTTAACGTTGGAGATCACGTACTTTTTAGGGTGGCACCATTAAAAGGAGTTATGAGATTTGGGAGGAAGGGTAAATTGAGTATTAGGTATATTGGACCATTCGAGATTCTTGAAAGAGTGGGTCTAGTTGCCTATATATTGGATTTATCACCAATTTTATCAAGAATTTACGACGTATTTCACGTTTCTATGTTGAGGAAATATGTCCCAGATCCTTCCCATGTGATCAAATATGAGGCACTGGAGCTTAGCGATGCCGCGCCAGTGCAGATTTTGGATTGGAAGAATAAGAATTATGTACGAAAAGTATACCATTGGTAAAAGTTATGTGGCGCAACCACACAGTAGAGGAAGCTTCTTGGGAGTTAGAGGAGTAGATGCGCCAGAGATACCCACAGCTGTTCAGTGGGAACCAAAATTGAGTTAGGTAATTGAATTTATATAATATAGGTACTATTTTGGTTTTAATGGTTTTAGGGAGAATTTTCTTTTGATGATTCTAATCTCCCAGAACCCCTAAGTAACCACAGTATTCCTCCGCCATAAGTCAGGGTAATTAATAAAATGGTGGTGTTATTCTTTAAGAATGGAAATGTGATAAATGGCAAATTTTGAGGACGAAATTTTATAAGAAGGGGAGAATGTAGAGACCCAGGAATATAAATAATAAAATAAAATGGAAAAAGATGATTTTTGGGTGAAAAGGAAGAAAACCGACGATGGTTTTCTTGAGGAGCCAGAAAACCAGCAACAGTTTTGGTTTTTACCACGGAACGGTAACGGGTAAATGGTTAAAATTGGGCCAGTTAAATAGAAAATCGGCGATGGCTTTCTAAGGGTCAGAGAAAATCAGCTATGATTTTCTCTACAGAGAGTTTTATAAGGAGAGTCGCGAGACTTATTTCTTAAAAACAAAATTTCCTTCTTCTTCTCTCTTTAAAACCCTATGAAACCCTTCCATTTTTCCGTTGATTCCGACTTCATTTTAGGCCGGATTGGCGATCAGGAAACCCATGAGATTCCTGGGAAGATTCTCTGCAACCTACGTGGAGCAAATTTTCGATTTGGGGTTTCGGGGCACCATCCCAAAACCAGGGTAAGTGGTGTATTTCAAGGTTTTTAAGTTTATTTGGAGTATATGAAATGTAGGAAGTGTTAAATGGAAATTATTTTGGGAGTTGTGTTGAATAATTTGGTGAAAATTTGAATTGTAGGTCTTGGGCTGCGAACGCCGAGGGGCGAATAAATTAGGTGTTTTAGTGAAATCTCGGTAAGTCAGGTAAGGGGAATAAATTATAGCAGCTTTTTTAAAAATTACGGGTTGAGAAATATAAGAAATGGTATTATGATATAAATATTAGATGAAATTTGTGTGGCATATGATTTATACTGTAAATTGTTTAAAACTGGGTTAAATAATTTACCCTGAGAATATGAGATTATGAAATGATGAATATGTGATATGAGATTTGAAATGGGGAAAATGATGAATGTGGAATGTACTGAAAAATGTATATCTTCTGATATATGAAAATGTTTTATGGATAAATGTGAAATGCATGTATTGAGAGGTATATTTGTATTTATGAGATGATTGAGTATTGAATTGATGAAATACTGTTGAAATGATGAAATGAGTTGTGAATATTGAAAATGTGGACATTGCAATGATAATACTACAATGAGAATAAAGATATGTGACTACTGGTATGAGAATATGAAATTATAAATATGAGAAATGTAGAATATTGCAACGTTAACTCTACAATATGAAAATGAGAAATGTGAATATGAGAAATATGATTATGAGAAATGTGAATCTATGAAATGTAAATATTGCAATGCAAAATTCTGCAATATGAATACTAAATGATGAGAATTGAAATGTGAAATTTTGAAATATGAATACAGACACGTGATTGATGAAATGCCAATACCGCATAATGATTGTTGATATGTGGCAATGATAACCCTGATAGATAGATATGGAAACCCTAATGATGGGTAGTGATATTGAGCACGGTACCGTTACTACTGGTGTTAGTGCAACCACACGGGCTTGTGGAACGTGAGGTGTGACAGTCGACTGAGCTATATAGTAGAGTTGTCGTGCCCCCTTAGTCCAGATCAGGGCTGTTGGTCGGCCAGTTGTACTAAAAATACATGATATATGATGATATTTGACCTAACCGGGTCAGCCAACCGCTGTTAGGTCTGGCCTTCGGGCCGCACAACCCTATTTATGGGGAGAAGCATGACGTGGAAAGATATCCTTAGGGCACCCATGAGTACGGACACAAATGTATTGGTAACTAGTGACACTTATAAGCTAGATATGGAATTGGAAATGGAAATGAAAGTGGAAATGTAATGAGAATGGTAATGAGAAAGAAAATGAGAAATGAACAACGTGAGTTAATAAATAATTAAAGCAAAGTAGAACACACCGCCTTGGGGCTTATTGAGTAAGGTGAGTGCTCTGATAAGTATCAGTTATAGCTAAACCCGAGTTAATCGGGTTAGGTTGCAAACGATATCAGGACAGAGGGAAGCTACTTGTATGGGTGGGTAAGTTTCCCTATTCTCAGGAACTTCGCCAGTAAACTTGGGTTACGAACAAATGATTTTGGGAAATGGAAGTAAAAGCTTATGAAAGCTTGTGTTTTATACCTATATGATTATGATTGTGGAAATGGTTTATTTTCTCAGAAGTTATTATTATTGAAACGAATATATGATATGATATAGTGAATCTTATATTGCCACACACTATAGATAATTTATTTTGTCTTGCAGAGATGTGTCTCACCCAATCATTTAAATATTTCAGGAAACTGAGATAGGCCTGGTGATAGAGCTTCAAGATAGAGGGGAGTAGATCCCCTAAGTAAATAGGGTGAGTATTTTGAGTTAGGAGGTTTGATTCCCCTAAAGGTTTTGTATTAGACTTGTATATATGAATGGTAGTACTCTGGTATGTGTATTCGCTGTGGTATGTATGTATATATTTATGAAATGACTTCCGTTGTTGGGGTTGTGTATGAGTATGATTGTATACCCGGTACCCACTTTCGGGTCGGGTTATGTAATATGGTATTAGTGGTTGACGTGGCCGATATATGGTTATATATATATAGATATATATATATATATGTTGATTATATAGGGAAAAAATGGTATGAAAATCGGACCGTCGCAAATGTAAACTTAGCATGTCAGGACAATACTTGGGTTGTTGATTTTGACACTTCTTTCCATATTTCTTCATGACACAATATCTTTGCGACCTACACTTGTGGTGACTATTGTTGTGTGAGGATGACTAGTCAAGTCTTATCCAAAATTGCCGGAATTAGGGATGTTTGGTTTTTCGACAGGTGTTGGCTACGAGCTACTACTAATGAATGTCAAACATGTTTCAAATTTAAGATTTCAATTAATCCTCATAGGTCTCCTAAGTGATAATGAGTACTTTAATCATTTTGTTGATAGTAAATGGAAGCTCAACAAAGGATTTTTTGTTGTGGCAAGAGGTGAAAAACCTAGTTTTATTTATCTTACTCATGTCAAAGTGTGCACATGGGAGATGAGTGCAATTAAAGATTCTTTTGTGGAGTTTTGGCATAAAAGGCTTTGGCACTTGAGTAAGAAAGGCTTAAATACACTTGCTAGAAGAAAGCTTCTTCTAGTTAAAAAGTATGGGATTGAAGGCATGCACTTATTGCTTGGTTGGTGAGCAAAATTGTTTTTTTTTTCATAGATCTCCTTCACATATAAAATCTAATATTCTTGATCTTGTGCATACGAATGTTTGCTCAATTAGTGACAAGACATTTGGTGGAGTTTTGTACTTTGTCACCTTTATTGATGATTGTTTTGGGAAAATGTGAGCATAACTTTAAAGACAAAATACCAAGTGCTTCAAACATTCAAGAAATTTCATGTTAGTGTTGAAAGAGAAACATGAAGGAAATTGAGACATGTTAGAGCTAACAATGGGATATAATATAAAGGACCTTTTGAGGTATATTATAAAGAACATGACATCAAAATTAAGAAGAAAGTTCCTAAGACACCTTAACGTAATGGCGTTGCAAATAGGATGAACATGACCATTATTGATAAAATTATATATATGTTTTCTTATGCAAAAATGATTAAGTCATTTTGGGGTAAAGTTATGTGTACTGTAGTGAATTTGATTAATATTTCTCTATCAATTAATGTACAGGAAAATGTACCAAAAAAAGTGTGAACATGGAAGGATGTCTCTTATGATAGTCTTAGAGTTTTTGGCTGTAGGGCTTTTGTTTGCATTCCCAAATATGAGAGATCCAAGTCAGACAACAAGTCAACACAATGCATCTTCCTAGTTTATGGCCATGAAGAGTTTAGTTATAAGTTATGGGGTCCTACTAACGATGAGCTAATTAGAAGTAGGGATGTTGTGTTCCTCGAAGACCAAACCCTTGAAGACTTTGACAATAAAGTAGATAAGCCAAAATATACTTTGATAAAACTATTATTCCTATTTTAGAGACTCCTACCATGGTGAATGATGATTACGGGGTATATAGGTAAGAAGGTGGTGAAATTGATGTTGATGAACCATTACTGAATGACGAAGTTATAAAAAACCAAGTTGAACCATTACTACATGAGGAAGTCATAGAAAACTACATTAGGCAACTTATTTTATAACCACTAGGAGCACTTTTACTTAGAAGATCCACTAGAGAGCATCACCTAAATCCAAAGTATTACTCTATGGACTTTATGAACTTCACTAAGGGGAGAGAACCTGAGTGCTTTGAAAAAGTTATGACTTTTGATAACAAGAAAGAGTGACTAAAAGCTATACAGGAAGAGATGAGAATCTCTGTGAGACAACAAAGTTGTCCAAGGGCAAGAAAGCACTAAAAAACAAATAGGTATTGAGGTTAAAGAATGATGGAAATAATTCACAACTTAGGTACAAGGAAAGGTTGGCAATTAAAGGTTTTAGTTCGAGGAAAGGAGTGGATTTTGAGGAATTTTTTTTCCATTTTCAAGATATCTTCTATCAGAGTGATTCTTAGCCTAGTTACAAGCTTGAACTTAGAGGTTGAACAACTTGATGTGGAGACTACCTTCTTACATGGTGACTTGCATGAGGAAATATACATTAAACAACTTGAAAGATTCAAAAAGAAAGGTAAAGATCATCTTGTGTGCAAGTTAGAAAGGAGCTTGTATGAACTGAAACAAGCTCACAACAGTGGTACAAGAAGTTTGAATACAACCACGGGTATAGTAAGACTTATTCTAATCATTGTGTTTTTGTTAAGAAAAATTTTCTAGTGATGATTTTATTATTCTTTTGCTTATGTGGATGACATGTTGATTGTTGGTCATGATGCTAAGAAAATAACTAATGTAAAGCAAGAATTGAGTAAGTCATTTCCAGTAAAGGACTTAGGGTCGTCACAATAAATTCGTGGCATTAGAATATTTCGTGACAAGAAGCACATGAAGCTTTGGCTTTCTCAGGATAGGTATATTGAAAAGGTGTTAGAAAGATTTAACATGAGCAATGCAAAGTCAGTGAATTCTCCATTTACAGGTCGCTTTGAGTTAAACTCTAAACATTGTCCTACATGTGATGGAGATAAGGAGTATATGAAAAAGGTTCCTTATGTTTCTACTATTGGTAATATGATGTATGCCATGTTACGTACAAGACTGGATATAACTTACACAATTGGTGTGGTTAGTTGGTTTCTTTCTAATCCAGGTAAATGACAATGAGAGGTAGTGAAATGGATACTTCGATATCTCAAGGGTACATCTAAAGTTTGTCTATTCCTAAGTTAAATGGTTTGATTGACTCTATTATGGTAGAGGATGTTGACTCTAGAAAATCAACATTTGGGAATTTGATGACTTTTGTGGGTGGTGCAGTGTGATCATGATAATCAAAACTGTAAAAATATGTTGCATTGTCAAGTACAGGGACTGAATATATCACTATCATGAAAGTTTCAAAGGAGCTTTTATGGATGAAAAGTTTCAAAGGGAGCAAGGCATCAAGCAAGAAAAATGTATATTGCATTGTGATAACTATAGTACAATTCAACTTAGCAAGAATTCAACACTTCATTCAAGATCAAAGCATATTGAGGTGAGGTATCATTGGGTTCGAAATGCATTAGAAATGAAATTGTTACAACTTGAGAAAATTCACACGGATAAGAATGAGGTTGGCATGATGACAAAGGTGATGCCTTAGAGGAAACTTGAGTTTTTCACGGTGGGTGCACGTATTCAAGACCTCCCCCCTGTGAGTTAGGAGATGGAGATTGTTGGGCGTCCAAAAAATAAATATATAAATAAAAGGAAACTAGGGTTGTGTGTGAGTGGATGTGTTGGAAATTAAAAGAAAATAAGAAAAAAGGGTTGATGACAACTTGAGGAAAAAGAAGGCGTAGTGGAGAAGAAACCCACTTGGGTACTTAATCAGCCCACCAAATGGACTCCAATCAACGTAAAATTTTAGGTGTGTGATCAGAGCTTCAACTTGATATGATTTCATCGTAGTATTCTTCTTCGAAATTTGTCTTCTGTTGATATAGTATTTTATTGATCTTTGATTCTTGTTGGTGAGTTCGACTTCCAAGTAAGATTGTTTATGATTTATTACAATAGTCATTATTATTGAGAGTTCTTATAGAACTTGTGACCCTTGTATTTTTCTTTTACCTAGTGGATTTGGTTTGTATTGGCGGTCCTGTGGTTTTTTCCAAACCTAGGGGTTTCCATGCAAATTTTTGGTGTTCAATTTTTGGATGTTTTATTGCTTTATTATTATTGAATGTCCCTTGATTCAAATGACTTTGGAGAATAAATTATATACATTTAATGTCAAAGCATATTTGGTTGGTTTGCAACCTAATTGGAGGAATAATTGTTGTTTTGAAAACATGACAATAAATATAATAACATGATTCTTAAGACTTCTGGACTTTGAATGTTTTGGCCGAATCTCTTTTTAAATATTAGACTAATATATTATATTAATCTTTTTAAACTCACACAAATTAAAATCTAAGTGTTAAAATTTATATTACTGAACATCACTTTATGAATAGTATTATTTCTCTATATCACTGTAGAATATTGAAATATTATTAAATTTAAAAAATAACATAGTACAAATAGGCCAAAAAATAGAATTTAATAATTTTAATATATAAATTTATTTACGCAATTCCATTAAATAACTTTTCATATATTCTAAATATTTTTTTTGGAAGAAGGTGTTTTTTCTTCTAAGGTTAAGAGGGATTAAATAAAAATAAAAAAATTGGATTAAAAAAGTACTTAAAACACAAATTAAAGATGTTTTAATCTAAAAAAATTGGATTAATAACATAAAATATAAAATAATAATTAATAAATATATAAAATTAATAAAAAATCATAATAAGAATTTCCCCACGTCCATTATTCTTTTTGAGTATTTTCATCGACGAGCTGCTTCTCCGGTCACGGGTTCGAGGAACATGCACGCCAATGTCGCTCCTCTTCTGAATCTGTTCATCTGAAATATACTACCGGTTTTTCTACGGTTAGACTCAACCCTCTACTTCGTGATTCTCTCCCTCAAAAGCCTGTTCGTGAACTTTATTAATTTTTTAGGGTTTCTCTTTGGTTTGATTTCGATATAGGGGATAAGTTTTTGATTCCTCAGCCAATTTGTTTTCCATTTGCTAGGGTTTTGGTTGTTCGTGGACCTAGCTTCCATGCCTTTTTCATGCATTTTGAAATCGGAGTGCTTCTTGCTCGGATAATGCCTGGTTCATTAATGTGTGAGAATTTGGTTTGGGAAATGGAACGTATTGGGTTCTTTTTCGGGTTGTTCGTTGAGTCGACTGTACATTTTAAGAGCGATTGGAAATAATTTGCTCCTTAACTACTCTGTTGTTGGCGTGAAATATTGCGTCCTTCGAAATATATTTCCCTGCCCAATTCAAATTTCTAGACTTTGGGTACTGTGAGAGGCTGTAGTTAACCTGGCGTCTTTGATTGAGGATATATATATATATATAATTTTTTCTTAAGTCTTTTGTTGATTGTTTTAAAAGAAGGGCTTTGCACCGAATTTGAAATATTCTTTGCTTTTTGGGTATTTAATGCTGAATGGTGTATTGGATTGTGAGGTATTTGCTTTATTTACTTTTTTTTTTTTTGGGCTAATGAATTGTGGGTAGACCGCAGAAAGTTAATTGCTTGTGAATGATATTTTTTCAGAAATTCTTTATAATATTCTGCAGCAATGTATTCTCCGGGTATGGAATCAGCACGAGAAGCCGGTGGAGTTATGGGCACAGTGCTAATTCCCATGCGATTTGTATGGTCTCATGGAGGGAGAAGTGTGTTTCTCACTGGCTCTTTCACTGGGTGAGTTGAATACTCATGAGTATCAATGTTTTGACAGATCAATTGATAAGATCAATTTACCCACTGTATATTGACATATCCTCATTTGTCAGCTGGCTATAATTTTTTTTTTACCTTGACTATTATAAATCTGATTTCAGTTTGTTTTAGGGTATTTTTTTAATTATCTGTGTGTGCATTAGCATTTGTTTGTGTGCCTTTTAGGTATTTTAAAAAATTAAATAATTCAAAGTCTTTATTGATGAAGGTGGTCTGAGCTTTTGCCCATGTCTCCAGTTGAGGGTTGCCCCACTGTATTTCAGGTTATTTGCAGCTTAATGCCTGGGTATCATGAGGTTAGTTTATGGTGCTGGTTCTTATATTTGATGTTGAGATGTGTTTAGTAGAGTATGCTTTGTAGGTGTGAGTAGCATGAAGGATGTGTATCCATGGAGGTTTTGATGTCATGGCTGCAAGTTAATGTATTGTCCATTTAATATCTCTAATAAATCTTTATTAATTCCTTTTGTATTATACTGTTTTATTTTTTTAATTTAGCGTATACTTAGGGGAATGCTTTATTTTGTATTTCCCTTGCCCTTGTTTTGGTCTATCCTGTATATGATTTATTTTTGTATAAAAACTAAAACATGTTTTCACATTGCGAACCAGAATATGTGTAATACATGGGGAACAAGAATATGTGTTGCTAAATGAAAATTGTATGTCTTGTTTTAAGTGAAAACTAGAACAGAGCGAAATATTTCAAAGCAGTCATGAAATTGTCAGTAGCATTCTGTAATCATGTTGTTTTAGCAAATTGTAATGCTCTATTTAATGTAGCAATCATATACAACCCTCATTTTTGTGCCATGTGCAAGGTGAATTTTTTGTGCATGCTTGCCCATCAAAAGGTTCTTTTAGATCTACATTATAAGGATGCAGCCTCATGATGATGTTGAGAACATAGAGAAGTTGCTCCCAGGTCTTGACAACTATGTGGAGAGGATGTTGGTCAAGTGAATTCCTTCTCCAATATGCTACTTAAAAAAAATCAAATTTATTTGAAATTAGAAGGAACTCACCAAGTGACCTTATAGTAAACCAAATATAGCAGTTATAAATATTTTAATCAACAAATCATGCTTTATATAATTGTTTAACTGATGTTATATGTAGGAATTGTGTATCAAATTTTTTATATTATGCTCATCCCAGGTCTTGACCACTATGTGAGAGGATGTTGGTTGAGCGAATATCTTCTCCAATTTGCTATTTAAAAAGAATTAAATTTATTTGAAATTAGAAGAAAATAAGTGACCTTTTAGTAAACAAAAGATAGCAGTTATAATGATTTTAATAAACAAATCATACTTTATTTAATTGTTTAACTGATGTTGCACGTGGGAATTGTGTATCGAATTTATTATCTTATGGTTATGGGCCTGCTTGTACCTCTTTAAGTGTGTAAAGCTTGGTTGATAGACATGGTTGTTGTCGCTGTTGTTGTGTCTGTGTATGTGTTTTTTAATAATTTAAATGCACAAGAAATTAGGATTGGCCTTTTGGAGGACAGAGAAGGCCTCGTGATGTTCACTGACACACACTGTGTGTGTGTGTGTGTGTGTATGGGTGGTATGTCATGTTTGTACATATAGTAAGCATGTCATGTATGTTGCACATGATTGTAAGTGAATAATCTTGATTAATATATTTAGATAATTCTTTAGGGGTTATTTGGTATCATTAAAAAATAATTTGGAAACAAAAACTATGAGCTGGAACTGAAAATCAGAATAGAAAAACTAGCCACCTGTTTTGTTAATATTTGTAAAACTAATATAAATTCAAAACTCGATGAAACAAATGCTCATTTTATCCTAGAATCAAATAACAATTAAAAATATGATTAGAATAATGAAAATAAAAAAAAAACAAATTTAAAATGTTAAAATGAAAAAAATAAATAAATTATAATTATTTTACGTATTTATTATATTTATCACCTTTGGTGCTCTAATAACAACCCTATTATTCATGATCATTGAAAAATAGGGAAAATATTTTTTGGACAATGTAAAATTTTTTCCCCAAAATTTTAGAAAGTTTATGAATTTTTTTATTTTAATTATGTTTTAAATTTACGTTATAGTTTTTTTTTTGGTTGTAATTTCACTAAAATTGTGTATTAAATGAATGGTTCAATCCATAAAACTGAATTTTGGATACTGATGTTCTGTGGCAAAGCGGTTGAAAATTATAAAATCTGGTTTCCAATTTTTGCAAAATCAACTAGAAACCAAGGTTGTTAGAATTGGTATTCTAAGTGGGATCATTGGAGGGGTCTGCAGGATCGAATCGTAGAATCGGATCAAGAATTGTAAGATTCTACTTTCAATGTAAAATAAATATTAAAAAATTATATGCGTGGAACTTTATGACAAGTCTTAAGACTAAAAACTTAGTAACTAAGTATAAGAAGTTAAAGTGTTAGTAACCAAGTATAAGAAGTTAAAGTACAACAAAAAGTTCACACAATAAACAGAAGAAATAGGAGAAGAGCAAGAAAAGGAGAAGGAGGAGAAAACAGTGCTTACCATTGAGTCTTTTCAAGAAGCAAAAAATTTGTTTCAAAACATACCTCCGCAGCTCTGCTGGGCCCGCTGGCTGCTCTTTTCTTGGCTGCTGCTGATCAAACAAGAGCTCTGTGTTGAAGAGGACTGATTTGTTCTCGTCGAACACCAAATAAGGAAGAGGACTGAGGACTGAGTTTTTGTTGAACCCCAGGAACTCTGGTTGTTGGACACCAAGAACTGTTAATCAAACAGCAAGACTGCTAGCTGCTGCTGATCAAACACCAGTCACCAGATGGAGGGCTCTCTCGTTGTCGAACAGAGAGAAATTTTGGTGCTGGTTGCTGAATTTCAATGAGGAGTAGAGGACTGAGGTGTCGAATTCCAGGGAAGTCACGTGCAGATTCCGCTGAATCTGTTCACTGATGGGAGGCTGGGAGCCATTTTGCCCCAGTTAGAAGACTTTGGACCAAACATAAACCTTTTGGGGCCTTTGGGTGAATAAAAACATATATTGGGCCACATTATTGAAGCCCAAGAAGGAAAAAAAATCCCAATCCAGGTAACAGAGTAGGATCAATATGTTTCTACTTACGATTCTACGATTCTGATTCTACGATTCTGCCGATTCTTTTATGATACTTGATTCCAATTTTTGTTGTGACTTGGATCGTTTGGGTGAATCTGGATCGTAGAATCATACAATCCTACAATCAAAATCACAATTTTAATAACCATGCTAGAAACAGACAACAGATATAAAAGACTAGCAACATAAACAATTGCGTTGTTATAGTTTGTTTCTTCACTGTATTGCAGCCTGAACCAGAAATATTTCCAAACAACCTCTAGTATAGCTTAGATGATTTAAAATAAATTAATAATACATTGAAATTAAGTTTATAAATTGAATAAGAAATGAAATTTTTTTGTAAATTATAAAATTTTATTTTTATTTGGAAATATAGAATACATACATGAACATGAGATATTGTCACGTCACAATGCAAATGCAGGGACACAAAAAGCCTAAAAATATAGGATATGATAGGACATGAATAAAATAATTTAAGTTATATCATATTTAAATACATTATGTGTATAAAATATTAAATTTAATATTTATTTAATATTATAGTAAAAATATCTGGTAAATGCGTATACATTTTATCCAATCTCTTCTGTTTCATTAAAATCTCAATATATGAATTCTTCCATTGAAAATGTCATTAATCTATTGTAAATTAAAAAAACCCCCAAACTCGTATTGCTCTGCTTTTTATAATTTTTATATTTTATTAGCAAACAAAATACTTCCATACTCCAATCCTTTGTTATATGTCTCAATAACTAAAGTATGATACTAATAATGCATAATACTAAATTTACATTTTTAGATTTAAAAATATGCTAAATTCAATATTTTTAAGTTTTGATACTCAGCTTCTGTAAATATTGTGATTTGTTATTTAAAATCTTAATTGCAACTATTTTTGTTTACCTAATGGTCAATTAATATTTTTTTTTGTAATTTTATCTGTTTAATTTTATCCAATTTTGGCCAAATTTTATTTTCTTTAGACATTTTTTTTTTATTTTAATTTTTTAAAAATAAGGATATTTTTTGTCTACAAAATGATTTACACCATCCATACTTTTATATATAGTTCAGGTTAGAATGATATATGGTCTCAGACTTGGTGTTTTTATGGCATTATTGCACAATGGTCTATTTCTGCATGGCCTGCATCTGCTCCAAATTTTCCAAAATATTTTTGATAGAAAAATAACATTTATTAAGGAGAAGGAAATTATTTAAGCTTTCAAAATAGGTTGCTTTGGTCACTTCTATGAAGATCTCTATTTCAACTGGATGTTAAGATGCATATTTTGGGGTGGAATGGAGTTCAATGACATTGGGGAGAAGGGGATCATTGGCTGGAAAAACCTTTTAGTAAAGGCCGCCGAGTAGGTGATCAAGGCTCATAAAGAGTGTTCTGGAGACAAATCTCCAAGGCTGGATGGTTTCACTATTGTCTTCTGGAAATCATCAATGTGAGAGGGGGTCAAATTAGATTTGAATATTTGATAAAGGTTTAATTTGTCAACAGCTTTAATGCAACTTTTGTTTGGGTCCAAGGAAGTTAGGGGCTACAAGCATTATAGGTTTTTGTCCTGTTAGTTTGGTGGAAGCACCTACATCTTATCTCTAAGGTCTTAGCCTCAAGACTTAAGTGATTGGGAAAATGATTGGGACATTCAGAGTGCTATTATGAAAGGAAGACTGATTCTTGATGCTGCCTTAATTGTGAATGTGTTGGTGGATGCCTTGGCTCAAAAGATAAGAACGAGTAATTTTTAAGCTTGACATATAAAGGCTTTTGTTATGTTTGTTGGAATTTCCTCTTCTAATGTGATGGAAAGAATGGGCTTTGGCTGGCCGTGACGAAAATGGATCAGAAAATATGTTTCCAGTTTCTCTATTTTAACCAATGAAACTCAATTCTAGTTTCTTCAAATCTTCAAGAGGTCTTGGGTAAGATCAGGGCCATGAGGAGACTTTCTCTCCTCTTTCTTGTTTGTTCTAGTTATCGATGTTCTTAGAAAAATGGTTAGCGAGGCTGTTGTGGCAAAATGTGTTGCTTCCTTTTCGCCGATGAAACTATTTATGGGACAGATCGTGATCAGGTTTTGAAGTTAAGATGCATGATTTGAGTAAATTTGAACAAGAGCAGGTTGATCCCTTCAGGGGAAGGTTTGCCAGAAAATACTATTGCAAAGATCCTGGGCTGCAAGTTGGGTACCCTTTGTTGGTGTGGTTGAAGTGTCTCCTTTAGCTAAATTTACAGAAATAAAGTGTTCAGTACCTCATTTTTAAAATTTTTGAAAATATTCTAGCTGGTCGGAAAAGGAATTTTCTTTGAGAAGGGGGAAGATTTACTCTCACTGACAGTACCCTTTCATCTGCTGAGTTACGTCATATCCTCGTTCATCTCCTTTTTTCAGTTGTAAAGAGATTAAGAGATGTGCTAAAATGGTTCTTTGTGAAATGCCTATAAGATGCTGGAGTTTTTGGACTCAAATATCTCACCACCTTCAGCAAAGCCCTTAATGGGAGCCTGGTGCTTTATGGTGGAGAAGGAGCATATTTAAAGAGAAGTCATTGTTGATAAATATGGGTTGGAATGGAATGGATGGATCACTAAAGAGTGAAGGGATACCTATGGAATGGAGCTTTGGAAATGTATTAGAAATGATTTGGAGGACTTTTTGTAGCATGTCAATGGTCACCAAAGAGTGATCAGAAATGATTTGGAAATGTATTAGAAATGATTAGGAATGGATTGATCACTAAAGGGCAAGGTTGTTAGAATTGGGATTCTAAGTGGGATCGTTGGAGGGGTCTGCAGGATTGATCGTAGAATTGGATTGAGAATCTTAAGATTCTACTTTCAATGTAAAACAAAAATTTAAAAATTATATATGTGGAACTATATGACAAGTCTTAAGACTAAAAACTTGGTTAGTAAGTATAAGAAGTTAAAAATATAATAAAAAGTTCAAACAACAAAAAGAAGAAAAAGAAAAAGAGCAAGAAAAGGTGAAGAAGGAGGAGTAAAACAATGCTGACTATTGAGTCTTTTCAAGAAGCAAAAAATATGTTTCAAGGCATACCTCTGCAGCTCTGCTGGGCCTGCTGGCTTGGCTTTTTTCTTGGCTGCTTCTGATCAAACAAGAACCATGTGTTGAGGAAGACTGATGTGTTCTTGTTGAACACCAAAGAAGGAAGAGGACTGAGCACTAAGGGCTGAGTTTTTGTTGAACACCAAAGAACTGTTGATCAAACAGCAATAATGCTAGCTGCTGCTGATCAAACACCAGTCACTAGATGGAGGGCTCTCTGATTGTCGAACAGGAGAGAAGTTCAGGTGCTGGGTTGCTGAATTTCAATGAGTAGAGGACTGAGGTGTCGAACTCCAGGGAAGTCAGGTGCAGATTCTGCTGAATTTGTTCATTGATTGGAGGCTGGGAGCCATTTTGCCCCAGTTTTAGAAGACTTTGGACCCAACATAAACCTTTTGAGGCCTTTAGGCGAATAAAAAATGTATTGGGCCACATTATTGAAGCCCAAAAAGGAAAAAAAATCCCAATCCAGGTAACAGAGTGGGATCTGTACGATTCTACTTACGATTCCGATTCTAAGATTCTACTGATTCTTTTATGATTCTACTTGATTCCGATTTTTTTGCGACTTGGGTCGTTTGGGTGAATCTGGATCGTAGAATCATACAATCCAGATCGCTATTTTAATAACCATGCTAAAGAGTGAAGGGATCCATATGGAATGGAGCTTTGGAAATGTATTAGAAATGATTTGGAGGACTTTCTGTAGCATGTGGAGTTTGTGGTTTGCAATGGCAAATCCTTGTCATTTTGAAATGATAAATGGATGGCTAAGGAAAGCAACGCTCATGTGAAACCTTTTTTATTACTAATTAGATATGAAGTGGTGTGGAATGTGACTTTTGAAAGGCAATCTCAAGATTGAGAGGTTGAATATTTCTCAAAATTTTGTACACTATTGTACAAGAGCTTGATCAATGCTGACAGGGAATATGAAGTTGGATGGGTCCATCTAATTTAAAATTGACTTATACTATATATAGGGAGTTAATGATAGAAGACAGGATGGTCAGCCCCATTCCCACTCCCCTTGGAAGGCAATTTAGAAACATAGAGGCCCTCAGGTGGCTCTTTGGCAGGGAGGCAGCTTGGGAGAAAAACAGGTGTTTTTATTGGAAAAAGGTGGCTGAGACTGTTAACCATCTCCTTCTTGGCTGTAAGTGGGCTAAACTTTGGTGGTCGGTGGCCCTCTTTGTTGGGTCTTTTGCTTGGGATGATTGACTTAGTTTTCCAGGGAATTATGGGCTTGCAGGGAGAAATATGTGTACAGAAAAGAGGAAAGCTGTCATTTTAATCCCTCACTGTGTTTTGGATTGTGTGGAGGGGAAGAAATAGAAAAGCATGTATTTGATGGAGAAGAAGAGCCATGGAAGGACTTAAAGATAGTTGAAAATTTTATGCTTCTGACTTACTGGTGCTAATGATGTTAATGCGAAATCCCTTTTAGAGCTTATTGTTTTTTGTCATGAAATTAAGTTTTGTCCTAGCCTCCAAGGGTTGGCACCCCCTTGATGCCCTTTAATATTATCTTAGCTTCATTACTAATAAAAAACAGGAATTGAACTAAGGGGATTTTAATGCTCAAATTTAACAATGTCTGCTTGGTGTCTATCTTATTTCTAATTTATGAAGATTTATCCACTTAGTGTTGATTTTTTTTTTTTTTAAATGCTTTCATGCAGTATAAGTTTTTTGTTGATGGAGAATGGAGACATGATGAGCACGAACGTTTAGTTAGTGGTGCATATGGTATGGTGAATACAATCTTCTTATCTAGGGAATCTGGTTACATTCCCTCAATCGTGAACCCTGAGATGCCTTCTGGATCTAACATGGATGTCGATAATGAGGCCTTTCGGCGGTTGGTAAGTGATATTATTTGTAGGGCTTTTATTTATTTATTTTTTTCTGATGCATTTATTATAATCTGATTATCCATGTAGCGACTTAGCATTTACCATTTTTTATGGGCTTCTATTTCAAGTGATGCTGAGAGAGTAAGCTGATGTATTTTATCATTGTGTATGCATGCATGTCCAGAAATATATATACACACACACACCCTCATGTTAGTCGTACATGGATGCATATTTTTATGAAGTGAAAAGTTCATTAAAGTACCCAAAAGGAGTGTCAACCAATGTACACATGAGGTCTACAAAGAATAAAAGAAACCCACCCTAACATAGTATTTTCAAGATAGTCTAAAAGGGATCTACAACATGAAGAAAGAAATTAAAATCCTCTGATAGAGATTATGAACCAAAAATTGTTGCTGCTTAAGGGTAGGAAGTTCTGTGTCTTCAACACTTTTTCTATTTCTGTTCTCCCAGATAATCCAAATCAAATATAAACGGGCTCCATTCATATTGTTCTCCTAGATTTTACTATTGGTGTCCATAATTAAGAGCTCAGAGCACCAGTAGTGAACCTTGGCATCACTCACTGTACTCCAAAAATAGATGGAAAATGATCCATAACTCCATGGCTATTGGTCAATGGACAAACAGAGCATAGCTTCTCCATCATTTTTGCCCTAGTTACACTATTTTGGAATATTATTGCCTCTCATGACAGTTATCAATCGTAAGGATTTTCTCCAACATGGCTACCAATTTTTGCACACAAAGGCAGAGATTTGGATGATCCCATGGATTCCATGCCTTCTTTCTAGATAACTCCCCTATAAATTACCCTGTAAGACCAAACAAAAGGTTCTAACTTGCCAATTATCTTATCTCATCTTCCCTAGGTCTTACTGAGTTATGGAAAAGTCATCATAGTAGGGAGAATGTGTTGTGGAGAACTAGGAGGGATTTTATTTTATGAAAAAATTGTAATATTTTAAAAATAAATTAAAGGTGTGGTATAAAATAGATTTGAGAGATTTAGATATTGGAAAGTATGATATATTTAAGGATATTAGAGATCTTGACTGATAAGAAAAGGAGGTTAATTTGGTCGTGGGGTCTTGTTGGATGGAATTGTTGAATGAGTTAGATGCAATTCTATTGATAGTTGGAGGCAAAGCCTAAGCTGAAGTGGGTGAAAGAAGGTGATTTGAGTTCTAGGCTATTTCAGAGTTGCTAATGGTAGAAAACATGAAAAGTTTCATGGCGGAGTTAGCGAATGTGGAAGGGGAGGTGGTTAAGAGTCCCATATATGATTGCTGAGGAGATTACTTCCTTTTTCAAGGAGTTGTATTTAGAGGAACATACTGATGCAACCGTGGTGGAAGGCTTCTCCTTTTTATGTGGAGAAGGCAGAATGGTTGGAGAGATCTTTTGAGGAAGAGGAGACCAGGGAAATGGTCTTTGAGATGGATACGGTGAAGGCCTGGGGGCTGGATGGGTTTACTTTGGGTTTCTCTCAGACTTGTTGGGACATTATCGAGGAAGATCTTTTGAGGGTTTTAATTTTTTTTTTAATATGGATTATGGGTAGGAATGTTTAACTTTTATTGCCTTGGTGCCCAAGTGTGTGTAAGATTTTACCTAAGGTGCTGGCGGATAGATTTAAGTGAGGTTTTTGATGAAATCAATGCTCGTAATGGTGAGCCTAAATCATGGTTTAAATGTTTAATGCTTCTGGGGGGCGGGGAGTGGAGGTGGGGGTGTTTGTCAAGATGGTCTCTTATCTCCCCTTCTATTCACTCTTTTGGTAGATGTTCTTAGTAGGATGGTTAGCTGTGTTATGGAGAGGGGTGTGGTGGAGGGTTAGGGTTTCTTTCTCTTTGACAGTTTTAGTTCTTTGTAATCTGCTCACTCTTATGCAAATTTTTGAAGAAGTTTCAGGGTTAAAACTTAATCTTTAGTGGGTGTCCTTTTTTTTTTTTTTTGCTTTGGGAGGGTGTATTACCTTTGTATTTTATTCTTCTGTAGTTGATGAGAGATTTATTGTGGTGGGGAGTGTGTGGGGACAAAAGGTACCATTTGGTTAGTTGTGAGGGTTTTTCTATGCTATTACGCATTTCTTTATCTTCTGGATCTTTGTCAACTTCCCATTTTCTTGATACATTAACCACATCATTTGTTGTGGACGCGGAATTCCAACTGCTTATTCAAGCTTTCTGAACAGGCATCCAGATTCTTCTTGACAGGTATCTTGGCAACCTTGGGTGGTGTAGGATCTGGTAACATAGTTCCCAAGAGCATTGCCTTGATGGGGTGATTGATTCTTTTATTCCTTCTTCTTTCCGTGATCGTAGGCTTTGGGATTTGGATGGGTCGGAGGAATTCTCTTGTAAATCTTTTTTCAATCATCTTACTTGTGATTCAAATGATTCTCATTTTCTTTTTATATTCTGCAATCTTGGAAGCTAAGAGTCTAAGACTCTATCCTGATATAAGGGGCTTTTGTTTGGTCTGATGTTCTTAATGGAAATGATATTGATGATTGGCTTTAGTTTTGAAGACTTTTGAATGCTTTGCTCCTCATGTTTCTTTGTTTCCAAAGAAATGACACAAATGCACATTTATTTTTGCATTGTCCTTTTCTTGGGTCATTTGGGACATGCTTATTGGTGTGTTTTGGGAGAATTGGGCATGCGCTTCTGCTTTGGAAATTTTGTTCCTTGAAGATGTAAGCGATTTGGAGGTCATAAGGTGTAAGCTTTGAAGGTCATAAGGAAGTATAATTCTAGATTTGAAGATGTAATTTTCGTTTGCTGTTCTGTGGTGTATTTGGGTGAAGCGTAACTCTAGATTTTTAAGGAAAGGGTGATGGTTTCAGATTTCATGTGGAGTGGGTTTTTCTGCTTCTTTATGATGTTCTACTTTTCGTTTGTTCCAAGGATGCGGCTCATTAATGTGTTGCAAAATTGGAGGGCTTCTTTATTTTAACTGTCTTGTTTGTGTGATTTATTTTTTTCCCTTGCTCTTCAGGAGGACTGTCTCTGTTCTCTGATTTGTTGTAACCAATGTTTTGAAAGGTGTAGGCATAAGTCGAGGCGATCTAACCCCAATGAGGCAAGGTGTAAGCCTTAAAAGAAGGGCTAAGCCTTTTGGGAAATTTAATATGTGAATAACAATAACAACAACAACTACAACAACAACAACAACAAGAAGCATCGAGTCCCATTAGGTGGAGTCAGCTACATGAATCCTTTTCTGCTAATTCACCCCTGATCGAGAGCATTTTCTTCTATTAGATTAAGGGCTATTAAATCCTTCCTCACTTACTCATTTCAAGTTTTTTTAGGCCTACCCCTACTCCTTTCCATTTCAGAAACAATAACTAGCTCACTCCTCCTCACAGGTGCTCTACTAGGCCTGTGTTTCAAATGCCCAAAGCTTCTAACCGCTCCTCTCTTATCTTGTCTTCAGCTAGTGTTATGCCTAAATTATTGCATATATGCTCGTTTCTTATATGTGAGTAAATTACATAAAATTTTCTCGAAAAAATTCAGAAAATTACAATTGCAGTTTAAAAAATCAAATAGGATTTATAAACTACTTGTTGCCATTCTAAGAATATTAACTTGAATTCTCAGCAAAAAGAAAAAAAAATTCTTGAACTCATCAAGTAACCCATGTGAGGAGATAGTTATAACTTTGAGTTCAAATTCTTTAATGATTTGAGATGCAATTCTCAATTATTTAGGAAAGGTTAAGGTCAAGAGTTATAGAGATCAACTCATGTTAGGATCTTCCTTACATATGAAGATGCAGTTAAAATTTTCAAGCCAAATCTAACTTGAGATTCACACATGCAAAATATATAAGTCTCAACTAAAAATGCACGACTTTTTGTACAAGTGCATAAGCCTCAGTGTATAATGTGCCATTCTTTTTGGTATTTGGTATTTTAGACAGTGCCTCAAGGTGTTCTGGGCATGCTCCATCTTGAGGTGAGCCTCAATTGAGCCTTCTAAGACTTTGGTTGTAACTGCTCTTTTATTCTAATAATATTTTTGATTGTTACACTAAAACAGTAGCTTTTACAGACATACATGTGGAATATGAAAATAATGAGAGACATGAGATAGCTAACTGCTTCTTTGTTCTCTAAATTCGCCCCACACAACCCTCTGTCACACGCTTCCCCTCTCTATCTTCACATCCACTGGTCCATTTTCCTAGAAAAGTTGATCTACTACACTCAGCTTCCTGATTTACAGTCACCTTGCCCCCAACATTTTACAATCTTCTTAGGTAATGTGTGTGTGTGTGTGTGTATGTAATTTTATCAGGGAGAGATTAACGAGAGCGGGAAATAATTACAATCAAGGAAAGGGAAAAACAGTAGAAGGAAAAGGATTCAAGGAATCCTCTGTAAATACAACAAAGCAAAACTAAGAAAAGAAGAATCCAAAACAAATCTAATGAAGCAAAACACTCCAATCTCCGTTCAAGTCTTTTAAAGAAACATGAAAAATGCCATGAGCAGAACACCAGAACAGCGCCATAAAAACTTCTCTGCTTCAGGCCAAATGAGTAGAACTAATAACCTCCTTACAAAATCTGGCATCCCTAAGCAAATACACCAACTAGAAGCAAGGACTGCACTACACCACATGTCCTCTATTTTCCCTTTCAAAATCTTCTAAAGTTACAAGGCAGAAAGTATTCAAAGATGGAGTAACCCAATGCTCCCCGTGAACACCAAATAGTATTCCAAAAAGTCCAAGCAGAAGGGCAATGTGAGAAAAGATGAGAAAAATTCTCCCTGCTCCTAAAAGTCAAGTGGGTGATATTAAACACTTGAACCTTCCTCCAACTCCCCCTTCCTTTCCACCCCACTGACACCACATGTAGCCTCTGTAAAAAAAAAATCTCCAGTTTCTTGTGACTGACAGAATCGTTAGAGGGGCATGAAACAAGGCTTGCTGTAGTACTCTTAATTAATGATGTTAATGCCCCCTCTTCTTGTTTCTTCCACCCATTCATGTGAAATGTTTCACAAATGAAAGGATCTGCTGATCCAATAGGTAACCCCAAGTAAACTGCAGGTGCTTTCCAGTGCTGCATTCTAGATTTTTTGTCCGACTTGCCTCCTCGATCTCCCCAACTAGAATAAATTCAGTCTTCCTAGAATCTATCTTAAATATGAGAGAATGCATCTGTGACATCTTAATTCCTCCTCCTTGTGCAAAAAAAAAATTGGTTGTCATCTACAAATAGAAGATGAACGTAGACTACTCCTAACTGGCTGTACTACTAACCTTAAAGCCTTGAATCACATCTCCTCTCATATTTGTTTATGGATGAGCGCTAAGAAGGCATGATTCAAGTTCTTATCAAATGTCCGTAGTCAAAACAACTATCATACGCTGTCAAATTATTCTCTTTGACCCCTTTTCGACCCTGTTGAAAGAAAGCCACAGTGCGTAGGCATGCCATCTGGACCCAGCATCTTGTCCCCGCCAAGCTTCTTATTGGCTTCTCAAATTTTTTCCTCGGAAAAAAAAAAAGAATCTTTGTAACTGTTATCTGTCAGCCTCCTACGGTAGATTAAACTCAAGCCCATCAGGCCTTGGCCTTCTCTATGCTATAAATTTTTAGAGAAATGCTATAAATTTTTAGAGAAATGACTTTATCTTCTATCTCCCTGTCTTCAGTCCTCGATCGACATCAATTTTTAGTGCTTCTAATTTGATGTCATACAATGTAAGAGTTTGACAACAGCCTGTGGAAGAATTTGGTGTTTTTTTATCCCCTTCTTTTAGCTAGATAGTGCTCAACTTTTGTTTTCTGGAAGTCTCTTCCCTCTTTGTAATTATTTTATTTTATTTTTTTAATTTTCTAATATACTAAATCTAAACTCTCCTCTTCTAATCTACAATGCATTTTTGACTGTTCCATAGAAGAAAAATGATCCTTCTGATTCACTGGTACTAGAAACTTGTTGATTTCATGCATTAAAATGCAACTTCCAATGCACAAGTCTCGCGGGCTATAGCAGGGATTCAGAGAGGGCATGATATACAGCCTTACCTCCACATTTGGACAGGTTGTTTCCACGGCCTGAATCCCCCCATGATCAGGTTTGAGTGTAACACGCTTACCATTTGCTTGCCCAAAGTAATTCTTGATTTCACACAGTGATATAGGACAAGCGACAGAATTCAGAAATAGAGAGAGAATTGAGAGAATTCTGGGGAGAAAAATTGAAAGAAGAGGAGAAGAAGAGAAGAAGAAGAAGAGAAGAAGGACAGAACAGAAGAGAAGAGGGAAGGGGGGGCCATGGGGCTGGTGGACAGCAGAGATTTAGACAGAATAGGGAAAGAACAGAAGAGAAAGAAGAACAGAGGAGATAATTAGACAGAACAGAGGAGGAGGAGGAGGAGGAAGAAGAAGCAAAGAGGAAGAGGAAGAGGCAGGAGGAGGACCAGAGAGAGAGAGAGAGGGAGAAACTGCAGATGCAAATCTGATTCAATACAACCGTCCCATACAATACACAATCACAATACTTATATACCCAATACTATAAGTAACAAATGTAATTGCAAAATAACTCCAAAGCACATAAAATACACAAAACAAACCTAAATTAACTAAACTCCTAAAATAACCAGAGTTTTCCTGAATTAAATAGGTTTTACGATCCCAATAATTATGCACCCAATACTATAACTGACAGAATAATTACAAAATAATCCCAACTAAAACATGTAATTGTAAAATAACTTTAAAGTACATAAAATACACAAAACAAACCTAAATTAACTAAACTCCTAAAATAATTAGAGTTTTCCTGAACTAAATATAAAAACCTAGCTACTATATAAATATGTAAAGTTCCCCATTGATGGTTCTCCATCACACAGTTAACACAAGCTGGAAGCAGGAGGCTAGGGTCTAGTTCTTGTACATGAGCAGGTGTAGTGAAGTAGGGAGGTGTGGAAGTGTAGGGTCAGGAATGCCTTGGGAAGTCTTTATATAGAATATATAAAATATTTTTATAAATAAGTTTAAGAAAAGTTTTAAGGTTAGAAATGTCTGGACGTGTCTAATAAAAATATATAATATAGACAAATATGTGTAAAACTATAAAAAACTAAGTAACGTATGACATTTTCAAATAATATGTCTTAAAACACATAAAGTAACACAATTAAAGACTAAAGTGTAAGCTACTTCTTCATTAAATCATTATAAGAAGTATCAACATTGCGAAGGCTATATATTGAGTTGAATAGCTTCATAGAGCCCGGGATTTCGTCTAAATTTTTTTAAAACTTGAGAGAAAAATTTAGCCCTTAAAAAATCAAATGCATCAAATGAGTCAACCAAGGAACATAGGAACACTGTTATTTTTTGTTAGCTAACATTTAGTCATTGTTTCATGTAGTACAATTTGAAACATGAGTAAAAAACTTGTTCCTCTGCCATGTGATTGAAGTATATGGGGTCGGAGCTACGGGGTCAAAGCTTTTGATAGCGTGGGATAATTAATCTCATTATTTATTCTTTTACTGCCCTTCTTATTTTAGTAGCATGCAGTTATATGTTCTAATGCTTACCATTCTGTGCATTTTAATTCTTGCAACTCAGGTCAGAATTTCAGATGGTTCATTGCATGAGGTGGTGCCAAGAGTATCAGAGGCTGATTTAGAGGTCTCCCGCCATCGTGTTTCCTTGTTCTTGTCTACACACATTGTTTATGAGTTGCTTCCTGATTCTGGAAAGGTTTGGATGGTTTATTCCTTGTGGCACCTTTATTGGATTTACATTTGGCAGTCTATTTGAACTTGGTCTTGATTGCAGGTTATTGCCATTGACATTAATTTGCCTGTTAAACAAGCATTTCATATTCTGCATGAGCAGGTATCTCATTTATTATTATTGTTGTTGTTTTCCATTTTAATGAGAATTTGTTTGAATTTTAATAACACTTCCTGAGTTACTATTTTTAACATCATCTGACTCCCCCTGCCCTCCTTCCCCTCCTGTTCATTTCGTTCTCACCAAAAATTTAAAAATTATGTTATGTTAATCTTAAATTACTATTTACTGCGTTTCATGTCAGAGCAATTCTAGCACTTGAAAGCAGGGAATGTATTTCCATGTAATAATGAAATGAAGCCTTCATGTTTTTATTTTTTTTGATGAGTGATGCCTTTATGGTAACTTTGAGATGAATTTACAAAAGAATCATATCCTCTTATTTGAGGGGCTTTGGCTTTTATGATTGTGCATCTCCAGTTCTCCACCCTTTATGTGTTTTTGTTTCTGATTATATATTTGGTACTTGTAGGGGATCGACGCTAATTTCCATCAATTCATTAAAATCAAATTTATTTTCCTTAGACAGCTGATCTAGGCTCTGAAGTCACATTTGCCTCTTTCTTCCCGTCCTTTATTTGTATTGTTCTTTTGCAATTATATGTTGCTGATAACAAGCTTGGATATGCATCTTTCTGAGTTAAGCTCTTTCCAGGGAATTTCTATTGCTCCTCTTTGGGACTTCAGCAAGGGGCGGTTTGTTGGAGTTATTAGTTCATTGGATTTTATCTTAATTTTAAGAGAGGTATGTGTGTGGAAATAAATTTTATTCTATTTTCTATTTTTGGTCAGTGGTTTGGCTTATCAATGCAAATCTCTCAGTTACTTGAGGGTGTTGGATAGACTTTTATATCCTAAAACCTGATGTATGAGTTTGAAAGCTGCCAATTTGTTATGTTTAGGAATTATGTACACATCCACGATTACAATAATAACAGTGATCTAATACTTTTTTTTTGTTACTGTAGCTGCACGCTAGGTAATTTTTTGAAATTATTTTTGCATTCTTTTTAATTAGGTTTTAGTTGATGGGAGAGATTAATTTTCTTTAAGGGTTAGGATTTTTTGTTAATAGAGTTTAGCACTTGTTTACATTGAGTCAAGTGACACTTTGTAGGATGGGGATTTTGGAATGAATGAAAATTACTGTGTGTTTCTTCTTAGAACTCATAAGTGCCTTGTAGGTAGTCGTCTCCCCCCTCCCTTTTCCTTCAAACCAACACCCCCCCCCCCCCCCCCCCCCTCTAAAAAATGAAAGGAGAAAAGGGACTTGGAACTTGTATTTCTCTCAATAACCTATTCCCATGTTCCTACTGCTCTTCCTAATAAGACCCCCTCTAAAATAATGAGGCTTTCACTGGGGCTGCAAACTTTGATTGGATGACTACTATTGAATTATTCTCTTGATGTGTGTATGATTTGTTATTGGAGTGGGGCAACTTGTTTGCTTATGTTTTTGCATATTCCTTTTCCTAGGGTGCTTTGAATAGTTTGTTTGGTATTCATGGGGAGCATTGGGTTTGCCCACCTTCTTTGGATGGTTTTTGTCTCCCCCATTTTAGGGGATTTAGGAAGAAAGGACAGATATTTGGCTGTTGTTTTAACTGTTATTTGGTGCCTTTGGTTGGACGTGATGCTAGAATATTCAAGGTCTCTATATATCTTGTGCTTCAATAATCTGTTGGTGCTGTTAGTATTTTTTTCTCATTTATGTTTTTATATTGTTGTTGTGGGGGGCAGTAGAAGGGGTAGGGGTAGACCTAAAATAACTTGGGGGGAGATAGTGAGTAAAGATTTAATGTCCTTGAATCTATCAAAAGAAATGGTCCATGATCGCATAAATTGGCGGAAAATGATTCATATAGCCGACCTCACTTAGTGGGACTAAGGCATGGTTTTGTTGTTGTTGTTGTTGTTGTTTTATGTTTTTATATTGATGTCTAATCCTCCTCTTTGTATCTTCTTTGTTTCTCCTTCTTATAGATTTCTTGGTTTATGAAAAAAAAAAAAAAACTTTTTATGGTGGCATTTGGTTTGTGGGATAAAAAAATATTCTCATGGAATGAATTTCTTGGGAATCCAATTGCGATAATTGGATGCCTACCTCATGGAATATTTTCGTTTGGTTTGGCATGTAAGATTCCAAGGAAAGTGTACAAGATAATAATGGCAGTGTTTCGTTCAATATGGTGATTATGGCATACATTTCTAGAAGATTACTATTACACCCTTGACCTATGTATGGGCAATATATTTTCAGCACAAATCCATGTCCTAAAAATTTAAAACATCCTAAATAAAAACATTTTAACACATCCAATTAATCAAAATAATGGAGAGGTAATACATAATGATAATGCTACTGGTTTTTGTTGATTTCTATTTTTATTATTATAAACATCTGCAATGATATATTATGGGCAATAATGTCCATCTTATGAAAATAGTGGGGGACAAATTAGTCCAGAATTGGACAGCCATGGAATGAGATTCCCGTGAAACTGGGGAGAGCGGGAATAGGATTCCCATGTTTTGTGGGAATCCTTTGCCCCCTTGTAATGTAAGATTTTTGCCACTTTATATTCTGGCTCAAAACAAATGTACGGAAATGGGGTGCCATCTACATCACCTTCTGGGAATATTGAAGGATGCCGCGAACCACACAGCCTCTAACCTAAACTCTTTGCTTAGGGAACCATATGAACATTTCCTTTGCAAGATGATCCTCAATGCCGAGATTTGAGGTGGCGTTCAGTTAATGGAATAAAAAATATTCCCCTGGGATGACATTCACAGGAATCTCATTCCTGGGAATGGGATGTTGGTCCCATGAGATTCCCAGGAATGTTCACAGGGTTCAACATGGATTCTTGTCATGCATTTCAAAAAGATTATCATTATTACCCGTGACTTGTATATGAACCATATATGAAGAATAATCATATTTTCCAGCACAAAGGCCTATTAAAGTATGTTCTAAATTAAAAATACCCTAGTACCAAAGAGAGAAAGTTCTGGTCAGTCAGTGCCAAAGTTACTAGGGGAGAAATTATGAAGGAGAGTTAAGTATTGCCGAAGACCTGAGTGCAAGAAAAAGAAGGCTGGATGTAGTAACAAGGTTAGTAAAGGAAAGGAAAGAAATGGGGGGATTTTTCAGATTCAGAGAGTGGTGATATTAGTGAGTTTGATTATGGTGAGGGGGTTTGTTATTGGTTGAGATTCGAGAACAATGTGGGTGCATTTCTTGTTCTTGCAATGAAATAGGGTTGTATGTCCATTCCCCCCCCATTGGAAGGCTTGGAGAAAGTTTTTATTTTTGATAATGATGGGTTGGCGAACAAGTTATGAAGTGAGAATGGAATTTTGTTTACACCCATGATGGAGATCCCTAAGAAGGATAGAAGCTCAAAATCTTTTGGATAAAATGGATTTAAAGTTGAGTGACATTAGAGGAAATGAAGTGCATATGGATGGGGGTAAAAGTTGAAAGATGAAGGAAGAAAGGGAATTAGCGAATTTGAAAAGTTTGGTAAACTACGATGGAAAGGGTTTGAAAAGGGGGTTCCTTGCTTAATATTGTTTAGGTTTATTTTTTATTTTTATTTTATTTATTTTATTAGTTTTTTGTTTTTTCCTTTTTTCTTTATTTGGTGGACTTCTTGTTCCTGCACGTTGTACCTTCTCTTCTTTTCATCTAATGTACCTTCTTCTGTTATAAAAAATAAAAAATAAAAAAAAATACGTACCCTAAAAATTTCAACCATGATGAATAAAAAAATTTATCACAAAATAATCCAATTAACCATAATAATAGAGGGCAATATGGTTTCAACTATTAAGTTATATTATTATAACATAATAATATTATTATTTTTATCTTTTCTTGATGTTTGTTATTGTTATTATTATTGTTGTTGTTATTATTATAATTTATAACGCATAGTATGGGGGCATTAATGTCCAACCAACCCAATTGGTGGAGAGCAATTTAGTTCAAAAAATAAGGTTCAAATGGGAATGAGATTCCTATGAAACTCAGTAGCATGGGAATGGGATTCTCATGTTTTTTGGGAATCCTTCTTTCCTATAGAATATGATATTCTTGCTAGGGTAGAGTTTGATCCAAAATAAATGTGGGAATGGGATGCGTTGGATATTAACATTCCTGGGAACATTGGAAGATAGTGTGAACCAAACACCCCTTGGGGGTTCAAATGGTGTTGGTTAAGTTTGTTAAGGAGGTGGTTATAGAATGAGAGCTGGTTTATATTGTTTGTTTTGATGATAATGGTGTTCACCATTGAAGATCAGCATTAGAAGCCTAGTAACTTGTCTCCTTCATTTGTGTTTTCAGTGAGAGCAAACAAAATTATAAATGGTGGGCATGGACTCATCTAATGTGTTTCTTGTAAATCTTTCTTCACCAATCAGATTTGTAATCCCAATGTTCATTTTTCTCATGCTAAACCTGTTATTTGGAAGTCTAAGGTTCCCCCCAAAATGAAAGTTTTCATTTGGACTGCAGTCCTTGATAGAATCAACACTAATGATCTCTGGCAAAAAAAGTGCCAAATAAAGCTCTTAGCGCTTGATATATGTGTGCATTGTCATCAGGGTGCGGGGACTTGTGCACATTTGTTCTTAATGAGAAACTTTGAATAATTTGTTCTTAATGGGTTTTTATATCCCGTTAAAGGGTATTTTATCTATTTGTTTCAGGGGTTTTGGGAGAATGAGGGAGAGAAAAGCCTTGTTGAGGTAGTTGACAGTGATTTGGTGTATCTGGTCGATGAGTAATGCAAGTTTTTAAGGACTATGTTACTGTAGTTTATCAGGTCTGATGGAGCAGTGTTGTTGGCTTCTTTGTGGTGTTTAGCTAGTGGTATCTTTAGGGAAATTGTTTTTTTGACACGGAGAGGGATTGGCAAGCCTTTTTTCATTGGATATCTTGTCCCCTTATTTTATTTCTTTTATTTTTTAGTTGTATTTTTATTCTTTGTTTTTTAGACAATACCTTAACCTCCTCTATGTAATTATTCTCTTTTTATCTTAATATAATTCTTTATTCCCTTTGTTAAGATAAGGGAGGGGCGAATCATATGATTTGGGCATTTGCAACATAGGCCAAATAGTCCACCAGTGAGAAGGAGTGAACTAATTACTGATAGTGGGAGTAGAATGGGTAGAGGTAACCTAAATAACTTGGAATGAGATAGTTAGGATTTAATAGCCTTAATATGTTTGAGGAAATTGACCTTTGTCCTGTAAATTGGCGGAAAAGGATTCATGTGGCCAATCCCACCTAGTGGGACTTAAGTCTTGGTTTGTTATTGTTGTATAATTCTTGTCCATTGTATAATACACACACACACACATGCATATATATATATATATATAGCTAGTTTTGTTGTGTAGATAAAATTTAAATGTATTAGAAGATTTAATAGTTAAACATTCTAATATGGTTATTGATGTGTTAAACATCCACTTTTCCTGCATTTATGGTCCCATTCCATGTGGAAAGTAAAATGTTGAATACAGGCG
The DNA here is from genome assembly GCF_029873635.1 of Malania oleifera. Taxonomy (NCBI): domain Eukaryota; kingdom Viridiplantae; phylum Streptophyta; class Magnoliopsida; order Santalales; family Ximeniaceae; genus Malania; species Malania oleifera. The sequence goes on along the minus strand of NC_080419.1, from coordinate 22,702,376 downwards.
GGACGGACAACAGTTTTAGATGCCAAGGCCTCAAGATAAAAAAGGCTTTGTACCATTCTAAATTATCTCTGATAGTTTAAGCTCTTGGGGAATGCAGCAACAATTGACATCAGTTATGAGGGTGTACTAGATATTCTTGTTCTGATTTTGTGTTTGTGTGAAGTGTAGATATTTGGATTCATACTAGATTACTTTGGATGATGATTTTTATTCAAAATATGCACATTTGATTTGCAGCTCAGAAATCATGGTTCTAGTTTGACGGAGGAAGAGCTTGAAACACATACTATATCTGCTTGGAAAGAGGGAAAGGCATATCTTAATAGACATATTGATGGGTATGGGGGAACATTTTCAAGGAATCTCATCCATGTGAGTGCTTTTTATGTGACTTCTAAAACTCTTATATGTAATGGACCAATTAAACTTGCTATTTTAATTTTATTAGTTCTTTACCATCAATAAGGTTAAATGTTTGGTGAGATGCATTATATTTTTTCATTATCATCATGATGTGTGAAGATAATTGCTCTAAATTGATGATTTGTACTTCTTTCTTTTTAAGATTATAAGCTATCTTGCCTTCTTAAAAAAAAATATAAGGGCATATGGAAAGGCTTATAAATTGGTCATGCATGCTTGCTTTTGCTTATATAAATCATACAGTATACATATATACATATGCACATAAATTGAAACAAACTTAGGGATTGCAACTCTTTTTTGAGTGTAATATCTGGGCTGTTGTTGCTTGTAAGAGAAGGCTCAGTTTTCACTTTTGTATGTCCCTCGGAGTAAGAAGAATGACTTAATTCAAACCAGACTTTAGTCTAACCGCTTATGCTATTTTTTTTTAAAAATTTTAAAATAAACATTTAAAACCTGTTTTAGAGTTACAAAAAGGTGTAAGAGGCTACATTAGTGTGGATTTTGTGATCTCCCTGTGTTACTTTTTTTGATAAAAGAGAAAATACATTAAGAGAGAAATTATAACTTATATGAGGATACGGAATCCTAAAAAATAAATAAATAAATAGAAAATGACAATAATTAATCAAGAAATCCCCTCTTTAAACCCTTCCCACCATAATTCATGGAACACTTCAAATTTTCTATTCCCTATGACCCTACTTAGCCTTAGCTTTACCACCATCGAGCCAAATTTTGTTTCCTTCACTATCAGACATTTGTAAACCCAATTTAACCATCAAATGTGGAGCTTGTAGACCCTTCCCAGAAATCTCCTCTATGGGTGGGCAAAATTCCATCCTTGTCCATTTGCTAAGGCCTTCACTATCATTGTTTGAACATCCCTTCAATTCATTTTTTTTCCCTTGCAAATGCTATCCCTCTCACTAGTTTCTCCCTTCTAAACAATTGGTTCTTGCACTATACTTAAAACATCTCTCCTTAGAACTATTTTTGTTATCACATCAGAATTAACTCACTTTTCTTCTAACTTTTTCCTCATGACAGCACCCATCTGCACTGCCTTCTGACAATTGTAATTTATTCCCCTGAACTTTAACCTCAGTAGAATTTTGTTTCTTAATAGAGCCCTCCACCCCTATTTCAGCCACTGCAGAAGGCCCACTGAAGGTCCTTTGTACCGGAATTTCTGCTCCAATTAAAAGAATAGAATCATCAAGCAAACTTCCAGAATTTTTTGAAAGGCCTCTTTATTTTGTCACCTCTTTCCCTCTAATCCTTCCGGTACTGATGCTTCTTTATGGAGAAGAGGAAATACCCTCTTGGCCATCATCTTCGAAGATGTGCATTGCAATGTTGGATTTGCGTCTAGGCTCTGCTTCAAAGACAATATACCTACTGAGTCCATGGGTTCCCTAGAATATTTAATGGGATAACTTTGGTCTTGTTCAATCACAGGCACCTCTTGAACTCCAGGAATCTGGGCTTGGTTTAAATGAGATAAGTGAGATTGAAGGTCCTCATCCAATGTTAAATCCTCTTGGGCTTTATTATTAGGAATTAGGCCTGCCCAGTGGCCCAATTCAATCCCTCAATCATGGCTCTTCCTGCATCCTCCTTAGAAAATAAGTTATTGTAGAAGTCTGTAATCAGACCCGCAATTTGACCTGGATCCCCGGTAATTGAACCCTATCATCTTCAAGTCTTTTAATAAAGTTCCTTTTCCTCCTCCCACTTGCCACTGTATGAAACAATCTTGTGTTACAATCCCCATTCTCGACCTGCTTCATCCTATATTTGTGCCTCCAACTTATCTTCCCTCAGAAGTTGTTCAAACTCATTAGTTTACTGAATTCTTCTACTAACATCATCTTAGGCCCGCCTTCTGTTAGACCATTATAAAAAAGAGTATCTGTAATTAAATGTGGGCCCTATTAAAAGGTTTGTTTAGAAACAAAATCCATTTGCCTTGGTTTTCCCCCTTCCTCCTCAGTGATACTGTCAACTTTGAATATAGGCAATAGTATCTAGAGGTATGTTGGCTTTCATATGCTGAACTGAGTAGTCATACCAGAAGATTTTTTTTAGTGGAATAATTGTGATATTTCTAAGGCAGAAAATTTATTTATTTACAAGTAATTTGTTTTATGTTGGGAGTTTGACTATGGCACTTATTTGCTTGGATGGTTGACTGATGTGAAGATTTAAACTGCAATAAAAAGATCTTCATATTGGCATGCTCCAAATTAGAGAAAGTATTTAAGGTCTTTGGAAAGATGAATGTGGGTTAAACTGTTGAAGAAAAGGTTCAAAGAGCTAGTGTGGGGCAGTTAGTGCAACAATGATAAAATAGAGAATGCAAATTTCTGATCATGATGAGTTTGTGGATCAGAATTGGGACGACACTCGTTTTTGCCCTGTTTAAGAATATGTGATTAGGGTATTAAATATGAGATTTCACGCTGAAAGTTTATTGTGAACTCTGCAGCTCTTTGTGTTTTTTCTATCAGTATTAATTGTGGTCATGTTCTTCTACGAATTTACCAAATTTATCAATATTGTCCAATTTTCTGTGGGATTTTCTATATTTACTATGCAATTTTGAGAGATTTTCATGCTGAATTTTGTTGTTAATAATAATGCTGCCATGAACAGTGATGAATGCAACATTCTTGTTGTCGTGAGTCTTTTCAGGTGACGTAAGTTTGTTAATTGTGCAGGCTGGGCCATATGATAATTTAAAAGATGTTGCTTTAAAGATCTTGCAAAATGAGGTGGCCACAGTTCCTGTTATCCATTCGTCTTCAGAGGATGGATCTTTCTCACAACTGTTACACCTTGCTTCACTTTCGGGAATTCTAAAGTGTAAGCCATTTTGTTAGTTTGCTGATTATCTTTATGTGACTTGTTTGTAATACAAGTGCCATTTTCTTCAGCTATTTGCAGGTATTTTAGACATTCTTCTAGCTCATTGCCCATACTCCAACTACCAATTTATGCACTTCCTGTGGGTACTTGGGTCCCAAGAATTGGAGAAACAAATAAACGGCTGTTAGCAATGTTGAGACCAAGCGCTTCTCTTAGTTCAGCGCTGAATTTGTTGGTTCAAGGTATGCTTCTTTTTTATATTGAACAATGAAAAAATATCAGGGAGAAATGGAATAATGATTAATTTTTTAATGGGAAAATAACTCCATTTTCAATTAACAAGTGGATCTCTTCAGCCTTTCCTTAAACTCACATTCAATCTTCTTTATCCACAATTCTAATGCACCTGAGATTGTTCACCTCTCTGTTTTCCTTTATTAGTGAATATGCAATCCTTTGTACACAAAATTCATCTGTGCTTGTGCGTATACACAAAAATCTATCTACTTATGCATGTATATATGTTTGCATACATATGTATATATGTATTATGCAGATGTATATATACATGTGTTTTCAGTTAAATTTCTGAAATTGCTATCTGATTTTTACCTAGGCATTTCAGCCTCCGGTCTGATTGATTTGATTCAGTCCATATGAAATATTTACTTCTGCATTGGCAAAAGTGAGAACTTACACGGTATATTGGGTAATTGATTGAAGGTGGCGTATGGCATCTTGGCCTAAGTCTTTTTGTAGTTCAAACGGTAGTTATAAAGTAATTCAAGCTTAAATGCTTGGATAAGGAGATTAAATTTATTCTTGTGTGGGTGCAATCATGGGGTTGAGCTGCTTGCTCAAGAGCCAGGCTAGAAATCCACTGGATATGTCACATAAAATTCAATCATTTGCTTCATGCATCTGTCATGGATTGGGTGCCCACTGGCACAGTGGAATAGTGTACCTTGTTTGTGAATGAATGAAATGAAGCAATTTAAGATTTACTTCAGCCATATGTCCATCTCTTAATTCTTATGCTATTATGCTTTTGTCTCTGCAGCTCAAGTTAGTTCAATACCAATAGTCGATGATAACAACTCATTATTGGATATATATTCTCGAAGGTAAGCTGTAATTCTCAAAGGTAAGCTGTAGTTTAAATTAGTTGTCATATATCTCGGTAAGTGGATATATGTTGTCTGTATTTTTTTTTTCTTTGATAGAATGTTGTCTGTATTAGAATCAATTTTCTTCTATTCCATAATGGAAGTTTCTATTTGTTCATTATTCTTTGACAGTGATATTACAGCTTTGGCAAAAGATAGAGCTTATACAAATATTAATCTTGACGAAATGACCATTCATCAGGTAACTTATATATACGTATATATTTTTCTTGGTTATGTATGGGAGAAAATGAACTGCACATATTGAAATCATTATTTTAGTGTAATGTAGTGCCTTTTAAGGATGCTAGTCTGCTTTTATCTTTTAGCAATGTAAAAGAAAGTTGAGACTAAGTTAATGTCAATAATGAGGGGAGGCATTCTGTTACAATTCTTTTAATTAATTACTGGTACTGGGAGATATAAGTCTCTGGCGTGCTCTTTTTAATCCTATTGAAAATTGTTAACAAGTCTTCATTAATCCTCTTGAAATTTGTCGCAGTTTGGCTAAGATTCTTGGATTGCTGATAATATTTTTCAGTATTCTCACATGTTTAGATAGATTCTAGCTGTTGCAGTAATCACTAACTGTTACTCTGTCCTCATCTCTCGGTCCTTCTGCTTGTCCGGGTTCCCTTAATGGCTCATATTTACAACTTTATTCTTTCCTGGAGTTTTAGTTAGTTCTTGGTGGACGGCACAAGTTTTTCTTATCTGAGGAATTTGAGCCTTTTGTTATGGATTTAGAAAGAGCGCATACCTCAGGTATCCATGTGGATATTTATTGCAGTATTTGTGCACATTTCTTCACAATTGATTGTCTTTCCTCAGATATAGAGAAATCATGATTGGGTTTAATTTGCTGAAGGACCCTTACAGAATGTCTCACAACTTTTCTGGTGAAATTGATTGCTGCTTTTACTAGACAACGAATTCGACAGATGACTATGATTTTGTCAGGGTATGGTTTTATCAGGCATGTATAAGGTAGCAGTAGTGAATGAAGGATTGTTGTGGTGGAAAGGACCACGGTCCTTAAGATTGAAGAAAACTAATCTTTGAAGAATGATAGAAGCATTGTTTTTGTGTATTGAAGTCATAACCTTAATGCTTTTTCCTCGTGGTAATGAATTTGATTATGGAGGTCAATCGCTGTATTCCTCATCCTTACTTCTTGTTATGCATTCCTTGATACTCTTAATTTACAGGATACTTATTGGATCACATCTATAGACCACCAATAAAGCTGGGAAATTTATAGCCAACTTTAGGCATTCAAGTAGGGACCTAGGGGAGAATCGATTGTTGCAGAAAACAATTCTGGAGGCATTTGCATGCTTTAGAGCAGGTTTCATGAGGAGGTCCTAGTTCCAGTGTCTTTATAGGTGGTCATAATTTAAGATCTTATATGGGATGAAATCAGTTGGAGAAGTGTGCTTATGCACTGTAACATATTTTTGAGATTTGATTGTTGATAAATGCAGTTTAGATGAATGGGCCATATGTATGGCATTGTAGCCCTTAGGAAACTCATTTTTTTCTATTAATTTGTTTAAATAGGCATTGCTGCGGGTACAGGATTCATATTCTGCTTATGAATTCAGCAGTCAAAGATGTCAGATGTGTTTGCGCTCTGATCCACTGCAAAAAGTGATGGAACGATTGGCGAACCCAGGTAATTTTTCATTTTCAATGGCAACCCAGTTAAATTTTTTATTTCTCTCTCCTCTCCTAACATGTCTTATTCATTTGTCAACTGCAAAAAATTCAGAATAGGTGTTCCTAAATTGTTGGACAAGGCATATAGTATATCATTGTACAGAATTATGCATAATATGAAGATTATTTTCCGTGGATGATTAGCCTATTTTCTTGAAATGCCTTACTGTTCAAAGAAGGTGAAGGAAAATGTAAATTCCGGAACCTGGAAATTTCTGTTGATACCTGTGCTTTGTTTTATGCTTATCCATGCCATTGCTATCCTTATTTTTCTCATCTTGAGCCTTTTCTCCAATAACAGAAGTTACAATTGTTTGGTTTTGGGTTTTAAGACTTGTTAGTCGAGGCAACTTGGAAGTCGACAACTTAATGGTGGGGTTTTATTGGATTGGCTATGATTGATTTTTATTCTATTGTGGTTGTCCTGCCTTGATGGATTTGTTGGGCTGAATGTGGGAGGGCTTTCTACTTATTTTGTCTTGTTCATGCTGTTGTGATTGTGGTTTTTGGTTGGTCTCTTGCCACAATATCCCTCAGCTTGATTTCTATTCGCTAACTGATCTCCAATGATTGCAGGGGTTAGACGACTTATTGTTGTGGAGGCTGGCAGTAAGCGTGTAGAAGGCATTATTTCACTGAGCGACATTTTTAGGCTGTTGCTTGGTTAGCGAGATGCAAATTGCTAAAGTTATATTGAAAAGGGCTCATTCAATGGTTCCAGAAGCAATTCCACCTACCAATCTGCACAGGCACCGTCACCTGCCTTGCCTTTCAAGCAAACACCACTCTCTTCCACGGTGACATCTCAGTTGTTTCAAATTTGCAATTGGATCGGTCTCTTGCTTTCTTGCCTGATTTTTTAGGATATTAGGCTAGATCACGGGGGCCTGAAAATTGAGAGGATTCAATTTTATCCCAGATATTCATCTCCTCCCTCTGGCCCACATTGTTATCATCTAAATTATGCTGCTAATGTTGCCGTCGTCATCGTGAAGAGCATGGGATGCGTAATAGTTTCATATTGCTACTAACAAGAAATTGGAAAAAAAAGGTGGAAGAGTACGAAGTGATTCAACTCATTCTGTCCCGTGCTTACTTCATCGGCCTGTGATTGGCATTTATGTTCCCCTCCCCCCACCCCCACCATTTTCATGTTGTGATTTATAATAATGGAAAATATCAAACATTGCAATGCCATTGTATTTGTATGTAAGCCTGCAAAGTTGAACCCTAGTAATTGATAAGAGGCCAATTCCATCCTCTTGACGACCCAGGGGCTCATATTTGTTATTGGGTTGCAGTAGCTGAAGATCCAGCGAAGAAATGAAATAATCAGGATGATGTTGAGTAACTTAATTAGGTGTACTAAATGGAATTCTTAGCAGAAAGAAGTGGCCAGGCTGGGTGCAAATGTGATGCATCTAATTAATTCGGCTTGTTGCTGAAGCATTCTACATTAAAGAGAGAACTTAAGGTGTCTTCACCACCCTAGGGCTTGAATATTGTTTGGCGTGCAGGATCTGATCCTGGTCTGGCATTGTTTCAGCGCAGTGACCCCAAGATTACAAGTCTTTTTTTAAAGAGTTGGGGGGTATGTGAAGCTGGTGCCTTATATGAGCAAATGTCACTTGGAAATGATCTGTTTGCGTGCATAAAAATAATATGCAGTTGTTATTAACTGGACGAAGACCTTAATGCTAATAGTTGGATCATTGCACTTACTGCACGTATTGTATTGGTAGTAGAAATGGAATGAAAATGGAGGGAATATAATCGAATTTGTTTCTTGATTTCATTATGTGTTTTATTCAAATTTTCATTCCATTCTTTTTCGAGTCATTTTATTTCGGAAACTGAAAATAGCGATAGTATCAAATCCTTTTTGCATGGTTTCTAGTTTGGGTAAAGAAGAGAATTGTTTAGACGGATAACCATCTAAACTATTCAAGTTTTTATGATTAGAATTCAAACCAATTACTTTCACTATTTTTGGTTCATTATGTTAACGAGTTGAGTTTTGTCATGTTCAAATTTATTCATTAAATTTTAAGTTATGCTTGGACTCGAGTTGAGTTCAAATTGAAGTGTAAATATACTTGTCCAATCACTTTAATCCAAGTTTCAATGGAGTTCGAGTTGAGTATAGCAAAGCCTTTTTATATTCAAACTTATTGATTATATCTTATTAGAATTACAAAAGGCTAGATTGACCTTAAATAAAACTAGAATATACTTATCCATTCAAGCTTTCTATTGGGTTTTGATTGCTTTTATTTAGGACTTGTTTGATATGTTACGAAACAAAAATGCTTAAATACAAACATGGAGTGGTGTGTAATATTAACCCGTCGGCAGTCTTCTATCATAGTTAATAGCAACATCTTAAGGTGTTAGTGGTAGGTTTGTTGAATCGAAAATTAAGGAATTGGATAGAGTAAAAAATGAAGATCATAAGGGAGTTAGGCTAGTAGATTATAAATTGACATCTTTGTTGCCACTCTTGTGACCATTTAAACAAGTCCACCCATAAGCTTCTAGATGAGCTTAATTTGAGTTCACAATCGAGCCCCAAATAAGCCTTATCATAGACCAAAATCTTGTTCAAGTTTATCTTATTTAGTAAATGAGGGTAAGAGTAGGCTTGAAAATTGCTTATTTATACAAATGAACGAGTAGAGCAAGTCCATGCTAAATTGAGTTATTGAGCTTGTGAACTAGTTAGATTTTTTGTAGCCCTAGTTATTTAGATGGTGTTAGAAATGTTAAAAGAGCAAGAAATAAAATCATAAAAATTAAAGATGGTCTTAGAATAAGAGATAATAAATTCACGAGTACTTATGCTTTTCAAATAGGATTAGTGGAAATCCTAAAAGATAATTTTAGAAAGATGGGAATAATATTATACTAATGGCCCGTTTGGTTTGGTGGAATAGCTATTCATTGGAACAAGATGGAATTTAGTTTAAATCTTGGGAATGAAGAGAATAGTTATTCCTCATATATATTCTTAATTATTTCATTCAACATGTAATTAAAAAGGAATAAACATCCCTATGATAGAATTTGGGAATAGTTATTCCTTATTATGAACTCATAAAATGTTTTATATTGTTATTTGTTTTATAATAATAACATAATTTCTCTTATAACTAATTGTAACTAACTTATTAAAATTAATCTATTAATGGAAATAGACATTTAGCAAACTAGACATAACCTAAGGGATATTTAGAGGAATGTTTTTGTAGGAGCAAATAAATGGTTATGCAAAAAAGAATAATAAGTTTTCAAATGATACATAGAGGACATTGCTAAGGCAACAATAAATTGGTGATATGGTCTTTGAGTTTGTTACGTGATATCAGTAAATACATACCTTAAAGAAGAAAGAACACTTAATAACCTTAAAAAAAGGAAAAATGTAAAAGTTAAACATATTTTTTCTTAATTAATTAAGTAGATTGTTTATCATGTAAAAAGTGTAAAGTTATATTATGTAAAAGTTTTCAACTAGACAATGTAAAATATTTGTGCTAGATGTATGCAATTAAAAAAATTTGTAATTGAACCTAAAAGGAAAAATTATTATCAAATTCAATGATAACATAAAAAAGAATGCAACTCGAAGGTGATAACGTAGACATATAAGTAGGATGATTAGTTCTATTTGCTACATAGCATAAGTGGTTTTAAGTAAATTTAGAGTAAGTGGTGATTAGATTAGGATGCCCAAAAAAGAATAGATAAAACAAAAATACGATTTAAGACATTGTACCAATGTGTAGATATGTAAAATCTTTAAAAGTAAAAAAATTAAGAAAAATGCAAAAGAAGAAGAAGAAGAAAACTATTAGTAAAAAGCTCCTTTATAGCATATAATAATTTGTATAATAGCATAGGTAACAAACGAGAAAAAAATCATTCAAAATTTTTAGGACTAGAGAAAGAAAGTTTGGAGAGTTAAGTAATATTAAGAAATATATAAAATAGGAATGGTGTTGCCATACGTAGTGAAAAAAAAGAAGAAGGAAAAACGAGAAAATTATTTCAATTTTATATTTGATGAAAGCAAGTGAAAGGCTTGAACTTAGTAGTGATGAATGAGGAAAGCTACAAATTTATGATTTATTTATTAAATTTAAGTTAATGAAGATATGAAATTAAGTATTGTTAGCCCTAGTAGCTAAGAGTTCTCTTTCTATCTTATTTTGATGACAACAACCCATTAGTGGTTCTTAAGTATGCTAACATTTTTCCTCAAATTCAGTTCAGATATACATCACAGTTCCAAGGCAAGCATGAGGGTCAAACATATATCAAACAAACAAAAAGCAAATGACCATCAACAAAATTCCACACATGGTACATCTGGAGCTCAACCACCCAAACAAAACATATATATATATATATATATAACTCTACATTAACTGTATTTTTGTTGGGTTGTGTGTGTGAGAGGTAAGATGTATGTTACAACTCTTGTGAATATGGTGTGGTCAAGAGTATCTTACAAGAGACGAGTAAATCACATAAGCATATAGTTCATAATAGGTTAGAACATAAATTTCGAGTTCACACATGCATATCAAAGTCACTTAACTGCATAAGATGTCGAAATGACTTTCAAACGTATTTGATCAAACCAAGACATCTTATAATTGGTAAAAATTAATTCTGGACAAGTTTGGACTTTAACTTGAACAAAAACCATTTTTAGACTTGTCCACATTCATTTAGGTCCTAATATAAAACAAAGGGAGTCGTCGACGAATACAGGGGATTCATCGACGAACATATGAAGGAAACTCGTCGACGTACACATGGGAATTGTCGACAATGAGATCCCGAGACCACCTAAAATCTTAGAGCATACTCGTCGATGAATACAGAGGATTTGGCGATGAAGGTACAATGGTGGCTCATCGACGTATAAAGGGGAATCGTCTACGAAGAGAAACCGAAACCTATCTAAATTCAGCAGAGAAGTCTTGTTTACGAACACAGAGGATTTGTCGACGTAGGCATGTGTACGACTTGTCGACAAGGTCATGAAATCGTCGACGAGTGTCGGGCTACAGACAACATTTAATGCACAGTAACGACTAGTTTTGGGCTTGTCTTTTCTCCATTAATGCCCAACGGCTCTCTAGCGAGTTGCTCATCCCTTTGCCTTAAATATGCGTCTTGTGCATTCATTTTAAGTTAGTTGAGCACTTGGTTGTTAAGCATGTTAATTGAGCACTCATTTCTAGGTTTTCATCTTTGCTTATACTCTCTTGCTTTTTACTCTTATCTTACACATTATTTACAAAGAGAGTAGTGGAAGGTTTGATTTGTATTATCAGCTCAAGAAGGAGCACTTTGAAGTTGTATCTAATTGTTTTGATTTGTTGTATTGAGGGATTCTTTGTGAGCCTTTGTAAGATGACTTTTGGTGAGCATCTTGTTGTAGCTTTTGGCGAGCAGTTGGATTGTAAAAGCTTCTTCGTCTTGAAGGAGGATTGATTAGTAGATTTGAGGAATCATTGAGTTGGTCTCAAGGCGTGGACGTAGGCTTGGTGCCGAAGCACGTTTATATCGCCGTGTTAAGCTCTTCTCACCCTTCCTCTTTTACTTTGCTTGCTTGTTATTATTCACTTTGAATATAAATTGTGATATAATACCTTGTATCTTGCCAAGATAAATTTATGACTATAGAAAAAGTTATATATCCGCTAAAGACGTCTATTCGTCCCCCCTCTAGATGCACATACCTGGGCCGACAAGTATAAATAAAATAAGATGAAAGGAAGAAAAACAATAGGATTTCTGGTTGAAGTTTGGGAATTATAAATTGCAATAACCATCATGAAAAATTTCTATGAGTTCTATAATTCAGCTTTAACTTTGACCAAGTGGGTAAGTATTTATTTATTTATTTTGTAGAGTATTGTCCTCAATTGTGTAGTATAGCATAAGTGTGTGTTTAGATAGTTGATTACACTTTGTATGTATCTATTGATAATTAAATTTAAGAATTTGACTTAAATAAGTACAAATAAATAATAAAATCTTGGAATAAAAGAAAAAAGGAATAGAAAAAATTAGTACAATCATAGTGGCAAATCTACATAATGTTAAATGTCCATTCACATAAGCAAAAAGGTCCTGCATATATGTGTGTGTGAAAAAATATTGGGACAAAGAGCCTAAGCATCATGGACAATGGAGACTTAGCTTTTTTTGATCGGACTACGTCTCCATCTATAAGAGACACAAGGAGTTAATTATAGAAAATGCATGACACTTTCATTGATGTAGTGATGTCCTATATATAGGACTTGTACAAGGTATAGTTTGTTACAAATTCAAATACAAATTCAAAAGTATTTAAATACTAAATCAAAGAGATTCTAAACTATCAAATTCAAATACAAATTCAAAAATATTTAAATATTACATTAATGAAATTCTAGATACATTATATTCAAATAATACAATTTGAAGAATTCAAGATCGCCGCATACAATAAGATATTCACAAATCTTCAACTGTTAGGGTTCAACAAATTTCCTTAATATTATTGATTGGGTGTGATGTAACTAAGGACAATGAGAAATTTTTGGGGAACTAATTTGGTCAATAAAGGTAATTTGGGAAGGTCTACAACTAGTAACACTTTTCAAATTTATTTACATTTTGAAATTCTTTAATGTAAGAAGATTTTGAAGAGGTGCTCACAATGATCGACAGTTATGCAAGGAGTGAGATTGTTTATGGAGGGATTGGTTGGCTGAGTCAACTACATAAGAGGAGTGATGACAAAAAATGAACCTAGAAATAATTTAAAGCATCCAAAGTTATTGTTAGAATGCAAGCGCAATATGAAATTTAAACCATTTCTTTTCATTTTGGTGATATATAAGATGGGTTATTTTGTTATCTAATGAACCTTTAGTATGGTTATGACCCTTAGGAAACTATGTTTATAGGATGTTACTATAACCTTAACCAATCACTTCGACATCTACTTTTTTTTTTGACAATTCATAATAGAAGGAGATTTTTTTCCTAAATATTTGACTAAGAAATGATCAAAAAGTAGAAGCGAAGGTTCCTATAGCTTTCATTATGAAAATAAATTTGATATGACTTTTCACTTTACTTTAAATTATTGAAGTGTTTGAAGTTCTTAACTTATTGGGGCAATTTAGGCTTGAATTTCTCTGAGTAGTTTAAATTATTTTTAATGAATTGGGCTCATGTTTCCAAATTTTGAATTGCTTATGAAAACTTGGGACAAATTGGGTGATTTTGGGACGTGGTCTGGGATTTACGAACAGCAATGCTAAAAATATTTGGGTTACTCATACTGGAATTAATCTAATACGCAAGTGAGTTTGAAATATTTTTTGCAAAAAATAATTCAATTTTTAGAGTACTTAGGTATCATGTAAGAAAATAACCTAGCATTCCTCTTTTCTTTCCACAAAGTCAATTTAAATATAATAATATTAACAACAACAACAACAAGAACTTATAGACTTATACAAGACCAATGATATCACAACGTATTCTATTCTAAGACCTCCACATTATATTCTATGATATATATTTAAATGCTAATTTTCTGTGTTGTTTCCTGTGCCAAATATTTTTTTGGGCACCAAATTGGATTATAGTTGTATTAAGAGTTGTACAACTAAAAAATGTGCTAAAGAACCCATGATAGTTTTATATGCACAAATATTTACATACGAAATTAAAAATAATGGTCACTTTGTTGAGTTGCAATTTTGTGGTATGAGTTCTCATTTGAAAAAAAAAAAAGAGTTTTCATTGTAGAAAACATTGGAGATAGTTTCCAAGAGAGAGAACATATACTTTTTTATGAATCTATGCTAATTTTGAATGGGCTAGGGAATAAGATGAACCTTAGACTATTTTATTATGAATGATCTATGTTATCTGATAATGATTTATAGAGTATATTCCGTTTATTACCTCAACATTCCACATCCTCCAAATAATCCAACATGCCGTAATAAAAGCTCTTGTCGTTGTTATTTTTTTTTGCCAAGCAAGGGAGATGTTACCTTTGATCTAATAGATTAAAATGTTCTATACAAGACTTGGTGATTTAGATTAAAATAAAAATCTAGTTCGACCTTTGTAACTTAAGATATTATGTAAAAAAACACATGATGGCGAAGAATAAACTCATTTTACTTTTATAATATAATAGGGCATTTTCCATCCTTGTACACTTCTATAAATTTTTATCGAGGCTTTGAACATTAACTAGTCTCCATTGTCTTATTGAATTTTTGCAAAATGAGGATTATATCTTCTTATTAAATTTTGCATTAAAGTTTTATTGCGCGAACTACTAAAGGGGGGAATTTTCCATTTTTCAAAAAAGCTCTGCCATGAAAACGACGCCGTTGCCTGATACGCTTCTCTAACCACATTGGTAGTCGTCCTTGGTTGGCTCAACAAATTGAATTGAGAATTTGAGGAGAGAGAGAGATGGAGGGACTGACAGAGGACGAACGAAGGGCTCTTCGGGGCAGCAAATTTGCGCCTCTGCCGGCACCGCCTCCTTCTTCCCGTTTTCAACCCAAGTTTGCTTTCTTCTTTTTTTATTTCCTTTTTTTTTTTCTCCATTTTTGGTGTTTTTTTTGTTTTGTTTTGTTTTTGTTTTGTGCGTTAGAGAGGGAGATGATGGTTGCGTATTGGGTGTAGGCAGGCTCACCCAGGGGGACCGGTGACAACCAACAAGGCTGCTGCTTTGGCAAAATTCCTGGAAAGAAAACTCCAGGATCCTAGCGGATTGGCTTCCCTAAACCCCGATCTTATTGAATTGGCTGTAAAAAATGCTAAACAGTCCGTAAAATCCTGTAAGTACCCAACCCTTCTTCTCGTCTTTGTTTACTGTCTATTTCTATTGATTTCCCAGCATTAATTTCTTAATCTTTGGAGCTAATATGTTGATAGGTCTACAGAAACTTTGTATGCCATTTATTGATATGCTCAGAATTGATAAATGATTTTGTAATGGGTTTGTGTCCGTTGCAAAATTGCTCATCCAAATGGTTATGTTCCGGTAAAAAGGGTTTTTTTTTTTAGTTACTTCGTATAATGCTTGTCTAAATGCTAGTTGGTCTTTCCTTATTTGTATTGGCTTATTTCCTTTAGATAGAGGTTCATTCTCTTTCATGAACAATTTTTTCCCCTTTATAAGTATGCCCCCATCAGCAAGTGGTTCAGGAATTCTCCCTTTCAAGGAGGCAGCGGGGATTTGACGAGGGTAGGGTACTACGAAAGGAAGTTGATCATGGATTATCAAAAAACCTAAATTTTATTTTTCCCATGCTTGAGTGATTAATGGAGATGGATTGTAGATTCGATGGCAATGTCTATGCTGGTTCAAATCTAGCTCGGCCCATAATTTGCTGATCCATCATGAGACAATTATAAATTCAGACACACCAATAAGAACAAAATAAACTTTGTGGAAATTTGAAGATAAAGGAGAGATACAACCATTTATAATGGTAAGGAAAAATCTAATGCTCGTAACAATACCTCAAGGGTATGTTGTTTTGGTGGCTTGGTTAGCTTAGGCTAGGCTAAGAATCCTTTGCTTACATTTGATGCAACAAAGATGTGGGATAGGATTGGCCTCCCTCACTCCCTCCCCATAGGCTAGGAGTGGCAAATCAATAAAAGACTAGACTACCCTTTAGTGTTTTTTTTTTTGGTGTTATTCTTTTTATTTGGGATATTTTGGTCTTTTAAATGATTAGCCTGCACTTTACACATGAAAATCCTAACATGGAGATATAATTATCATAGTCAGTCAATCTAATCTTGTCCCATAGATCTTAACCACAAAACACTGTTAGGAACCTTCTAATCCTTTCTTAGTAAGGTCTATCTTCTTGATGTTGAAGATCAAACCAAGTTACGAACCACTGAGGTGACAACCTCACACAAGGTGACTAACCTTGCCTAAGGCAAGGACTACCTGCCCCCACATGTTCTCTCACTCAAGAACACAAATTTGCAAACTTAATTACAAATTAAATTCAGCTCACTTAGGACTGAAGTCCTTTTACAAAAGAATAACCCCATAAAAACGAGCTCTCTAGACATAATAGAATGATTGATAGCTCTTGCGCATGGTTCGCCTGTTTTTCCTCCCAATTTGGTCATGGTACACACTGTATATGCTCCAAAATTTAGCTCTTTGAAAGAAAGAGAGAAAGAACGAGTCTTCAATGTTCACTTCATTCAAAAATCCCTTTTATCTAATTAATGCGAAATTAAAAAAAAAATCTAATATTCCATCTAAAATCCAATCTCATAAAAACATGTAAAATTTATCAAACATAGAGACCAAATATAATCTTACTTTATTTATAAAATGTGATCAAATCTTCTATTTAAATAAAGTAAGAACAATCAATCATTAAAAAAAAGGGCAGCCCGGTGCACAAAGCTCCTGCGTATGCGGGGTCCAGGGAAGGTGTGGACCACAATGGATCTATAGTACGCAGCTTTACCCAAATGTATGACTTTCTATTGACCAATCAAAATTAGTCAAATTAACATTATTATTTAAGCCTTTAACTTTGAATTTCAACTCTAAGCAGCTAGGCTCATTAAAATTTTTTTAGTTTTTCAATTTCTTTTTTATCTTGATTTTTCTTAAAAGGTTTTTGTTTTTTGATAGAAAATCTAAGCGAGGACAAAAAATCCTCCCAAAAAAACAGCCAAAGAAAGGAAAAAAAAAAAACAAAGGAAAAAGGAAAAAAAACTAACAGCACCTACTTAAGAAAACCTCTCTTTAATCCCATACGATCATAATTAGCAGAAGACTGCAAGTTAAAGCCAAGATTAAACACCATTATAGTCAAGATAAAAAGATTAGAGTCCGTTGAAGTCAAGATCAGTGCAAAATAGCTAAGTTTTTTATTTCACTAAGTGTAGCTGGTTATCAGGGAAGCAACTTAAACATAATTTAATCATCACATGAATCACATTTTTTATCAAATCATAATGTAAGTTGATCTTAAATTCCTTACTAGTAGTTAAATCACTACAAACATGAATAAGCAAATGCTTTAGATTAAACATTTATTTCAAACAAAAAATCAAATAATCAATCAAAGTCTAAGAATCAGGCAATATGATTAAGCACGTACTGGTTTTGACGTCACCAAAATTAATTCATAGATTCAACAGGTACCTTACCCCTCCTTGCCATGCATTTCTAATTTCAGCTAGTCATTCAGTGTTTTCCTCTTCTACTTCATTTTGGTTCTACCTGTTTAAGCTTCCTAATTTTATGAACTGGGTGGTTGTGCCTGAGTTAGTGTCCTAAGTTATTGTCTACAGAACAAATCTTTCTTATTAACTTAGTAAAATATTAGGAAAGTGATCAAGGCCTCTACTTTCTGCATGCAGACTACAGAGAGCACAAATATCAAGATAAATACAAGCTAATGACTGAGATTCTATATACCAGATTTGAGTTACTTTTGTTGATGAATTGAAGCATGTAGGTATTGTAAGAAAATAGCTAAAATCGCGTGCTTGAGCAAGCATTTGCCATTTTTCACTGATTATCTTGAATTCTAATAGCTTGGATGAAGGACATGTGAGCATAATTTTCCATTTTAATGGTTAAAATTGCATATCAAAGAAACAAAAAAGTCGCGTATGTATATCAGAAGCAAAAATTACAAGGGTTTGTATGCTAAAAGGGATTCAAAGTTTTTGCAAACACCTCCTTTCCATTTGATGAGTTGCTGTTTGCTTGAAACCCAAACTTAACAAAGCCGAAGACCAAACTACTTGATGTTACCTGCACAAATTTTTCTTTGTCAATCTACTATGTTTAGGCTCAAAGTAACATCCTCACATTAGCCTTCCCAATGCCATTACAACAGCTTCAACTAAAATCATTTCAGTCCTTCTTGATATATGCCTTGCAGCCTTGGACTTTATTCCACGCTACTGAACTATTTTAAATGAATTCCATTTTCTTGTCTCAAGTTTTACCAGCTATAGCTTCGTTTGAATGCATTTTACTTGCTATTTCCTCTTTTCATGCGTTGCTTCTGAGCTACTATAATATCCTTATTTTGGTTATCTAGTTCTTTGTATTTGTTTTCTTGACAATTCAACACTCTCTACAATAAATGTCATAACTGACTTCTTATCATTTTGATATTTTCCTGTTTTTTGATAGAAATTTATAGCGAGATAATAATTCTAGAAGCATTTCCACTTAAACCATCCTATTTGAACTTTATAGGCAGTCCAGACTCCAGTCCAATCTGTCATAATGTATAAGGTATTGAAATTGCTCAAATTTGTAGTGAGATTATATTGTAGAAGAATTTGCCACATATACCATCCTATTTGGAAGAGAGCATTATTTTCTATTTGGGGGTAGGATTACTATTATTCAGGCCTGCCTTGCTGGTATCCGTTGTATTATTTGTTTATTTCTAGAATTCCTATTTGGAATTTGGATTGCTAGTAAGCTTGAGAAAATTATGTGAGATTTCCTTTGGTCCAAGGTGGGAGGTAAAATGGGACTGTTTGGTGTGTTGGGATGTCGTGTGTAGGTCAAAACTGGAGGGGTTTTGGGTCTTGGTAATCTAGTGTCTAAAAAACACTTCCCTCTTGGCTGAGTGGCTTTAGCTGTTTCCCATAGAGGACTCATCCCTTTGGCATAGAGTCAATAAAAGTAAGTTTGGCCTGAATGCGAATGGATGGGATACCAATTTGGGATTTAGGAGTTCTTCAGAAAACCTAAGTTGGTGTTGGGTAAGGGTTCTTGTGTTTGTTTTCGGAAAGACCTCTGGTTGGGGAATGCTGCTCTGTCCACCTCTTTTCCCTTAGGTTCAGGGAAGAATAG
The DNA here is from genome assembly GCF_029873635.1 of Malania oleifera. Classification (NCBI taxonomy): domain Eukaryota; kingdom Viridiplantae; phylum Streptophyta; class Magnoliopsida; order Santalales; family Ximeniaceae; genus Malania; species Malania oleifera. Next base: position 22,683,281 of record NC_080419.1, on the reverse strand, counting down.
CATTATTTCTTCTTGTTTTGTTGGTTCGGATGGTCCTTAGCCTTCATGGGATTTTCATTTTCGGAGGCTTCTCAATGAGTGGGAGGTGGTTGAGCTTTCTTCTTTGTCATTCATGTTGAATGATTTCTGTTATCCTTTTGAGGGTTTATCCTTGCAGATCCTTTTGTGATTTTTTGACCTGTTCTAATTGTTCCTTTCTGCTCCATTAAAAAAATAGGAGGCTTAAGTTCCCCAAAGTTAACACTTTTTTATCTGGTTGGTTGTGCTTAATAGGGTCAATACCAATAACTTGTTGCTGAGCAGGAGACTGTTTGAAGGCCCTTTCTCTAGATGCTTGTGTTCTTTGTTATAGCAGTTCAGAAACAGCATCCCATTTATTTCTGCATTGATATTTTGCCTGGAAAATGTGGAATAAGTTATTTGGTGTATTGGGAGAGAGCTGGGTTTGTCCGGAAATGGTGGAGGAATTTTTGGCAGTTTCCTTTTTGGGTTTTGGAAGTAGAAAGGATTTGGCAGCACTATGGAGATGCGCTTATTATGCAGTAATGCAGGATTTATGGTTGGAGCATAACGTGCACATTTTTTTCAGGGGGAGAATCTGAATTCTTTGCTGGTTTGGGAGAAGAGTTGCTACCTAGCTTTGATTTGATGTGTTGCCTCTGAGTCCTTTAAAGGAGTGAGCTTCTCGGATATTCAATGGGATTGGCTTCATCTAATAGCTTGATTTGTGTTTTTTGATTTTGTCCTTGATTTTTATTTTTTTCCCTGTTTTCTTCTAGGAGGATGTGTTATTCTCCTTCTTTTACATTCATGATCTTTTGATGAAATCTTTTTCTCTTGCTACAAAAAAATGGATTGTTGGGTCCTAAATCAAAATCTGCCTAGTTAATTAATGGTTTATTGTGTGTATTAGTTTGCTTGTTGTAGGATTATGTGATTTGGGGGCTTGTTTGTAATATTTGTATATTTTAGTGATGCATTTGTAATTTCATGTATCTTTACGGCTATGTGTAATTTCTTGTGTTATAGACTTTCTTATTAATAGCGTGTGAAAGCCATGTAGGAGGTGGTTATTGTTGAATTTGAATTGAGAATTAACATGTGTTCTTTTCTCCCTCAAGCCTAACCTTCTTCATTTCCTTCCATTCTCTCCTAAATTTCTTCTAATTTCTCCCTTGACAGCAAATCCATGATGCTATCCTGTATCATTTGGTATCAGAGCCCAAAATCGATCTCTGTTCTTTCACTTCAATCCCCCATTCTCCATTTCATTCTTCCTTCTTCTCTTCTTTTCTTCTTCATCTCTGATTTTCCTTCCGAATTTTCTCCTCTGTTCTGTAACTTCTCTCTTGCTGTCTTCTTCTCTTCTCCCTTCTTCTTTTCTCTTCTTTATTCCATACCTCTCCCAATTTATCCATACTCATTGCTGCACATTAGAAATTCTATCACTGCAGCACTGCATTGCCAAGAAAACAAACCTGAAATTACAGCTGCTGCCTCAAATTTCAAATGCCACTTCCCAAGTGTCATTTCGCGACACCCCCATTACCAAACAAAACAAAAACCCTCAAAAAGCGCTTCCCCAAAATTTCGTCACCATCCAACCAGCTATGTGGCCCCACATTCCGGAGAAAAAATTCCAGCGTTGGCCCTTCGAAATCCCTGAGTTCCTGGGATTATTTCTGCACACAACTACCCCCACCACCACCACCACCACCACCACCATTATGATTAGCATCCCCTGATCTAACTTTGCTCCAAACACCATCATCGGAAGGTCACTGCCAGCACCTCTGTGCCCACACACCATCAACATGCGCCTGAACCAGATTCTCCTGCATTTTCCAATTTCACCAGAAATTGCTTCCAACTGCGAGATTTTTAGTTTTTCCATGATAATTTGATTTGCAGTTTGATATTTTGATTGCGGACATGGTATTTTGTAAGCAAACATGATAATTTGATGCAAAAAGCAAGAACTTTGACTGCCAGCATCAAGAATCAGATTTCATTGCCATAACTTGTGAGTTTTCCAAGCGGGATTGGGAATAAGGTCAGTGGTTTTGCATAAATAGACTGAGAATTTGGCACTTATGTTAAGGGTTCTTTATGATAAATCTTGCAGCATATATATATATATATAGGAAACAGATGCATGGTGACTAATGGTGAGTTGTCTGCAAATTTGGAATTTTTGTCCGGCAGGGTACAAAACATGAAGAATGCCTTGGAGACTTACTAATGTATTGAATAGGCTAATTACTGAAGTTGCAGCCTTAGGTAAAAGGGTCATGGATGGAAAATGGTACAGCTGTTGCTTCTCATACTTTTGAGGTCTGTGAATGCCAAAATGATCACTTGATTAAGGGAATTAAATTAAACGTTCCATATTTTTATTGGTGATGTTCTCCTCATAAATTTGATGATTGTGTGTATTCTTTAGAATACTATTTTCTATGGAATGACATGAATAGAAAGTTGTATTTAGCTGAATCAAAATTAAAGGGAACTACTCAAATTTGGTGGATTAAACAACAGGAGATCTTTAGAAGAAGGAGATTTGGTGAGATTATAATGTGGTATGAGATGAAGTCAGAGTATAGGAGTGCTCATTTGCAACTCTTTGATTTGAAGCAAGAAGAAAAGATAGTGATAAGAGTACACTAGTAGGTTCTATCATTTGGCTACTCGTGCCGATATAGAATGAAAATAGAATGTGATGATAGCTCTGTTCAATGTTTGCATTGGGGAAGTACTTGTGGCAGGCTTGATATATATAAGTGAGCAGTGAGAACCAACTTGACCAAAAATCTAAAGCCTATTGGGTCTTTGGCCCAATCATGCATATAGGCACCCATCATCCACTCAAAATTTTCAATATGAGACAAACTCACAAGTAGAATTCTCAATAATCCCCTCTCACCTGCAAGTTCTAACCACTTCCCTTTGAATGGAAGCCATTACTCAATCATTAGGGAGGGCGATGGAACCATGGGGAGTTCACTCAATGTTATGAGAATTAGGTACACACCTCAACTTTACAGTGTTGCTTGTCGTGAGTTATGAACCATCGGCTTTGATACTACTTATTAGCATTGGGGGAGTCTTTGCATGGACACTTGATATACATGAGTGAACACCAACTTGATCCAAAAGATCCTATTACATCTTGGGCTCAACCATATATGAGCACCCATCCTTCACTTTATTTTTTTCAATGTGGGACAAACTCACAAGTGAAATTTTCAACATACAAGAAAGGGTTGAAGGTAGCTATTGCCTCTTAGCTTGCTACCTGTCATCTCATTATAGTTGGGGATGCAGTATCGCTTGCCACTTATATCGAGGAAGTTATGCAACATAATCTTCCTAGTGCCACATCAATCGTTTGGTTTGAGAAGAATGCTAATGGAGTTGCGTGAGAGAAGTCAATTGAGCAATTGGGCAAAGGAGTTCAGACTAATACCCCTTGGAAGACTCTTGAGAATTTTGAAGCAACTTCTGAGGTCCAATTATTAATTGAGTGCTTCAAATGTCAAGGATTTGGGCATCAAGCTACACAATGTCCTAACTAAGTTATGTTTTTTTGCAGAGAGTGGAGATGATGACTATTGGAATTGGTGTATTCCCAAGAGGAGAAAAGAGGGGGGGGGGGGGTGAATTGGGTATTTAAAATTTCCTTCCTAGGTCAACTAACCAACAACAAGATAACACAACCTAGGGTCGTCTAAGCATTCCCTAATAACACAGATGAACTACTGAGCAAATATTTAACCTAATAAACCAATCTCAGTATTATCAATCATTCAATGCATATTAGTAAAACTATCAAAACAATAAATAATAACATGCAGGTGCAGAAAATAAATTGCGAAAAAATAATAGCTACACCAAACATGTTATCGGGGTTCGGCCAATACTGCTTACGCCTTCGCGTCAAGCTCACAAGTAAGAGGATTCCACTATGGCTCGCTTAACGGGTGGAGCGGCACATAATACAAAACCTTATAGGATGGTGCACCTAGTTCTCCTAACCAGGTCTGAACCAGTTTGAGACTTTTCACAGGGCAAGTCTTCCTCTTCCGATCACACATCGGGAATACAACCAATAAAATATTTGTGTACAAATAAATTGCTTCTAAGACAAGCTGATGTGTACACCAATAAGCTCAATATGCACTCTTGTATGATATGAAAATAAGCTTAATGTGAGTATGGTGATTTTCTCATAAAATAACCTTTGTATAAAGATGTTTATGATAAGTGCTCAAAGATTTTAACCCAAATAAGAAATCTCTCTAAAAATATTTTTTCTAAATAAAGTGCTAGATAATCTAGGGTTTATGGCTCAAAAATATTTTTGCACGTACGAGCAAGTGAGCCTTTGAATCTTGCAATGGATGTGCAAGATTCACAAGTAAGAAATAGTTTTTCTCTAAAGATGTTTATCAATGAAAATATATGAAAAAAATTTAGGATTTACTCTCAAGATAATGATTTTAAAAAAATGAGATATGAGAGGATAAGCAATATGATTTGTAAAAAATAAAATGCCCAAGATAAAGAATACTCTCTTGAAATGATTTTTCGAATAAATAATAAAAAGAGGATGAAAAACTAGTTAGGAAGATGAAAATATGATATAGAAATTTCAGAGGATTTTCTAACTAATCATCTTTACAATTTTGAGTTAAATGAGGGTAGACTTGGGTGAAAATATGATTGTTGGTGACACGGAGGTCATTTTAGAAAAAAGATTAATGATGTTTAATTAAAATTAAGTTCGTTTACCTGCGGTAAAAAATTGACCAACTCGAGAGGTTTGGTCAACCATATTCAGGATTCGGTTGACCGTATTGCTATGTTCGGTCGACCGTGGTAATTTTCAACTAAGAATTCGGTCAACTGTCTCAGGGCAATTTTGAACCCTTCGAGGTTCAGTCGACCAAGGCAGGTTCGGTTGACCATTTTATAAGGTTCGGTCAACCAAGTTAGCTTTGAACTAATGGTTTGGTCGACCAAGTTGTTGGGAGTCATACACGTGCTAGTTCGGTCGACCATGGAGGACACACTCATTATAGAACGGTCGACCGAGCAAAGTCAATATGTTGATTTTTGATCGGTTCTGTTGACTGAGGCATTTATATTGCCAAGGGTTCGGTTGACCAAATCTTTGACTTTGGTCAACTTTCTCAGTTCGATCGACCAATGTCAAATGACCTTGCAAAGGTCGGCCGACCAAGGCAAGGGAAATTCCTATTTTGCCCCTGAGGTTAGTTATGGTACTTGTCCTATTCCCTATTGTCCAAGCTTTTAAATTAAACCAAAAAATCTAGCGTTGATCGACTAAACTGCCCCAATTTTGACCCTAAATTCTTTTTTAAACCCTTGTGAATAAGTTATAGTATTTTATATTAAGGGTATTGTGTCCTAGGGTCAGCCTATGACCTTTGTTCGATTTCCTACGGTCAATCTATGGTCATCGGAGCCTATCATTTACATCATGCATGTCATGCATTATTACAGATAAAATATAAAGCAAAATACAATACAAATAAAATTTAAATGTCTTCAATCTTCTTTACTCTTATGACTTCCTTGGAATGCGCCAGATGATATGGTCTTTATGTTCCTCCTAGCTTCCATCTCTTCCTTATGTGTGCGCTAAAGTATTAAGTTTGCTTCAAGCACTGAATACATACATAAGTAACTTGCGGTTTGTCACAATCAAAACTAGGGATCGGACTCAAAAAGTCAACAATGACGATGACATTCAAGTAGTTGAAGCTGAAATAGAAATCTCAAGTGACTTAGATTATAACTGCAACGTAAAATTTGTCTAGTACTCCGAATATGCTTGCCTCCCACAAGGTTGAAGGTAAAGAGATTGGAGGCGAACTAGCATCTTTTGGAAGTCAAACCTCATTCCTATCCATATGAAATTGCTTGGGTGAACAATACCCTCAAAATCTGTTCTCTTGTGGAGGCAGTGCAATCACACAATGTGATATCCTTCCTCTCTAGATTTGCCATATCCTTTTGGGCTGTGCATGATGGATATGAAAATTTTTATTCCTTCTCTATCGACCGAAGAAGTATAACTTGATGCTGTCTTGAGTTCTTCCACTTACCAAATTGAAGTGTAGTTTTAGTTAATTTCTTATGAAGCCAGATGATTCTATTCATGGTGATGGACTCCTTGCTACTTTCCCCAACTTGATGGAGTTAAGCTCTTTTAAGAAGGCCAGAAATGATGTAGGATGAGAAGCGTGTAATTGGATGGATAATTACCCAATTTGGAGGCCTTTTGATTGGGTCCTTAACCCATATTATGCTTAGTTAATTAGTAGTTATTATATGTGTGCTTCCTTTGCTTGTAGTAGGATTATGTGTTTTTGGGGTTTGTGACAGGTGTTCTTTCCTCTGAAGTTTATCTCTTTCTCCCTTCTTCTTCCCTTACCCTTCTCTCAATGTCTTCTAATTTCTCCTGTGGCAGCAAATCCATGATGCTGTCCTACATCAATTTGTCTAAGGATTTGTCGGCTAATTTCTTTGTGGGTTATGGCAGGAGTGGAGATGGTTTGGAGTTAAGAGTGGTGTGGGATTTTTTGCTGTTTTCTAGGGTATTTGGTTGGAGAGGAATGCTCATATCTTTAGGGGGAAAAAGATGTCATCTGTGCTGTGGAATATGATTCTTTTGAAAATTTGGGCTTTTGCAGATGGTTGTTTTAAGTGGGTATATTTTCAGATTTACAGCATGGTTGGAAAGCTCTGTTATTTTGATTGTAATTTTTCTTCTTTATAGACCCATTGTGGTCCACCCATTCCTGGACCCCACATAAGCAGGAGCTTTGTGCACCAGGCAGCTCCTTTTTTTTTTTTTTAATTCTATTTCTTAGGAGGATTTCTTATGTCCTTTTTATTTTATTTATTGTACATTCTTTCTTCTTTAATGATATTTCTTCATTTCTACCAAAAATAAATATTGTAATAATGAAAGCAATTAATAATAATAGTAATTTTTAATATAGTAATAATCATAATAGTGTAAACAAATAGTAATAATAACTTTTAGTAGTATATATATTATTACTACTACCACCACCACTACTACTATTACAAGCGAACAAGGTGCAATTTCTTCGTCTGAGAGCAACGCATTAGAGGGATATTTTTTTGTATCATTTAGTTGGATATCCATTAGAATCCTAGAGAGCTCAAGGGAGAGTTGAGTTTCAAATACCTCTGTTCCAAGGGTATCTTGCACTCCTTAGGAACCCAAAATACCTGCCATGTAGGATTCCATGGCTTCCTAAATGTGGAGCGTCCAACTTTCCAAGGGGCCACATTTCTAGGAATTCTTAGAATAACCCAAGGCAAACGCCCCGTATAGGCCAGCATCTGATTCCTACTTTGATGACTTCCATTTCTTGTTGTTCGAATAGTTCTTGCCTTTTCAAGTTAATTGTACATCAATTGCTTGAGTCTAGGGTCATTAGTCTTGGTCAACTGCATGTGTATTTAAGAGTTTGATCTTTGGTGATATATTTTTTTTCATTTAGTTTTGTCAGTATTTTTATTTTACCCTTTTTAGGAGAAGAGAGAAGAGCGGGAACAATGTGAGGGAGGGTTTTGATGGGATGTGGGCTTTGCAAGGAAGAATTAATGAACCATTGCACCATCTCTTCTAATGTTTGTCAAGAATCTCTGATTTGATATATAATAAGACAATAACATGGGATCTAGCATGACTGTAGAAGCTGTTCACTTTTCACTCATCCTTTTCTTTTTTATGCAGAATTTTAAATCATGCTCTGATTTTCTTGCCTGTTAGGTGGGGCGTCGAATTCAGGTAGAACAGTTCGACACGTAACATCTTTCAGTGATACTGAGGTGCTTTGATATTACTCCTTCCTATAAATGTTTCTTAAATGCTGTTGAGACGTTTCTCTGTCACTCTGGGTCACTGTTGATTTCTCAGGATTTATCTCAAGGGACAATGGAAAATCATGAGCCTGAGAGGCAAAATAAGAAGAAAAAAAAGAAGAAAGATAAGAAAAATAAAAAGCAGAAGGTTATTTGCAAGGGCTTTTTTAATTGAGTTTCTTTATGTTTGAACACGAGCACTTGCCTGATTTTTATTTCTTGTCAATTGCAGATGGTGGGAGACCCAGGACTTGTCACTGTTAAAAAGCCTAAAAAGAAGTTGAAATTGTGACACAGAATGTCGAAGAGGCTTTAAAAAAGATGGGCATTAGTTGCCGAGTGGAAGATGCATATTTGCTCGTGAAGTAGGATTGCGGTGATGGCAAACCGGAACGTGTTGCTGATCCCACAAGTTTTGAAGGGCAACCTAGTTTTAAGATGTTATTTTTTAGTTGCAGTTGGCTCCTGGATAAACCACATGAAGGCTTTTTTGTACCATGTACTTTAAGTTTCCTGCCATCAAGTCATTGCTTAACATCAATCAGTTATAATGGTTATCCCATATTTGCTCCCTTTTTAATCTTTCAAGTTCATGCTCCTCTTGTCAATCAGTATTTATTTATTTATTTTTATTTTTATTTTAAAAATAGGGCAATTAATCCATGTTTAAACTATTAAAAGAATGAAAATGTGCAGTAGGATGGAAGATAAGGTAATTTTCATATATTGGAAACAACATTACAGAGTTCACTTCAGTCTACATTAGCAAATGAATGTTGGAGTGGGTGGTTGGGGAAGCTTAATAAGGACATCCAAAATCCGAGGACAAAAGACCTGAACATATGTCTGATATTGCAGATTTGCAAAATCCAGAAAAAAGTTGGATGAGTGACCTAGATAGGTATAAGTGCCAATATTTGGTTCCGTATGATCCCCATGCACTTCTGTATCTCTGTGTAAATTGGAAGGTTCTGTGAACTGCAAGGCTGCAAACTTGTAACAGCAGAGTCAAGTATCTGAGCCACTTCAGCAGGTGGAAATTGTCTTTCTGTACACCTCTGCATTTTTTTTTCGAGAATGCACCAGGAGAAGTTAAACAAAATTTGTAACAATCGGTTTAACATTGTATGATAAAAGGAGCATCTGTAAAACCAAGCCTAAACTATAACAAAGAAAAAACAATTCAACCAAGAAAAATCAAGCCTATACTCATATATCTTGCTTATGAAGTCATATCAAGTGTTGGTGGAAGTTCTTCATTGGACTGTCATCTATATTTGTACCATACAGGATTAAACCTAAAAATACCAAATGGTCAGCCAATTGTTTGATTCTACTGTATCTGGAACACTAAAGGCAAAATTGACATGACTTAATTTTTTTTAAAGAAAATTTTATACAGCTAACTTGTGCATCTAAAACAGCTTTTATAAAATACAAGATTCGTCTTCTTGCAACCAAAGACATCAGATGGTAAAGTCACTCATAGCAGAACTTAGTATGGTTGTTTCCGCATTCAACAAATACTGGCTCCAAATACTCCACATCTATTGTGTTCCATCTTGCCTTTGAAATGTCATGTTACAATGTTCCAAGGATTGGTTGAGGTTTCCAATTGAATGGATAAAGTATTTGAGGGAGTTTTCAGCTGAACTGTCCATTCATCAAAAGGCACTCTTAAATTATTACACTTGCCAATGGCTGTTACATATACGATCTCGGAACTGCATGTAAGAAAATTATGGCGCTACTTTTTAATGTAAAATGTTAATTGTATGTGTAATATGTTCACTGAATATAACTACTGAATATAACTACTATAATAAAAAATTACTCTTATTGCAACTAAAGAAATCAGATATTAAAAGGCAATAACATTCTACAAATGCCAGCTTCCATTACTCCACATATAGCCACGCCCAACTCATAGATGTACTCAATAATGTCTTCTTTTTGGTTGTTGTTTGTGATGTTTGAATAGCTGTTAGTTGTCAAACGTGACGTGTTTAAAACTCGTCTTCATCTAAGTTTATAGTCTTAAATCTTACTATTGCAAAGACAACATAATGGATAAAGATGAACTTTGGGAATATAATCTAAATTTTACCTGAATCATGAGCAAGGTAGCTACACATTGTGCGATAAGTTCTGAAGGAATTTTTGCTTCACTTTGTTCTGATGCATTATTTAACTTAGAAGCCAGTTCATGACCATTTGCTGGGGAACTGGATGTACAGGAAGACGATAGATCCTGAGAAGCCAAGCTGCCATGAACTGGATCTGCAGGTACAATTGTTCTTGTAGCTGGCATTCTGGAATCACTGGAATCATCAACTGAAAGCTGGTTGCTCACATAATCTATAACTTTCTCAATCCTCTCAGCATCATGTCCTCCACCCATCAATGATGACATTGCCTAGTAACAGTGATTGTGGAAACAGAAATGGATTAACAGCAATTGTGGATCTAAAAATCAAGGTAGCCATTGTGGTGGATAATTTAATCTTATTGGTCCACCTACATTCTTACGAGAAACTATCGAGCTGCATCACCCCTACAAATTTTTTCCTGAGTCTCAATGTAAAAATACATCAAATTTTCATTTAGGATTTTTGAATTGACCGAGCAAAATGGCATTTCACCAATGTGATAAGCATCATGGCAGAAAGGGGCTTTTTGCCGCCCCATCACCAATAGCTGGGGAAGACAAATTATAATTTGTAGTCTGGATTCAGGAGATAAACAAACAAGATGCCCCAATTAAATATCTTTCTTCAAAACAATAAAATAGTTTCGAGTTTGAAGGAAGCAGTTGGCTCTAATCCCTGCAGGAAAACTGCTACTGTAAAGAGAGAAACTGGAACAATACAGAAAGCCATTGTACCTGCACAGCCACATCAACCATTGTTTGGGCTTTTGTTCTCGAGCTTTCAACAATATCAGACACAGGAGATCTCAACTCTTGCGAGTGAGATGCAATACAACTGAAAGAGCTCAAGTGATTACAAAGGTCACCAAAACTATCTACAGGACTCAGTCTTGTAGTGAGGTAATTTCCTTGATATGTATTGCGCTGCCTTAGGCAAAGCAGAGCACAAGAAACCTGTCAATGAAACCCATCAATAAAAGAAACTACTTTATGGCTATAGAGCAAAATAGGTACAAAACTGAGTATTAATCCATGGTGAGTATTAATCCAAGGACGGAACATGCCTGTGTATCTACTTGGTCCAACTGGACAAGCACAGCAGCATATTGCTTTTTAAAAAGCTCTGAATCCTTGAGGGAATTGTCTCCATATTTTTGGTTTTCCAACACCTCATCATTCATGCGTCTCAGTTCAGACACCAGTGCTTCCTACAAAATCTAACATGTACCATCAGTTCACTTCTAAATTACCAGTGTTGATGACATGACTGCCTTCCCACATATAGCTTCCAATTAAGGGAAAAATGAGGTTAAGATTACAGGGTATTATTTACAGCTGATTCAAAATGTTAAGAAAACATACAGCCTATGGTCAAGCAAATAAACTCAATGAAATCCTCATAGCTGAAATACAAAGCAGTGGAAAATAATAAAGTAGTGAAAAAAATTTGAATATAGTATTGCAGTCTTTAAAAAAGACAAGAAACTCATGAATATAGAGAAAGAAAAAACAAGCTGAGGCTCAAGTTCTCAAGATTTAGGATAAACTACAAGGAAGCCCAACTGTCTAGTCCTAAAATCAATTGAATTCCATTGGAGGACCAACCCTAACAGAGCATTCCACTTCACAGCACCTTGATGTCTCATTACAAGGATATTGATTATTGAAAATAAAGTGAGAAATGAAGTGCAACAAAGGAAATGTCAGTCTTTCGTTTGGTAATGAACACAGAAATCATTTGCATCCAGAGAGAATGACAGAAAACATCTACAAGAGTTGTTTGAGAGACATGAGCATCTCTTCCACACTGTATGATCACTGCATCCATATACCCGAATGCCTAGTAGTTGGAATAATATGGGCAGCACTACTATCAGCTCTGTTGACTTAAAAAAAGGAGGTGTAAGTTTAGGCATTTTTCTTTCATGATTTTTCCAACTGTAGATGCAGCAAAATGAATCAGATGATATCTGAGTTGAATAATAGAATATTATTGATAAGATATATTTTAAGGCCGGATATATATATATATACATTCTTGGCCCACAGCCCAACAGCTTAAGCTTTTAGGTAAAGTAGTGATATCAGAGCCATGGTTGCCAGAAGGTCCTGGATTCTAGTCTTGTTACCTGTGTTTAATGTAAGTTTCCCAACCTAACAGCTTGAGCTTTTAGGTAATGTGTTAATCTAACAATATAAATGTGAAGAATGAAAAATCATGCCTTAAAGAGAAACCCAAGTATGTTAAACTTAAATGTTAGTAGTTTCTACCTTTACCCCCAATGCTTAGAATGTCTAATTCACTAAAAACTACTTGACACATATAACTAATTTTAGTTGTTTAACTTTAGAATATTTATTCCAGTACAACTAAAAAGGTTCTTCATCGACCACTTTGGTTCATAGTCTTTACCTTTTGAGCAGAGAAAAGGAAAAAAATTAGTACATTTAATTAGACAATGATGCAGTAGGTAGACAATGATGCAGTAGGTCATCATACGCCCTTTTATAGTCAATAAACCTCAAAAAAGAATGAAAACAAAGAATCCTGCATTAAGCTGGATATGATTGGGCATTTATAAAGTAAACAATTTTTTTATCTTTTTTTTTTTTCCCACAACATCATGGAAGGAGCGTTCAGGATAACTTGCCTGAAAAGGAATAAAAATCGCCAATCACAGCTTTCGATGCCCCTCTCTACTCTCATTTGCTAGCTTAACTTGGAAATAGTTGGAATACTTGTATTTCTTATACTATAATTATAAAATTCTAGTCCCATGCAATGACATGGATGCATAATTTCTTCATGTCAGAAGATGTTAATGAACCATAGAATGTAATAGAATGCAAGTCTCCCATTTATGATCAGGTTAGCTACTAAACAGTAACTAAGCACGTGAATGAATTGCATACCCATCCACCAACTATTTCCTATTTACATTGGGCTCTTGTTGCCTCGAGGAAAAGACAACTATGGGAGAAACAAAAGATCAAATTTCTAAATGTTTAGACACTAAAAGATTATTCAGATGCATCTTTATGTAGATGTTGAACTTGAGTTATGGTTATAGTGATCCAGCTGAGAAACTTTCCCCGGCAGATATATTTTTATTTTTGTTTTGGTGACCTTTGTATTAAATGTCATGAAACTCTTAAGTCAATGATTAGTAAACAACTGAATTTTAAAATGGTTGTTCTCATATATTACGAGGCCAATGTCATTAGATACACAAAGATGATTGGTAAAAAGAGTAACAGATTGATTTCTCGCTTTTGGTTCTGTATGGAACATGGGAAACATGAATAAAAGGACGGAAAAATTGAAGGAGTCCATTTTTTCTTGTTTGTTTATCAAGGAAAATGAGAAGGAAAACAAAATATATAGTAAATCAATGAATACTATTTTTTATTTTATATAATTTTCCAAACTTCAATCATATTTGAATAAATATTTGTCCTTAATAGTATTTGGGATGGAGAGAATATATTATTGAAAATTGATTTCCTTTGAATTTCATTTTTCTTTTCCTGCTAACTAACAAAATTCTTGATTCAAATGAAACCCTACATATCCAAATTATTGGAAATGAGTCTTCCTTCTCCTTGGAAGTGATGAACCAAACACTGTTTACTCTGATGGCTATAATACAAACTATGCTATATACATCGGGCAAAACTAAGAGACAGCATGCCTTAAAAGTAAAGTTTGCAGAACTGAAAGTGCTAAGATGGATGGATGACATAACTCTGAGGGAAAGATGACTAAGATAGCTTGCACAGTTGTACTCAAGACCAAATAACTCTCCAATGAGGAAGGGTGATTTAGTTGTTATTAGAGGCAGTAGAAGGTGGAGGGGTAGGCACAGAATAACTTGGGAGGGGACAGTGACTAGGGATTTGAGGATATTTCCCTAGAGCATATGGAATGTAGATAAATGAACTATATGGTCGATCATACCCAATGGGACTTAATGCTTGGCTGCTGTTAATAAGCCTGTGATTGTCATTATTTTTTGATAGAAAAAGAACCTTATTGAATATCATACGAAAAGGATACAGAAAAGGAGAACCAGCAGTCCTCAAACAGAACAGAAATGAAAAAACAACTTAATAAAGCATTCCAGTTTCTTAACAACATCTTGAAAACAGCAACCCTTCAGACAGCCAGAAATATAAGTCCAAAGAGAAGCCCGGTATTGGATCCTGTCCCAAGTAAACCCCACTGATAAGTTCTTCCTAGTGAAAAAAAATCTAACATTTCTTTGTTTCTTTCCAACCAAATACCCCACAATGTAGCTCCAAGAGCAAATGTCCACAGCCTTCCAGCACTTCTTACTCTTCTCAAAACCAGCAAAATAAATAGACAAAGAGCTTCCACTGAATTTGGACTAACCCATGTTTCTCCAAATACCCCAGAGAGAAACAAATTCCAAGCAAAAGAGCAATTAATAAACAAGTGAGACACATCCTCTGAACTATTACCATACATAGCACACGTCTGGCGACAAAGCTTAAGAAGGTCTCCTATCCTGCGGCAGATTGTTGGTGCTAAGCCAAACAAAAGCCTTAATTTTAGAACGAAATTTAGCCTCCCAAACACCCCGATAGAGAGGAAAAATTGAATTAACCTCGGTAAGATGAGAAAGAAAGATTTACAAGAACTCCCCCAAAGAATCCAAAGATCAAACTCTAGCATTTCTACCAGAAATATGACAACTCTCCAATAAAATAAGTAAAGAAGACAAATTCCTCCACCTCTCTATCATTCAAATCCCTGCTAAAGTGAAAATATCAAGACTAAGAACCCCTTTCAGAAATAAGAAAAGAGGAAAAAGGAAATCACATAATTATTATGCATAGACAGATGATATAACCAAGCAAAAGAAGAAGATAAAGCCACCCAAGGGGATCTTTCCAAAAACTAACACGGTTACCAATTCTTAATTATTGTTATCTTTTAAGAATAAAAACTGAAAAATTATAGAAATGGCTTTATCAATTATTTTATCCAGAGTATTTTGGATATATTCCATTGAAAGAAGTTATATAATGGAATTGAAAGAAAGGAAAAAACTTAAAAAACCACCGTGCAAGTGGACAACTGAGGACACCAAGAATA
This sequence comes from Malania oleifera, assembly GCF_029873635.1. Lineage (NCBI taxonomy): Eukaryota > Viridiplantae > Streptophyta > Magnoliopsida > Santalales > Ximeniaceae > Malania > Malania oleifera. The sequence continues at coordinate 22,668,087 of NC_080419.1, read as the reverse complement.
GCCAATGAAAAATAATAGACAGCAGGTAAAAATAATAGGGATTGCAAGTACAAAAGAAATATTGGCAACTATACACGGAAGCAATGTAGTTGGACATAGGCAAGTCAACCAGATAAGGCTCTGTTTAGTTGCTCTGATTAAAAAATATAGAAATATAAACATCTAAACCTAACACATAAATAAGGTGTTAAGGTACACAACCTTTTTGTCAAGAGCGTGCGTCAGTTCAGAGATAGCATGGACATCAGCTTCCTTGGCTTGGACATGAGCCGGCTGAGAATTTGCTGCTTGTTGGTTAATAGCCATTCCATTACATCCAACCTTGTCATTAGCAGTTGTTAATCCATCCTGCTCAAAACAGATCCCTTTTAGATAAATCTATAATTGTACTTCAAGATGTTTCAAATATACATCGTTTTAAACTACGCAGACATGAAACAAAGGCTATAGATTCAGGTAGTACTAAAGGAAAAGGTACATGACATATTAGAGAAATTATAGCCTTATGTAGCTTGAAAAGACAAACAAAACAGACATACAGCCAACACTAAATAAGGCAAGGCTTTGCTGAGTGAACAGGGCTCTACAAATGTACAATTCCAAGAATTTTGAAGACTACTCCATTAATATGAACTACCAAAAACTTCAATTTCCATGGCAAAGCCAGCAAGATATGATTACTTTATCTCAAGTTTTCTTCCATCCCCATCTCCTTGTGAGTACTGTGAGAAAGCCGTGAACCTACTGAAGTTAGTTAATTCAGTTATTTAGTTGAAAAGTCAGCAGACAACTCAGCTTACAGTCAGCAGAACATTCACAATAAAATTATTCAGTCAGCAAGTTGCAGCCAGTGTGATTCTTATTCAAAGTTCTGTTCAGTTTTCCAAAGTGGAATACAACTGTCATCCATTAATAGCACAAGAGTGAGTTATTTAGTCTAGGAACTCGTCATATTCTTTGCCTTGTTTCTAGGTTTATTTAATGAGTTGTTAAGTCCCTAGAATATTAAAATTTCCCATCTATTCCCCATGTACTCTGCCCTATAAATAGTAGCCTTATCCCAGTCATTTCAAGTAGTGAAAAAATAGAAAAGAATCTAAAAAATCCAGCAAAAAGTGCTGCAGCACTGTAGCTTTTTATATATGTAATTTCTTCATCAAGTCAGTAAATTAAAGAGGCATTTTTCAGTATTTTTCTTCTCTATTTTTTCAGTTTTTCTATTCTTCTGTTCCAAAAAAATTTGGTATCAGAGCCATGTCGTCCAGCACCTCTTCCTCTGCTAGAACTATGTTAGTTATTCTCAAAACCAAGTACCCATCTTCGAAGGAGAAAATTATGGGTACTGGGCTGATCAAATGAAAATTTTCTTCATTGCACGAGACTTACGGGAGATTATTGAAGAAGGGTATGATGATTCAACTTCAGCAAATGATGATTCATCCTCTACAAACACAAGCACAACAATCTCATCTCAGAGATCTGCCCAGAACAAAGAAAAAATAAAAAATAATGCTCTTGCTTTGAGTTATCTTCATCAAGGGATCAGCAAAACCATCTATCCCTGCATCTTTGGCATTCAAAAGGCTAAAGACGCATGGGAAACACTGCAGAAGGAATTTCAAGGAAACAATAAAGTAGTCTTGATACGACTACAGTCTCTTTGGAAGAACTTTGATTGCTTGGCAATGAAAGATTTTGAAAGCATCAAAGATTTTTTCTCCAAGGTTGCTGAAATAGTCAGCCAAATTAGAGCTTATGGTGATCAGATGGAAGAAAAAAATATCGTTGAAAAAATTCTCAGAAGTTTACCACCAAAATTTGATCATGTAGCTGCAGCAATTGAAAAATTAAAAAACCTCCCAATTATGACCATGTTTGACCTCTGTGGTTCTTTAGGAATCACATGAGGAAAGAATTAAAAGATCTTTAGGTCAGCCCTTGGAGCAGGCTTTTCAATCAAAGCTTAATTTGAACCGGAAAAATCAAGAGAGGAGGGGAAACTTTCAGCAACAAGACCAGTCTCAAAAAGGCCAAAATAATCAGTCCCGTGGTCGTGGAAGAGGCCGTGGTAGACGTAGGAATTTTCAGCCTCAAAGGTCCAGCAATCAAGGACAGAATTGCATTATATGCAATAAGTCAAATCACACCTCAGCTGAATGCTATTTAAGGTGTAAAATGTGCCGCATTCCAAACCATTCAGACCGAGATTGTTGGCACAAAAAGAATGAAAGTTCAAAAGCAAATTTCAGTAAGGAAAATGATGAAGAGCAAGTGTTTCTCACTTGTCTCAATACTGAAAGCAACGACGACAAGGTTTGGTACCTTGACAGTGGCTGCAACAATCATATGATAGGTAACTGTGAGTTATTTGTTAAAATTGATGAAAATGCTTCAAATTCCGTTATTCTTGGTGATGGGAAATCTGTAAAAGTTAAAGGAAAAGGTGTAATAGCAATGCAGTCCAGATTAGGTGAGCAAAAATTCACCAATGATGTTCTTTATGTCCCAAGTCTTGCTCACAATCTCTAAAGTGTGGGGCAGTTGATGCAAAAAGGATATCAAGTCCATTTCAAAGGAAATGAATGTAGAATCATAGACAAGAAGAAGAACTCATTGATGGCTAAAGTTGAGATGACTCGAAACAAGGTTTTTCCACTCTCCATCAACTAAACAAGTCCAGTGGCTTTGAAGAGTGAAATTTCAGACGAATCTCAACTATGGCATCTCAGATATGAGCATTTAAATCATAAGGGACTGCAGCTTCTTGAGCAAAAGGATATGGTTTGTGGTCTTCTCCAAATAAATCAAATTGAAGGAGTTTGTGAAGGCTGTATTTACGGGAAGATGCACCACCTTCCTTTCCCCAAAATTTCTTGGAGGGCCAAAGCTCCTTTGGAGCTTGTTCATGCGGATATATTTGGTCCCACAAGAACACTATCTCTTGGAAACAAAAGGTATTTCATCCTTTTTGTTGATGATTTTACTAGAATGATATGGTTGTATTATATTCAGCAAAAATCAAATGCCTTCTCAATATTTCTAGAGTTCAAAGCCCTTGTTGAAAGGAAAAGTGGTATGAAAATGAAGACCTTAAGAACTGATCGTGGAGGTGAATTCATATATCACCCGTTCATGAATTATTGCAAGAAGGAAGGCATTCAAAGGCAACTAACAGTGAGTAGAAGCCCTCAGCAGAATGGAGTTGCTGAAAGAAAGAACCGGACCATTGTTGAAATGGCTTGGAGCATGTTAAAAGGTAAAGGACTTCCTAATTCTCTTTGGGCTGAAACTGTACATACCATTGTTTATATCTTAAACAGGTCACCAACAAAATTAGTGAAGAATAGAACTCCCTATGAGGCTTGGAGTGGGAGAAACCCAGATGTTAGCCATCTGAAAGTGTTTGGTTGTCTAGCCTACTCACTCAACAAAGCTCCTAATAAGGACAAGTTTGATCAAAAGGGAGAAAATCTTCTGTTTATTGGGTACAACGATGAATCAAAGGGCTACCGGTTGTTGAGTCCCATTAATCACAAGCTGATAGTGGCAAGAGATGTCATGTTTGACAAAAGGGGAGTATGACAATGGACTTCCAGCGGCCATAACTCAACAAATATTCCGAATTTTGTACCAGCTGAAGCAACAAGACCTAAATCAGCTACTGAATCTCAGAATCCAACAATTCGGAAGCTGAAATTGCACCCGAGAACCTTAGTTCAAAATATGAAAATTCAAAAAATGAACTTCATCCTCTTCACCTGTCCTAAGAAGATCTGAAAGAGTTAGAAGATCTCCGGAGAGGTATGGTGATTTTAGAAGCTATTTTTCTAATGAAAATTTAGAATTTGCTCTTTTCTCTTGTGAGCCATAGAATTTTGAAGATGCAGTGAAGGATAAAAAATGGAAAAATGCCATCGAAGAAGAGCTGAACGTGATTGAAAAGAACAACACATGGAAACTTGTGGATCCTCCTGAAGGCAAAGACATTATTGGTCTCAAGTGGGTTTACAAAACCAAGTACAACAAGGATGGTTCCATTCAAAAGTAAAAGGCCAGATTGGTTGCCAAAGGTTATTCTCAACAACCTGGAGTTGATTTCAACGAAACCTTTGCACCGGTTGCAAGAATTGAGACAATTCGGTTTGTACTTGCAATAGCTGCCAAATTGGAGTTAAATGTGTATCAAATGGATGTTAAATCTCTGTTTCTCAACGGAGAACTGAATGAGGAGGTTTATGTTGAGCAGCCACGTGGATATGAAGTGAAGGGCAAAGAAGAAAGGTGTACAAACTGAACAAGGCTTTGTATGGCCTCAAACAAGCTCCACAAGCTTGGAACAGTAATATTGATTCTTATTTTCAAAATTCAAGATTTCAAAAAAGCTCTCATGAACCAGCTCTTTATTTTTTTAAAAAAGAAACCGATTTCATCATTGTTTGCGTGTACGTTGATGATCTGATTTACTTTGGAAGCGATCTTCATTTACTTGCTAATTTCAAGCACTCAATGATGAAAAATTTTGAGATGACAGACTTAGGGATCATGAAGTACTTCCTCGGGATGCAAGTTAAGCAAGGGAGAAGGGAAATTTTCATTTCCCAAGAAAAGTATGCAGCTAATATCTTGAAGAAATTTCATATGAAGGACTGTAAGGCTATAAGTACTCCTATGGCTCTAAATGAAAAATTAAATTCTGATGATAGAGCTAAGAAATTCGACAAAAATCAGTATAGGAGTTGAGTTGGATTCCTTATTTACTTGACTCATACTAGGCCTGAGAAAATATTTATAGGAGGAGATTTGAATGGACACGTTGGAAGAGATAATAAAAATTATGAAAGGATACATAGAGGATATGGATATGGAGACAAAAATGAGTCTGGGGAGATGATCTTAGACTTTGCTATGTCATATGATTTTAGTATAATGAATACTTGCTTTAAGAAGAGAGAAGAACACTTAATAACCTTTAAAAGTGGACAAAATAGAAGTCAAATAGATTGTTTTTTAACTAGGAGGGTAGATCGTTTATCATGCAAGGATTGTAAAGTTTTTCCAGGTGAAAGTCTAACCACACAACATAGAGTTTTAGTGTTAGATATATGCATAAAAAAATGGAAGAAAAAGGATAAAATAAACCAGTGTAGGAGAACTAGATGGTGGAACCTAAAAGGAGAAAATATAATAAAATTTAAAGATAAAATGATCAAAGATGGGGATTGGACCTTAGAGGACGGGATAGATTCAAATACTCTTTGGAATAGATTAGCTAGATCTATTAAAAAGATAGCAAAAGAGATTTTAGGCGAATCAAGGGGAAGATTCTCAAATAGCAAAGAAAGTTGGTGGTGGGATAAAGATGTACAAAAAATCATAAAGACAAAAAGAATTTGGTATAAAACGTGGCAAAAATGTAGAAACAGAGATAACTTTGAAAAATATAAGGAGGCAAGAAAAGATGCAAAAAGGGCCGTTAGTGAAGCTAAACATAGATCATTTAATAGTTTGTATGATAGATTAGGTACAAAAGAAGGGGAAAGAGATATATTTAAAATTGCTAAAGCTAGAGAAAGGAAGAACAAGGACTTAGGAAATGTAAAATGTATAAAAAGTGAGGATGATATTGTCTTGGTTAAGGACGAAGATATTAAAGAAAGATGGGGAAGTTACTTTAGTAAGTTGTTTAATGAAAACCAAATAGAAGACTTAAATTTAGAATTGTCAAATGAGGAAAAGACTAAAAATATAAGATTTATTTGCAAAATTAGAGTTAACGAAGTTAAGTTTGCACTAAAAAAGATGAAAAATGGGAAAGCTATGGGACCAGATAACATCCCAATTGAAGTTTGGAAATGCTTGGGTGATAACGGAATTATATGGTTAACTAATTTATTTAATACAATTGTAAAAACTAAGAAAATGCCAGATGAATGGAGAAAAAGCACTTTAATACCTATATACAAAAATAAAGGAGATATTCAAAATTGTAATAACTATTGTGGAATTAAACTTATGAGTCATACGATGAAACTATGGGAAAGAGTAGTTGAACAAAGATTAAGGTTAGAAACGAAGATCTCAGAAAATCAATTTGGTTTTATGCCTGGGAGATCTACCACAGAAGCTATTTATCTTTTAAGAAGATTAATGGAAAAGTTCAGGGAAAAGAAGAGGGACTTGCATATGATATTTATTGACCTTGAGAAAGCATACCTAGGGAAGTTCTATGGTGGGTTTTAGAAAAAAAGGGTGTATGTTATAGGTATACCGATGTCATTAAGGATATGTACGATGAAGTAATGACTAGTGTAAAGACTATAGATGGAGAAACTAGAGAATTTCCAATTACCATAGGTGTACATCAAGGATCTGCTTTGAGTTCTTATCTTTTTGCTTTAGTGATGGACCAATTGACTAAGAGTATTCAAAAGGAGGTTCCATGGTGTATGTTGTTTGCAGATGATATTGTATTAATTGACGAAACTAGGGATGGAGTAGAGGCTGAGTTAGAATTATGGAGAGAAGCTTTGGAATCTAGAGGCTTTAAGATAAGTAGAAATAAAACAGAATATATGAAATGTAATTTTAGTAATGATAGGAGGAATATTGGAGACAAAGTTAAACTTGATGATGAAGAAATAAATAACACTTGTAGATTTCGATACCTTGGGTCTATTATGCAAGCTGAAGGAGAAATTGAAGATGATGTAATGCATAGAGTTAAAGCAGGTTGGGTAAAATGGAGAAGTGCTTCAAGTGTTCTATGTGATCGTAGAATACCTTTAAAATTGAAAGGGAAATTTTATAGAACAGCTATAAGACTAGCCATGCTATATGGATCAGAATGTTGGGCGACGAAGAAACATAATATCCAAAAAGTAAAAGTTGCCGAGATGAGGATGCTTAGATGGATGAGTGGTATAACATTGAAAGATAAATTAAGGAATGAACATATTCGTGGTAAGTTAGGTGTAGCTCCTATAGAAGATAAGATAAGGGAGGGACGACTCAGATGGTATGGACACTTGCAACGTAGGCCTTATAGTGCACCTGTGAGGAAGAGTGACTTAGTTACTGTGGGGGGCAGTAGAAGGGGTAGGGGTAGACCTAAAATAACTTGGAAGGAGATAGTGAGTAGGGATTTAATATCTTTGAATCTATCAAAAGAAATGGTCCATGATCGCATAAATTGGCGGAAAAGGATTCATATAGCCGACCCCACTTAGTGGGACTAAGGCTTGGTTTTGTTGTTGTTGTTGTATACTAGGCTTGATATTACACAAGCCGTTAGTATGTTGTCTAGGTTCATGCACAACCCAAGTGTACTTCATTATGTAGCAGCAAAAAGGGTATTAAGATACCTTAAAGGCACACTAAAACTTGGACTGAAGTACAACAAAGATTCTAAGTTTGTTTTGACCGGTTTCACTAACAGTGATTGGGTCGGATCAGTTGATGATCGAAAAAGCACATCAGCATATGTTTTCTGCCTTGGAAATGGCACCATTTCATGGTGTTCAAGAAAGCAAAACATTGTTGCCTTGTCATCTGCAGAAGCAGAATATATTTCAGCAACAGAGGCTGCTTGTAAAGGAGTTTGGCTGAGGAAATTACTTAGTGATTTAGGACTGAAGCAAGAGAGTCCTACAACCATTTATTGTGATAATATGTCAGCAATAGCTCTAACTAAGAACCCAGCTTTTCATGCCAGGACAAAGCATATTGAGGTCAGACATCACTTTATTCGGGACCTTGTGCAGAAGGAAGAATTCAGCTAGAATTCATCGGCACTAATGAACAACCAGTAGACATGCTCACAAAACCTATTACTACTGAGAAATTTTTGAAGTTCAGAGACATGTAGGACTCACGGCTTTAGAGGGGAATTTGTGAGAAAGCCGTGAACCTACTGAAGTTAGTTAATTCAGTTATTTAGTTGAAAAGTCAACAGACAACTCAACTTACAGTCAGCAGAACATTCAGCAATAAAATTATTCAGTCAGCAAGTTGCAGCCAGTGTGATTCTTATTCAAAGTTCTGTTCAGGTTTTCAAAGTGGAATACAACTATCATCCATTAATAGCACATGAGTGAGTTATTTAGTCTAGGAACTTGTCATATTCTTTGCCTTGTTTCTAGGTTTATTTAATGAGTTGTTAAGTCCCTAGAGTATTAAAATTTCCCATCTATTCCCCATGTACTCTGCCCTATAAATAGTGGCCTTATCCCAGTCATTTTAGGTAGTGAAAAAATAGAAAAAAATCTCAAAAATCCAGCAAAAAGTGCTGCAGCACTGTAGCTTTTTATATATGTAATTTCTTTATCAAGTCAGTAAATTAAAGAGGCATTTTTCAGTATTTTTCTTCTCTATTTTTTCTGTTTTTCTATTCTTCTGTTCCAACAAGTACATGCTAAATAAAAATATCTTCTCTTATGAGAATATAATCGAAATCCACTAGCACAAAGCTGGTTGAGTTTTTTTGAGTACTGGAAATTTCAGATCTGGAAAAAAGAATATTTTGCAATTTTTTATATCACAAGGGCATGGACAAAGCTTCACTAAAAATATAATGCATCTCACATAAATTTTGGAAAACACAAATGACATAATTACTGAAAGAGGAACCATACAAAGGGTTTTCCACACTTAGGAATGGGGACATAGACATTTTCATTTGTTAGGAATCTGAATGAGGAGATCAATCCTTTTGTTAAATGTGCTGGGTTCTTTTATTTGCGAAGGGATAGAAAGAGTTGGGCTTTGTACACTTCTGGGAACTATTGAGAATAGCAAAAGGTAGACTCAACCAAAATTATATATAACTCTGTCAGGCATGCAAATAAATAAGGTGGTCAATGCCTTACACAAGTACACACCCTAGATATTACACACATATGATCAAGGACAAGTCACACATACTCTTGGAATGTTGCCCAACACTCACAATTGCTCTCACTTCTCTCATCACTTTTGTACACACTCACATTTGCTTTCATGCACTCACACTTAAAATAACTTTTCCAGTGATGCAATTAATGTCCTAATCTTTTCACATATAGTCGGCCCCAAGCCATAATAAAGGAGTGTTGCGTTAGGTAGCTGACAACTAGCGTAAAATTTGTTAGATCGCTATGATATGAATCCTTACTGAATATTTGCCAGGGCGTCCCCTACGAGCAACGCGTTGAACTTATACCATCCAGGTGTAGCGAAATGTGGGCGAGGCCATAAGGGCAGGTTAGGTCGTTGCCCTAAAGCGATGTGATGTGTCGGCGCCCGAGTACGTTGTCAAATATGTGAGGGTTTTCACATCATTATGGACTTGAGCGGGTAAAGAAGTTAGTTCAGGAGACTAGGATTAGATTAACAACTTGGAATATAGGGACACTGATAGATAAAAACATGGAAATTATAGACACAATGATTAAAAGAATAATTAATATAATTTGCCTTCAAGAAACTAAGTGGGTGGGGAAGAAAGCTAGAGAAAGTTATAAATCAAGATTTAAACTTTGGTACACTGGAAAAGAGAAATATAAGAATGGGGTAGGAATTATTATAAACAAAAACTTGAAAGATAGTGTTGTAGATGTAAATAGAGTAGGAGATAGAATTATAAAAATCATGATGGTCTTAGGCCAAGATATAATAAATATCATTAGTGCTCATGCTCCTCAAGTAGGCTTATTAGAAAATCTTAAGCGAAAATTTTGGGAAGAAACTTGAAAGGTACTTAGAAAATGTTCATAGGAGCAGATATGAATGGACACATTGGAAGGGATAATAAAGGTTATGAGAGGATACATGGAGGATATGGATATGGAGACAAAAATGAGACTGGAGAGATGATCTTAGACTTCACTATGTCATACGATTTTATTACAATGAATATTTGCTTTAAGAAGAGAGAAGAACACTTAATAACATTCAAAAGTGGATAAAAAAAAATAAAATTCAAATAGATTTTTTCTAAACTAGGAGGGTAGATCATTTATCATGTAAGGATTGTAAAGTTATCCCAGGTAAAAGCTTAAACCACACAACATAGAGTTTTAGTGTTAGATATGTGTATTAAAAATTGGAAGAGAAAGAATACAATACATCAGTGTAAGAGAACTACATGGTGGAACCTAAAGGGAGAGAATATAACAAAATTTAAAGATAAAATGATCAAAGATGGTGATTGGACTATAAAGGATGGTGTAACAAGCACTCTTTGGAGTAGGATAGCTAGCTTTATTAAAAAAACAACAAAAGAGATTTTAGGTGAGTCAAGAGGAAGATTCTCGAATAGCAAAGAAAGTTGGTAGTGGGATCAAGATGTTTAAAAAGCCGTAAAGACAAAAAGAATTTGGTATAAAACATGGTAAAAATGTAGAAACATGGATAACTATGAAAAGTATAAAGATGCGAGAAAAGATGCAAAAAAAGCTGTCAGTTAAGCTAAACATAGATCATTTAATAATTTGTATGATAGATTAGATACAAAAGAAGGGGAACGAGATATATTTAAACTTGCTAAAACTAGAGAAAGAAAAAGTAAGGACTTAGGTAATGTAAAATGTAAAAAGTGAGAATCATATTGTCTTAGTTAAGGAAGAAGACATAAAAGAAAGATGGCTAAGTTCCTTTAGTAAGCTATTTAATGAAAACCAAATAGAAGACTTAAACTTAGAATTGACAAATGAAGAAAAGACTAAAAATATGAGATTTATTCGCAAGATTAGAGTTAATGAAGTTAAGTTTGCACTAAAAAAGATGAAAAATGGAAAAGTTATAGGACCAGATAACATTCCAATTAAAGTTTGGAAATGCTTAGGTGATAATGGAATTATATGGTTAACAAATTTATTTAACACAATCATAAAAACTAAAAATGCCTGACGAATAGAAGAAAAACACTTTAATATCTATATACAAAAATAAAAGAGATTTCAAAATTGTAATAACTATCGTCAAATTAAACTTATGAGTCATACGATAAAAATGTGGGAAAGGGTAGTTGAACAAAAGTTAAGGCTAGAAACGAATGTCTCAGAAAATCAATTTGGTTTTATGCCTGGGAGATCCACTACAGAAGTTATATATCTTTTAAGAAGATTAATGAAAAAGTTAGGGGAAAAGAAGAGGGATTTGCATATGGTATTTATTGATTTAGAGAAAGCATATGATAGGGTACCTACAGAAGTTCTTTGGTGGGTTTTAGAAAAAAAGGATGTATGTAGTAGGTATACTAATGTCACTAAGGATACATACGATGGAGTAATGACTAGTGAAGGACTATAGGTAGACTAGAGAATTTCCAATCACAATAGGTGTACATCAAGGATCTGCTTGAGCCCTTATTTTTTGATTTAGTGATGAATCAACTGATTGGGAGTATCCAAAATAAGGTTCCATGGTGCATGTTCTTTGCAAATGCTATTGTATTGATTGATGAAACTAGAGGTGGAGTAGAGGCTACGTTAGAATTATGGAGAGAAACTTTAGAATCTAGAGGCTTTAGGATAAGTAGTAATAAGATAGAATATATGAAATGTAATTTCAATAATAGTAGGAGGAATTTTGGAGACAAAGTTAAACTTGATTATGTAGAAATAAATAGCGCTTGTAGATTTCGATACCTTGGATCTATTATGCAAGCTAAAGAAGAAATTGACGAGGATGTAATAGATAGAGTTAAAGCAAGTTAAGTAAAATGGAGAAGTGCTTCAAGTGTGCTTTATGATCGTAGAATGCCCTTAAAATTAAGAAGGAAAGTTTTATAAGATGGCTTTAAGACCAGCAATGCTATATGGATCAGAATGTTGGACAACTAAGAAACAACATATCCCAAAAGTGAAAGTTATTGAGATGAGAATGCTTAGATGGATGAATGATATAATAATGAAAGATAACTTAAAAAATGAAAATGTTCATAGTAAGTTAGGCATTGCTCTTGTTGAAAACAAGATAACGAAGAGGCGACTCAGATGGTTTGGACACTTGCAACATGGGCCACACAGTGTGCTAGTGAGGAAAAGAGAGTTAGTTATTATGAGGGGTAGTAGAAGGGGTAGAGATAGACCTAAAATAACTTGGAATGAGATAGTGAGTAAGGATTTAATAGCCCTAAATTTGTCGACAGAAATTGTCCATGATCGCGTAAATTGGCGGAAAAGGATTCATGTGGCCGACCCCACCTAGTGGGACTTAAGGCTTGGTTTTGTTGTTGTTGTTGTTGTTGTACTCACACTTAAAATGGAGCTTTAAGCTCCTTCTCCACTTCACTGAATTTGGTTACTGAACCAACTCTTTTGGAGGCTTCTCACCTCATGGCAGGCAGCAACATGCATCAATTTGCTAGAGAGAATTTTCTAGAAAAGAGAATTCTAGACATAGAGAGAGATTCAGTGCTCTCTCAAGACCCCCCCCCCCCCCTCAGAATGATTACTCTATCTCAGTGTTGTTCTAGAAGTCATACAAAGTTGCCTTCTGAACCCTTCGAACTTGACACTGCGGAATCCTTTAGTAAGCAGGTCTGCAACCTGGTCTTGAGTCTGTTTCATCTTAATCTCTCCTTGCAATACTCTCATTGATAAAATGATTGTGCAGCACCACATGCTTAGTTCTTGCATGGAATACTCGGTTCTTTGCCAAGCGTATTGCTGATTGACCATCATATTGTAGTTGCATTTTGGTGAAGATCCTCCATAAGCTGCATTAACCAGGTAATTTCTTGTGCTGCCATTGCTGCTGGCTGCTTTGTGCTCTGCCTCATTAGTTGATAGTGACACCGTTAGTTGTCTCTTACAATCTTACTACACCAAAAGATCGCTTTGAAGCCAAGACTACATACCTAGTAGTTGAATGGCATGTGTCATGATCAGCAGCAAAATTGGCATTGCAGATCCCTACCATGACCCCCATTCCTCCTTTACCATATAAGAGATGAAAGTCTAATAGTTCCTTTAACGTACCTCAAAATTTACCGCATTGCATCTAGAGGAGTCTTCTTTGGTTTCTGCATAAACCAACTGCAGATGATATGTTCGTTAAAAAGGTAGATCAATCCACGCACTATGCATCCATGCATCGCCACATCTTCCAAGTCTTCTCTTCCACTAAGCAGAAACCTTATTGTTGTATAAAATCAAATGCACAGCAGAATAACACAAGCATATATCGCAGCACTCAACGGTGAAAATACAGAACACTGTCACACATATTATATGAAAGCAGTAACAAAAGACAAAGGATTACGTGGTTCGACAATGCCTACATCCACTGGAGCAATTGGCAGTATTTCTTACTATCTCGTGTCAAAGGCATGAACAACCATAATAAATACATCACAAATGCCATATAAATAGAGTTCCCGGAGGCTTTCCCTCCAAACCCCAACCAACTTAACGTCTCTATTCAAAATTTGAAATCTGCGCTGGGTTTCCCAAGCCAAACCGTCGATGGTTTAAGGCAGAGAGTAAAAACTCTCAGACACTACCCCAAACCGTCGACGGTTACAAGGCTACCGTCAACGGTTTCCCCTGCTTCATCTTGATTTCCATCATGTTTTCTATTTTGTGCATGCCTTCCACTCTGTATGTGAGCCACATATCACAACACTAATACTAAGGAATTTGAGGCATTTTTTCTTGAATGGTGTCCGGTAAAGCCTTTCATTGACTTCATTCACAATGGAGAGGCTTGCAATCATCATCTCAATTTCTATAAAAGATCTATTGCATATTTCTATTGACATATGAACAGTCCTTCATTGGTTTGCTCCACCTTGGGGCCCCTAGAAAATGTTTAAGCTGTCCAAAATCCTTCATTTGGATTCAAACTAAAAAGATCTTTTATGGATCTCCATTTCGTCGTCTCCAATGACTATTAGACCATCAACATCGACAAGCCCTATTGCTAACCTTCCTCCTTGGGCCTCCACAAATAAACTTGAATTTTATGGTGATACCGAATAGCCACTCCATATTATGAAATCTCTACTATCTAACCATACCAAGCTCCTGGTGTTTGCTTTAATCTGTCTACACATGTGCCTCCATGATGCTTTCAAACCCTTAAGGGTGCTCCATGTATAAGACTTTATCCAACTCTTTGAGCAAAATGTGTTCTTGACATCCATTTGCCAAAACCTCAAAGACTTGATAGCTGCAAGTGCAAGCAGGACAGCACAATAGTGATTTTTGCTATTGGGCTAAAAATGTTGTCATCGTCTATCCCATATTTATGAAAGAATTCCTGAGCTACAAAGTGGAATTTCGATTGATACATCCGGCCAAGTCTTCGCTTGAAAAAGTAAGTACCTGAATCACTGAATCATGACTATATATGCTGATTTTTCATATTAAAATTCGATAAATTCATATTTTATTTCTTTGGACTCACAAGAATTTGTAAACCTATTTGCAAGAGATGAGTTTAACATCCTGCCTTGAAATTTAAAGTTGAAATTCAAAGCCCAAAATGAAATTTCTCTTTTGATAAATAATTTTCTATTGAAAATAAAATCTATTACAAGATATGAATGACAATATTCAAACTTAAGAAATTTTATGAAAAATTGAACTTCGGTATTAACTACAACATTTTACTCAACATTCTATATCTTAATTAGTTGTGCTTGCATAATAACTAATATTGTCATAACAACAAAAACAACAAATCAAGTCTTAAGTCCTAGTAGGTGGGGTCAGCTACATGAATCCTTTTCCGCCAATTTACACGATCATTGACAATTTCCTCCAACAAATTCAAGGCTACTAAATACTTACTATCTCATTCCAAGTTATTTTAGGTCTACCTCTACCCTTTCTACTGCCCCTCATAGTAACTAGCTCATTCTTCCTTACTAGCGCACTATTTGGCCTATGTTGTAGGCACTCTAACCATCTAAGCTGTCCCTCTGTTATATTATCTTCTACAGGAGCTATGCTGAACTAATGAATCAAATTTAATAAGCTTGTTGAGTGCTAGGTAAATTGAAAAGATCTAATATAAGTCCAGTACATAGCAATGACCTTAATACCCTTACTAATTCATACTTTGTTAACATAGCAATAAAACATATTAGTAATGCTAAATGACCAAAATAACTAGTAACACTCCCCCTCAAGTTGGAGCATAGATATCATATGCTCCTATCTTGTTACAAATGAATATAACACTAGCAGCCCCCAAGGCTTTAATGAATAAAGTAGCAAGTTGGAATTAAAACTTCATATGATTGGTTGTAATGAGCTTCCATGCAAGTTTCTCTTGAACAAAGTGACAATCAATTTCAGTGTGTTTTGTTTGCTTATGGAAGACTAGGAACACGGCAATGTGAATAGTAGCCCACAAACTCCATAGAACTAAGAATGAGGAAAACCAAGTTCTTCGAACATATTCTTTAACCAAACAAGTTTCCATGTTTAGTGTGAGCCATGGCCCATTACCATGACTCAACATTTTTACTCTTCCAAGAAACCAAGTTCTCACCAACAAAAAAATAGTACCTTGTTGCGGATCTTTTGTTGAAAGGTAAGTCAACCCTATTTGCATCTATATACCCCTAAACATAAATGTGACCTCTATCTTGATAAAAGAGACTGCCCCCAAGTGCGCTTTGAGGTATGAATCACTGCATCCTAGTGATTTGTTCTCAAAGAATAAAAAAACCAGCTCATGACACTTGTGCGAAAAACATGTCTTGTAAACTATTTGATAGTTCAACTTCCAACGAGTCTCCAATACTGTCAATCCATGTGTATATCAACAAGTTTGGATACCAACAATCCATTCTCATCTAAAAGATTTAGAACATATTTCATGTGACAAAACTATTCCATATGAGATTTGGATACTTCTATACCCAAGAAAAATTTCAATAGTATCAAATCTTTGGTTTGAAACTTAGCTTGCAGCCCTATATATCTTGATCGCATCACCAGTAATCACAACGTCGTCCGAATACACAATGAGAAAAGTCCTATCGAATGGACTATGATGATAAAATACAGAGTGATCTACTGTGCAAGCCAAACTCAGAAGGTTTTGTGGCTATATATGGGGTTGGTTTTGCAAAATCTAAAGGGTTCTTGAGATTATAAAAGGGCAATGAAGTCCAGGAAGTTTTATGACCACTACTGCATTTTCTGATGACTCTTGGACTTCTTTGTGATCTCTAATGATGCGAGTGATCCTCCTAAGTGGCAAATTTGTGTAGGATTATTAGGTTTAAGGTTTGGCTTGGCGGCGGCTATGAAATTAGGGTTTGAATAAGATCCTGCTTGATACCATACTGAAGTATTGGGTAAATTGGAAGACCTAATCACAACAATAGGTCTTTCCTTCTAGTCATAATATATGTCATTTACATTATAATGGCCATAACACCCTTACTCACACTTATAAACATAGCAATAACACATATTAGTAATGCTAAATGACCACAAAAATAGTAACGAGGCTTAATATGATTATTATTTTATAGTTATCCCACCTCATACGAAACATACAAGTCATGTATTTTCACAATAATTTTGTTCTAAATCTTGCATGATTAGGATTATTCAAAGCAACTTAAGTTTCATAAAAAATTCCAAGCTTTATTACTAATTTCAATCCTTATTTAAAAATAAAAATCAATATTAATATTGACATCAAAATTTCCATCGTAATTACTGTACCTTCAAAGCCTCAAAATCCTAAACAAAATCAATATTTAAAACCACTTGATGACTAATTTCCATCATAATTAGGTTTGACCAAAGTTGGTGGAGGATTTGTTGGCCGCTTCTTTTGCTGTTTTTGTTAAAAGGAAGGTTGTTCGTGCTTTGTTGATGGATTGAAAGAAATGCTTGTATATTGATGGAAAAAAGCTGAATGAATATTTCTTATGGGTGAAGAATTGTTATTTGGCCTTGGTTGGATGAACTTCTTCTAGTTGTTTTAAAAGGAGTGGGGTTTTTGGATATCAAACGGGGTTGGTTGGTTTTGTTAGTCAGATTGTTGCAGTTTTGTTTTACTTTTATTCTTTTTTTTTCTTCTATTTTGGAGGATTTCTTGTTCTCCTTCTTGTACATTATTCTTTCTCTCACGAAGCCATGTTCATTTGCCATAAAAAAAATTTCGATCATTCTTTGAAAATTGAAATCAATACTAACACTAACATCAAAGTTTCCATTGTAATTTCCGTACATTTGACGCCTCAAAATCTTAATCAAAATCAAAATTTAAAATCTCAATTTTTATCGGTTTATAATGAAATCCTGCAGATAATTTGATACTTCATTTAATGTGTATTCTTTCATTATCTGTGTGTTTGACACTGTAGTTTTTGGCATATTTCTTTTTCCACCATCTTCTTGAACTCAATTTTTTTAATGCTTCTGAATTTTAAAATCAATCCATATGTATTTGGAGAAGTCAGGTATACCAAAAGCCCTTCATGGATGGTTGTTTTACTCTTCCAAATACATGCATGTGAATGGGTTCAAAAGGCTTTGAACTTTGGCAAATAGTATGTTTTCCTATAGTGGTATCCAATGCAAACAATGTCTTGTCAAACATCTACAAGGAGGAGGCCTTTGAGCATACACATTATTATCCTAAGCTTGTTATTGCTCACATGCCCAATCCATGTATGCCACAAACCTATCATGGTTTTAAATAACAACCGCAACTGTTACGTAATGGTTTTTTGAGTTACCGATACCATTACACACCGTGAAATCGGTGGGAAGAAAAATCATGGTTGTAGCGGCTGTTACAAACCAAGACCATTATGTAAAGGCCGCTACGGCCGTTACGTAACCACTATAGGGCTATTGTGCAAAAAAAATTATCTTATTTTAAACTTTTTCTTCTCACTTTTTCCCTGTCTTTCATAAATCATTCTCAAATCTCAATATACCATGAGGAGAGGGGAAACGATTATAATGAGGATGACAATGATACAAAATTTACTATTTCTTTAAATACTTGCAAGAGATGCATTAATTAACAATTTGAAAATACTAACTTGTTAGGAAAATATTTTATTTTGATAATATTAGTAATTTGATATTTATGTTCTATATTTTTCAACTTCAACCTTCTTCTTTTCTAGTTATTTTATATTTTTATTATTCATATGTCTTATGTGTTTAATAGATTAATGGAGTGTATAATGTATTTTGTTTTATTAATTAATTTAGAACACATAAGAATTTATCACAGATAAGAACAATGAGAAATATAAGTACGCAAACACATGTAATTTTTCTATCTATTGTGGTTTAAAACAAATGTAAAATTGTTTCCTTTACCAAATAACTTAGTCGAACTAAAGGATCCAAAATACACTAAAACTCTTTCTAAGAAGGGTTAAAAGCTTAAAACATGCAAGTACACTAATATGCACAAGGTTGTGTGTGCTTGAAAAATATTCACAGCCATTACACTCGCTTCCCGTTATGTAACATCCACTACTGCTGCTTCCCATTACACTGCTGCTTCCCATTACCGTTACGTTACGCTATTTGCTACCACAATTTAAAGCCATGAAACCTATTATCCCATTCTTTCTTGTCTTATATACATGCGATTCTTCTGCTCACATTATGTAGACAGATTCTGTCCATCGTGCGCCCATGATTGGTGCACCCATAGGCTACAAGCTTTAATAAACCTTGACATCACTTGGTCCGAACACATAATTGCAGATTTTTCTTCATTCTAGATACAAGAAACACATTTTGTTGTTGCACCCAATGAGGGCTGAACTTCAGCACTATTAGGGCTGCAGACAAACCAAACCGTTCATGAGCGACTCTGGAGATCGGCTCGGTAAGAGCTTGCTTGGACTTGTTTATTATCTAAATGAGCAATTACCAAGCCCAATTTTTAAGCTCGTTTAATAAAAGAGCTGAGCCTAAGCACAGATGAGCTCGGCTTATTTTGGCTAATGAACAACTGTATTGGGCTCATTTATTAGGTTTGATAATGGGCTCGTTAAGAGGCTCAATTTCAATTTTGGTACTCTGAAAATGTTATATTTATCTAAGTAGTTAAATCAACTACTGTTGGTAAGTTTAACACATGTGAGAAAGGGGGCTTATACAAAAAAGGGAGGCCTGGTTCGATGTGGGAAAAATGGGAAGGCTTCAATTTTACCTAAATGATGTATGGTTGACAGCTCCACACCTCGTTGTCATTTATGCATAAAACAACATTTTATGCCCATCAATTTAATAAATTTTTTCACATTTAATTCTGATTGAAAAACTTGTATGATAGATGTTCTATGCATCTATCCTGCAGATCCAAATTCCTCAAATTTCCGAGTTGAAACTAGCTATAAACTATGAATTCATGGACCTCAATTGAGGATACCTAAAAACTTCATATAAAAGAAAATCAAATTGGTAAATTTTTTTTTAAAAATAATAATCAAATTGAGGGTTGAAGCGTGGGCAATTGGGCTCCACCATAATTCAATTGCATGGGTTCCTTCTCTTTTGTCGCCAATGATGACCTTGAAGCTTGATCGGAAGAACTCTTTTTGCTCCTCTGGCAAAACTAACAACTGAAATTCCGTCTCTGTCAACAATTTCATTTTGTGCAGGGGAGACACCCTCGGCTAGAACTCCTTTAGCTCCTTTGGTGACACGAACAATCTCTTGCACAGGGAGACAGCCTCAGCCAACATGGTGACAGCGGGCAGCTAAGGACCACCTTAATCTTGTGTACCTTGGACGTCAATGATCGACACGTCGATTCATCGTAGCAATCATTACTCTCTGCAGATTGAGAATTGTTGATCATATAGGTTTTTTCACCTAGAAGTTGTTGCTGAAGGAGCCAGGGATTGGGAGGCTGAGCTCAGTTGACAGCTAGAGGAGATGAATGAAATGCTTGCTGTCCCACATCGATTACCTCAAAAAATTGAGAGCTCACCCTTCCTTACAAAATGCCACCTTGCTCTAGTGAAAGGCCATCTATATTAGCAGTGAGCTTCAGCCTCATCTACTCCAGTAGAATGGACCCGCTCTTGAAGTTCACTTTGAACTTTAAACATTGAGCTTAAGGTGAAATGATTTGAGCCTGAGCCCGAGCTGAGCTTTTTTTCCATTGAGCCAAGCTTGAGCACTGCTCGTTTGCAGCGAGTTTTTTCCAAATTTAATATTATTTTAATGGAAAATATTTAAAAATAACATTGATTGAACTTTATTTCCAAATTTTATGTGTTTTGAAATCTTGCTACATGAATTGGCGATTTGTAATCAAATCTTGTTGGACCACCCAGTGAGATTTGCATGGATGAATTTTAGCCAATTTTCAAATGATGGGACCATTCACTTTCTTTCTTCTTCCTCCGCTTCCTCCCAAAGGCTATGCATCTCCGGCGCAAACGACAGGTTCTCGATGCAGCAGCCAGTGATGCATGTATCAATCGTCATGGCAGCAATTTCCATGGCTACCATTACCCCAACCAAACAGCCCAGCACCTACGTCGCTGGCAGCTTCCTACAGGCGGTGACTGCCAGCATAAGAACAACACCGAGAACGCCGGAAAGCATGATGTAGGGGCGGTGGCGGAACTCCATCACTGGAAATACGTTGGTTAGGAGACTCACAGAGGGGCTTCATAAGCTAGGGCAGGCAATAGAGGCCCATGTAGAGTTGCACCACGGAGGACTACACCCACAAGACATCTTTCCATTAGAAGTCAGAGATAACATGAAAGGAGGCAGCAAAGCCTTGGCTGAGGCCATAGACAATATTGACACAGGCAATAAGGCTGGGCTCCAGCTCCCAGCAGAGCAATATTGCTGCACAGCGGCTTCGCATCTACACTGCCAGTGCCCGTTGCTTCAACTCTCATTAGAAACCCATTGGAGTTGCTACGATTGCGAAAGTGGATGAGACATGGGGAGGAAGGAAAAAAAACATTGCCAAAAATTCACCAAGCAAATCTGGTTGTATTGTCCAGCAAGATTTAATTGAAAATCACTAAGTCATGCAGCAAGATTTCAAAACACATCAAATTTGGAAATAAAGTTCAATTAATATTATTTTTGAATATTTTCTATTAAAATAACAGTAAATTTGGAAAAAAATTCGCTTACAGCCCTAGGCATGGTCACTGTCTTGCCAATGTGATTGGCAGTTTAGACTTGTTAGTTGTCACCCCTACTGGTCCTTTATATTTGGACATTATAATTTCTCTGTCTCTGATCATGTTATTTATTTATGGATTTTTTTTATTCATTTTCTGCTAGGTTCTTCAGTCATGTTATTGGAACTTCCAATCACTACTATAAGTAATTAACTTAACACTCACCGTAATGAGCGCCTATGCCTCCTTTGGTTTGGTACCAATGAAGCTTCATACTCCTCATTTGACAGGTCCATTGTTGCTATGAACGATGCTTTGTGATGCTATACTTCTACACCATCATTCCTATTCCGATGGTATTCCCTTAAATACTGAAAGTCCTAAGTGAAGTGTCCTCTCTTGTCACTGATATTTTTTATCTTCATTTTCTTCTCAGTCACAATTTTCTTAAGCTCCCCCTCATTGAGAGCTCCTCCCATTTGGGCTTTTTCATCAGTCTTCTTGCTTTCTTCTTGATTTGCCTTCTCAAATCTTTGATCTTGTAGCCACATTATCCATTTTCTTAAAGCCTCCCTCATTAAAAGGGACATTTTCCTTGTGTGAATTGTTTATCCAAAGCCTCTTGATTGGCTAATATATTTTCCACTCTGTTAGAGTCGGTTCTTTGGCCCATCCACAGGGTGGCAGTAATGAGGCTATTATATTCTGCCACAAGGCCATCCATAATAATCCTCCTCATTCTCGTTTCCAAAAAAATTATTTTTCAGGGTCTAATTTTGAAACTTCTTCACAAGTAGATTTAACTTTTGAGAAATATTGATTTACCTTTATATTTTTCTGCGAGACTGATAGAATATCTTTTTATAAATATTGAAGCTTTGTGTCATTAGTTTTAGCAAACAATAGGTGTTCCCTGTCTCCATAGGTGTTTTTGCATCCTTGATGTGTAGCAATTAACTCATCTTCCACTGTTACAGCCAAGGAATACAACGCTTTTCCATCTCTCACTTCCTATTTCTTCAACTCTAAAATCTACTACAAGTAGTATCCAAAAAAGTAACACTGCATGCAAATACTCTAATATCCCCTAATTCTAGTTTCTAAAATTTTATTTTCAAGGTCCAGGCTTGAAACTGCATATAACTATTGAGAAATATCGACTTACCTTTATATTTTATTGTGAGACTGATAGAATCTCACTTTCCAAATGTTGGGAGCTTTTTCATTTGTTTTAGTGAACAACCTGCTTGGGTGACCCACCTGCCCATGGGTGTTTCTGCACCCTTGATGTGTTGCAATTAACTCATCCTCAACAGTTATTGCCACAACGCACAATGCTTTGACAACCTCTCTTCCCACTTCTTCAACTCTTAAACATCAGTTGGTAGGGTAGTATGACTACCACCAACAATCTATCTCAAGTCTTGTCCAAGCAAGTAAAACTGCACAAAATATCTCTATCACAATTCTCGTTCAAGCAAGCTTCTCAATGCTGCTTGCCAAAGTTGCCATATCTGGCATCATTACTTAGTGTCATGGGGCCGAACATTTCACACCTTGTGAGGGCCGTGTGGCACCAGTTAAAGCACTCTTGCTTAACTAGTTAATCAGAAGTATACCAATGTTTACCGCACAAACGCATTCATAATCAAATGCAAAGTAAGCCAAAGAAGCAAGCAATCATGTAAGCAAAATGAGAGGCACGTGATAAATTGTAAAGCAACACAATTCATTACTAACATCTTCGTAGACGAAGTGTGTTTAGTGAGGGAGGCCCACTAGGCTAAACACGTTACAAAAGATATTAGAGTTTTACAATGATTGATGAACACTCAACCTCACTTACAAAGATTTCTATGCTATTCTAGCTATATCACTAGGAAACATAAAATTGATACTTCCACTTTACACTAAGGCATAAACACACTCAATGAATAAAACCTATGCTACTATTTACATGATGGTTACCCATCCCCTGTACACAAGGCAAGTGGTCACAAAAAAACATAATGCCCTCAACAAGCTTGGCTCCTGACACTTAGCGATGCCCTGCACTTAACCAAGTCAGCTTGGTCCAAACCAATGTTACCCAGAACATGGAATGAGAACGGGAACAGGATCGTGGTACAGGACATGCTCTAAAATGTGGAACGTTAGGATTATACTTAATTAGATATATTGGTGAAAAAAGTGTAATGTGCACGCCTTCTTTGGCAAGGCATTGAAGGTGCGTCTTTTTCTCTTATACATGTGGTTAACAGGTAAAAAAGCGTGTATTTTGGGACTTGTGCCTATGGAAAAGCGCCTTGGTGCATTTTGGGGCCAAAATGCCCTGAGACGCACCTTGAGACCTTTTAAAACACTGCTCTTGCAACCTCATTTGATTCATGTTCTTTCCTTTCTCCTACAATATTTCATTTCAAAACTTAAGGTTACCCAAAAATGAATAGCTTTCAGTTGGGCTGCAATCAGTAATAAAATAAATATTAATAATTTGATTTAGAGGATAAGGTCAAATAAAGCACATTCTCCATATGTGCATGCACTCTATTATTTTAAGTGAGGATACTTGTTCTCATTTGCTTGTACATAGTCCCTTTTCATGGAGTACGTTGAATGATTCATTAAGAGTTTTAAGGGAGCACTGGGTTTGTCCTTTCATAGTTCGTCTCCTTTGTCTTAGTCATTTTGGGAAGGCAAAGGAAAAGAAACCCGTTTGGAGGTTTACTTTTTGAGATTATTAGGTGCATCTGGTTGGAATGTAAAGCTAAATCATCAAGGGTACTGTTACTCCATCTTTTCTTGGTTTGGAGTATGCATAGCTCAAGTGATCTGCAAATAGATTCTCCAAAGGAGTTGCTTTTGACTAACTTGCAGCGAGACCGAAGAGCTTAGCTTTATTAACCTGGTTTTGTAATTACTTTCCCTTTTGTTCTCTTCTGCTTTCTTGTTTGCTTGGAGGAAGCCCCACCTTTTCCTTTATATTTATATTTTTATTTTTTTGTTGGAAAAAAACATAATTGACAAACAAAGAAAACATACAGTACCTATAAAAAATTTTAACAATTACAATTAAAATCTTTTCAAGAAACAATCTATTGAGTCATTCATGTGCACACACACACACACACACACACAGAATCTAAGTGAATGAATTGAAAAGAGATGTTAAAGGGGTTTAAACTAGCTTAACATGCATACAAGAATAAATCAAATGCAAGCTACAACTAACCTTTGCTCGCTTTGATGAACTGATCGTGGGAGAAGCTGGTGAGGAAATACAATACATACCATCAACATTCTCCAGGTTCTTGCACGGAATGAATTTCATGTTTCCCAAGTTCTGATCTCTTAGTTGTCTGGTCACATTCAGTTCACTTGAATTCTCAAAGAATTTATTGATAGCGATGCTGTTTCTTGTAACAGGTGCCACAGCAGTGACACTGTTTCTTTTAAGAGATGCAGGCATATTTTCCATAGGATTTGAGGGCATGCAATCTATATCCTAATATGAGAGAAAATTGTTACATTAAGACATTGTTTTTGAGAGAGAGAGAGAGAGAGTTCCTCACTGAAAGTCGCAATCAAATAAATATGTTTTCAATATTAATTTATGATGTAAAAAAAGTAGGATACTCAAAACACATCCAATTCTTACAAATACAATTTATTGATCCTCACAAACTGGCAGAATAGAGTTTTGAGGCAACAGAAAGTCATCACTAGATGCACTGCTTTCAAGAACATTTTTTACATGCAATAATTTTAAGCATAAAAATAATATTAATTTTCCCATGGCTCAAAACAACAACATTCGTGACGTTTACTTTATCTCATGCTGTTCACAACACTTGATACAGGGATTTAGTGCAGCAAAGATTTTAAATATTAATGACACTCAAATCAATTTTAAGATGTTCTCATTTTGAGGGCATTCTTAACGACTTATTCATTGCTCATGCGAAATGTCAAGATTCTTAAATTTTCAACCGAAATTTCAGGAGGACTTCAATAAGCATGAACAAGAAGCTTTTCAACATTGTTACAAGCCAACAAGTTTCATACTTAAGCTACAACGTCCATCCACAGTGCAAAAGTTAAAACAGGCTGATACAGCCTTCTAATCTCAAGCTTTAGATGAGACGTCTTTGTATATGAACCAACAATTAAAACAGAGCTAGAAAAAAACTGGCTGTTTGGATGCATTTCCGCATAGACTGGCATACACAGGTGGCATTTCAATCTGGACAAAGTGTAGCGTTTTCAACTATCAGTCACATTATGTAACAAGTAGCTCGAAGACAAAAATAAAATAAAGTGGAAATGCCATAGATGTTAATTCAAAAGGCATTACCATGATAAATTCAACCCCTAATTCAGGCTGGTCAAACTGGATCTGACACCTCGTACAATCAACTGTTAGTACACTACCATCATGAACCTCTCTTGTCCTGGGATGGAAAGCAACAGCACGCTGTCCAACTGATAAAGGCTGAGCTACATCAGTAGGAAGTCCTTCCCTAACACCAGAATGAAGTGCAGCATAATGCATTCTAACAGAACTTCTGTATTCATTAAGCTTCTCCTTTTCTTCCTTCAGAAATTGTTTAGAAAACCTCCGTGGTTTGCCAAGGGAACTGCATCAACAAGAAGTACAGATCAAAATGCTTTTGTAGCAAACACTTCTCCAAAATCCTGGTGCAAGCCCATCATTATTCTTAGCCAACAACCAAACAGTTTAATCTTCTCAGTCATGTGGTGACTTGACAATTGACATTGTATCAAAGCCACAGTCATCAATAAGTCTTGGATTCAATTCTTATCGTCTGTGTTTCTCCTTTATTTTATTTATTTATTTATTTATTTTAAACATCCATTACATAAAGCTCCCACCCAAATCAGGGATCTAGGGACGGTATTATGTAAGCAGCTTCACCTCCACATTTGAAGAACCTATTCCTATGACTTGAACCTGTGACATTCAGGTTTGAGTATAACACCCTAACCATTAGGTCAAGGCTCATTATCTCCTGTGTTGATCTTCTATAAAATGCAAATGCAAATGCAAATGCATCCCTAGTGCGCAAGGCTCCCATGCTATACCACAGTATGAGGAGGGCATGACGTACTTTGCCTGACCTCCACACACACAGCAGAATCTATCACCTTTAGGTTCGGGTGTAATATCCTCACAAATGTGTTGAGGCTCACCCTAAAATACGTTAAGTTGAATGCATTTTCCCCTCTATGTGCACTAGGCCACTTACGAGGCGAAGTGTAGGCTTGATATACATTGTCAGCACACAATATTATGCTTTGGGTTAAGTACTAGCAATAATAATAACCAGAAAGAGGACGGGAAATACCTCCTTATGACCCCCCACTCAACACGTGTCAATCTTGAAACATGGCCTAATCCAACATGATGCAAGTATTCCACAAACTCCTGTTTGGCAAACCAAGGGTAATCAATTGCACTGTAGAACCATTCAAAAGTACACCATCTCCGGAATTGATACCAAGAAAGGCACTTAGAAAGCTTTTCCTGCAATTAAAAAGAACAAATAAGAACTATGTTTAGAGCCTTAACAAACAGGATTTTATGTGAATGTAAAAAATGGCATGCACTTAACCTCAGGGCATTGGGTCTTGTCATGGAATGAAGGAATGGATACATTAGGCTGACCATTGACAGTATTTTCAGAAGAGGTCTTCAACTCTTTATGAATAAATGGTTTCTGTATGTCTGTTTTACGCCTACTCCTGACTTTGGTAGGTAAGGTAACCTGACTTGCCTGTACTGTTGATACAGTAGATATGTTTCCTTCCCTTTTAAGAACAGAACTTGGGGAATGTTTTGAAGATTTCACAGATTTCCCTTGTTTGGGGCATGAAGCATTATGAGAAGCGCATTTACCTTTATTCATAGACTTCTTTCCTTCATCTGAAGTCTACAACAAGTGCAGAGTTATATTAATAGCATCAATATTAAACAGTGGCAACTGACAAGGGGATATATATAAATACTGTTCTGACACAAGAAACGATTGGCATATTTAATTCATGAACTAATTTGGATTAAAATAGAAAGCTCTCAACGATGGCAAATCTACTGGTAAAATAATTTCATCTTAAAGCCATACACAGTTCAAAAGAAATAAAAAGGAGAAAACCTTGACCCTATATTTAAAGTCGCAACATTCCAAGGAAAGTATGAAAAAAAAAAAAAAAGTTAATTAGTAACATGCAGCCCAACAATAAAATGAGGAGTGGTACTAAGGGCTGTCAAAAAAGTACCTTTGTGAGCTAAAGAGCCAGATGACATAGTATTAGCGGACTGACCTGAGGCTTGGAAATTGGAAAATAGCTCATATATTTTCGCAAGTTGGTCGGAATTAAATCCCCCACTAGAAGCTGTCAGGCCATGGGCTTCAGTGGGTTATTTTTTTGCCTGGGTTTCGGTGGAGGACTGATGACCATGGGCTTTATTGGGCTGTCTGGGCTTCCAATCTGTGGGCTTGCCATGTAAGGTCCAGCAGGTGTCTTTAGTATGACCCGTTTTTTCGCAATGCTCACAATAGGGCCTTCTGAACTGTTTTGGGCTGGATCCAGTATGAGGCCCACGCCCAGACTTGTTTTGCTCCTTCAACATCATGTTCCTCCTACTTTCCTCACGCCAAACCTCAGAGAACTTCTTGAATGGAGGGCAGCAGCTGGCGACGTAGAATCCTGCTCCTCACGTCATCAAGCTCTTGGTTCAGCGCTGCCAGAAACTCGAATACTCTCTCGTTCTCCATCTTCTTCTTGAAACGTACACTGTCACCCGTGCATTCCCATTCCTCTTCACAGCTGAGACCAAGTTCTTGCCGAAGTCCGAGCATCTCGGTGTAGTATTCCGTGACTTCCTGATCTCCTTGCTTCGTCTGCCATAGCTGCGTCTTCAACTCAAAAATCTGGGAAGCATTTTCAGCATCGGAGTATGTCTCATGCACCGCATCCCACACACCCTTTGCTGTCGGGAGAAACAGGTACGTTTTGCCAATGGCTGGCTTCATAAAGTTTATCAAGCGTGATATTATCAAGGAGTTCTCGGACCGCCATTTCTGGGATGCCACTGCATCGGTAGGAGGTGGTCGCCGAGTCTCATAGGTAAGAAAGCCGAGTTTTCCCTTACCACCGATAACGAGCTTGATTGACTGTGCCCATTCTTTGTAATTCTTACCATTGAATTTTTCAACAGTAAGATGGAGTGGGAAATTCTCGAATACGCCGGCCGAGCCTATGGAGGAGGTTATCTCCGACTCTCCCTCCTGGGTTGCCGACTGGCTGGACTCATGGCTGTCTCCTTTTTGGGCAGCCATGGATTGCTTAGGGTTTTAGAGTAACCAAGCTCCGATACCATGTAAAGAATGAGAATGAATCAATTGTATATTCAATTGTGTATTCTTTACATACTCGGGTCCCTATTTAACATGTACATAGAGAATAAAATATGGAAAAACAGAAGAGGACACAACTTGTAGTTGAGATGTGTAATTTAGTTTCAGTGGAGGGTCTCAATTTACAGCCCTCTGGCTTGAGGCAAGATATCATGGTAGGTGGCGGTGGCTCACCTACCATGGTAGGTGGCCGTCATTCACCAACCGTAACCGTTGTTCACACTGCTGGCCGTCATTCCACACATCAGAATATTTTTTTTAAATATTCAATATATAACAATCCTGTTAGATGTATAAGTTATTTTAGTAATTATGTGGTGTAAGTGGAAGTATTTTTGTCTTCCAGGTTTTTTCTTTTATTATTAATATATAAAGAGACTACGAGAGTGGACATGAAGCTGAATCATAGTGCACTCCAGGAAACTGCATCCTCTTTTTTCCATCTCTATGTAACATTGTAACATGGTATCAGAGCGTTAGTCTCCTCTAAATCAGATTTATCTGAGTCGTTTTCTAGACGCACAGTTTTTCATTTTTTTGTTTTATCTTCCCTAGTCAGTTCTCAAATCTGATTTCTGGTTCTAAGGACACTTTCATCATGGTTTGGCCATGCAGCATCCTTGGTAGGATGCTGTCTCTGTTCGTGGCAATTTGCTTCAGTGAAGGAGCTGAATCCATAGGCTGCAGTTTTTTTTTTTTTTTTTCAAATTCCTAATATTTGGACCTGATTGCTATCAGGTCCAAGCTGCTAAGCATGAAATAAATAGACCTTCAGTGGATTAACTTTTTGGGCCTGAGTTGAAGGACCATTTTTATATACAGTATTTGATACAAAATTGCCTAAAAGCTAGCCAAGATTCAGTGGAACATTAAATATACCTGGCCCAACCATATCCAAGCCCACGTCATTCCCCTTGGATTCCCAGGCAACAACCCTATTCTTTGAACAATCCAGCCTATTCCACCCTTTCTTCTCCACATGATCATCCTTCAACAAAACCGTAGCTGCATCTGGATGCACAGCATTAATGGGCAGCGACACACAACCAGGTCTCACAACCAGCACCGCACCCACACACCAATCCCAGACCTTATTACTTCTCATTGTCACCACCTTGCTCCACAAGCAATTAGTTTTCAGTAGTCCCTCATCAATAACAGGAACCCTTGCACCGAACTCCTGCACAAATCCTCTCCCACCCTTTTTTTCAGACCCCATTTCTCCCAGGAATGTCATTCCATGGGAATATTTTTGATTTTGTGAATCAAATGGCCCCTAGTTAAGCCCAATCACCAAAGGCCTGTCTGCTTTATCCTCCTTCAAAACCTGGGGCCCACTCAATTTAATTAGTGGAGCCACCCTTCTCTTATGAAAATTATTTCCATAACTGCATCCTGTCTTCCTTGTTAAATTAGCCCCCACCCTCCAACCAGTGCAGCATTTAAAGTACTACAACTCAACAGCTGAACCTACAGTGATCTTTCTCAAGATCCCTTTGATCATGCATAACCTTTGCAATGGGAAAATTCAAATTGGTATTCACTGCCTGCCAGAGCATATCAGCAAAATACATGCCCTCCAAAAATCTATAAAATACACTGTCTTCAGTCTTCCTTTTCTGTGCCTCTGATTCTTTTGATCTTCATCAAACCATGGTTGCAGCAAGGCCAGACCATGCCATCTTGCCACAGTACTCCCATCGCACCAAGATAATTTTTTTAAGCTTGAAGAAAGCCCGCCATGCTTAAGCAAAAGCTATCTCAGGCGTATCAATACATTGATACCAGCCAACCTCCCAAATCTGTCTAAGCACAAAAATTAACCTCTTGCATTCCAAAATAGTTTCAGACATAAAGCACCCCTATTTATTCTTAGCAAAGCACTCGAAGGAACACAATCTTCCTCAGATGGCCCTGACTAGAATAAACTCGTTTGCTGTAGAATCCATGAGAACTCGCCATTGCCCAACGCCACACATGACGATCATCTTTTCACAGATTCAGAGATGCAAAACAATCCATAGCCCACACTTTCAGAAGTAATGAACTTCCCAGCTTTCAAAGAACATTGAAAACCCATAACACATATAAATACCAAAAAAAAACACCTATAGGGCATCCATCCCCATTTGATGAAAGGTACTCAGAAACAAGAATTTATCATTTTAGACTTTTTAAAATTTTAAATACCAAGCACTAGAAAAATTATAAGCCCTAATAGTAGTATAAATGTAATAAATTATTTTTTAAAGCTTGATATACATTGTTGGCTCACAACCTAATAACTTAAGCTTTTAAGTAAAGTGCTACTCTAATATGTTATCAAAGCTCGTTAGCAGAAGGCCCGGGGTTCTGGTCTTGCTGCTCACATTTATTGAGAGATATTTAAAAAATTATTGCAATCCCTGTAATGGGTGTTATTATTGTGTGTTTATATCTCCATATGCTATTGGGCTGCACCTGTGGGGGGTGTTAAAGCTTGATATGCCTTGTTGGCCCACAACCTAATACCTTAAGCTTTTAGGTAAAGTGGTATTCTAGCATTATTCAAAACTATTTTTCATCACCATATGAAAAGACAATTCCTTTGGCTGGGCATAGTGAAATACTATTATATTTCAACTCAAAGGCTAATGAACACAAATACAAAATACATAGTTTTTTGGTTTCAATGTTTGGATTTGGGATCTCTAAAACAAAAATAGATTCAGGTACCCCTCCAAATCAAAATCCCTCGCCCTGATTTAGCTTTTGATATCTTTAAAGTTGTTCTTTTTTCTTTTTAAATAAAAGATATTTCATTAAAAAAGAAAGAAATAAATCCTACTAGAAATAAGATAAAGAATAATCCTTTTTGAATATAAAAAGCTGGACTGATATCTCATTCTTAAAAACAGGATAGCCTTTTTCCAAGATAAATATAGTTCTTATGTTACAAGCTCCTCAATAGAGGGAAAGTAGTGCCAAGCCCCAAAAGAAAATTATACTTGATATTAGGGCACAGCAACCAACTTCACTACCATGCCAACCCAAACTTCCATCGTAAGTGCCATACTTATAAATCAAATGCATACATAACATCATTGGTATCAATAGTCTACAACAAATAATTAATAATAATATTTCATAAAAATATTATATCATACACTCATGCAGATTATGAGGACCTTTCATATAAGCAGAACAGATGCATTCTATATCAAGGAGATACTAAAAGAAAATTTGTTAAAAATTATGGGTGAAATAATTACACACCTCAATTTTTAGAGATTCATTCACATGAGAATCAGTCTGAGCTTCACTCTGTGGAATCTGGAATCAACAAGCAATTCACATGTAGTTACCAAAAACTAGATGAAAGATAAAGAATGTCAGTAAGAAAATAAAATAGCAGACCACTGTTATTAGATTTCCATCCTTTCTTACTTTGAATGCCAAAGCCTTTTGTTTTCTTCTCTGCATTCTGGGGATAGATTGATGACGTCCCCTCATTACTTCAGAAGCAGCATTAGCTTGCTTAGATTTTTCAAGGGTCGTATCACTGACTCCAGGAATAATACAAATTCCTCTCATTTTAGACCCTGAAGTTTGAACCTTTTTGTTGTGGATAACAGGCATAGTTTCTTGCAACCCAGCATTGTCATCTTTTTTGTCCTTCACCAGAACGGACGACTCTTAACACACAGATAACAGAAGATTATTATCTTAATTTTTTTGGGTGAAAATTAGGGTATAAATAAATTCTTAATTGAAAAAAAAAAAAAAAAAACTTATCATAATTTATTTATAGAATAAGATATGATAAGAAGATCATAAAATCCTTGATTCCATCCAAAATTTGACCAAAAAACTTGCAATGTCATGGAATCATATAACACAAGGCCAAAGCAAACTACCCAAAAAAAACCAAATTATGGAGTGGAAAAAAAATAACAACAATGACAACAATTAGTCAATCATGCTGTGAAAGCAAACAACAAAAAACCAAGCCTTAAGTCCCACAAGGTAGGATCAACTACAAGAATTCTTTTCCACCAATTTACACAATCGTGGCAATTTCCTCCACCAATTTAAGGGCTATTAAATCCTTGCTCACTATCTAATTCCAAGTTAGTTTAGGTCCCTACCTTTTCTACTTCCACTAAAAGTAACTATAACTTTTCCATTTTTCATCTGGTCCTATACCTTTTCCAAACTTCAATTGGGATGTCATCTAGGACCGTATGACTTTTCCATTTTTCATCTTTTTGATGCAAACTTAGTTTCATTAACTCTAATTTTGCAAATAAATTTCAAATTTTTAGTATTTCTTGTTTTTCAATTCTAAGTTTAAGCATTCTACTTGGTTTTCATTAAATGACTTATTAAAGCAACTTTTTCATTTTTCTTGTATGTTTTCTTCTTTAACCAAGATAATATAATCCTCCTTTTCTTATACATTTCACATTACCTAAGTCCTTGTTCTTTCTTTCTCTAGCTCTAGCAAATTTAAAATGTCTCCTTCCCCATATTTTGCATCTAAGCAAGTAAATAAACTGTGTAGCTTCACTAACAGTCTTTTTTTTTTTTTTGCATCTTTTCTTGCTTTTATACTTTTCAAAATTTTTTATGTTCCCATATATATATATATATATATATATATATTTTCAATCTTTATACCAAATTCTTTTAGTCTTTACAACCTTTTGGACATCCTAATCCCACAAAACAGAAGTTTAGTTCTTGAGGCATGCACGAATTCCGATTATGCTGGGCCCATTGTTGACAGGAGGTCAACCTCTGGATATTGCACCTTTCTTGGCGGAAATCTTGTGACGTGGAGTAAGAAACAAAATGTGGTGGCTCAGTCTAGTGCGGAGGTAGAATTCCGAGCAATGGCTCAGGGTGTATGTGAACTACTTTGTTTGAAGATCATCTTAGAAGTCATGACGATTAAGTGGGATGGTCTGATGAGACTCTATTGTGATAATAAGTCCGCAATCAGCATAGCTCATAATCCGGTACAGAATGATTGAACAAAGAACATTGAAATTGATTGACACTTCATCAAAGAAAAGTTAGAGAGTGGATTGATTTGTACATCTTATGTGTCTACACATGGCCAACTTGCTGATGTACTTACCAAGGGGTTAAGTAGTTCAGTGTTTTAAAGTATTGTATCCAAGCTGGGAATGGAAAATACCTATTTGCCAGCTTGAGGGGGAGTGTGGGCAAAAGTGTTTAATGACTTGTATTCTTACGTGTATAGTTAGCTATTTTAGGAAATTTTGTAACAGCCTGTATTCCTAGAATTAGGCTGATTTGGTTAGTTTCCTATTCTTTTAGAATATCCCATAAATCATGGGATCTGATATAACCTAGTTAATTTTCCTTTTCAGCTGCAAGGGTTGATTATATAGCTAACGTTTTGCGTATTATTCGAAATGATGAAGAAAATTATTTCACGAAGTGTTTCTCAGTTTGTGTCATTTCTGAATCATTTGATTTACTTGGGGTTATATTTTATGTGCCACCATCTCCAATGGAAGATATGGGGGGTGTTATCCATGAGGATGATGGAATGGCAAAAGAGCAGCAGTGCAAGGAGGAGGAGATGAATGGGAAGTACTTAGAAGCTCAATAATTGATGGATAAAATGGGTTTATGGCTGTCTCATCATGGAGGTAATGAAATTGGTTTGGATGGGCCACAGGGGCAAAAGAAAGATGAAGGGTCAGCAGGAACTAGCCAATTACAGTGTGCAGTCAATTATGATGTTAATGGTTTTCAGAGGGCATTTCTTATCTAGTTTTTTTCAACAATGATTAGTTTGGTATAATTTCGGTTTCCAATTTTTGTTTCTGTACAGATTATGAACATGTGCTTGTTACGTTGCAATTTTTCTATTTTATTATTGATTTTGAACCTTAAAAAAAAAAAAAAAAAACTCAAAACCAGATTTTGTGGTTTTAAGTTGCTAGAATACTTTAATATCCATAATTTATTTTTGTGGAATAATTCATTTATTTTATAGTTTATACATAATTTTTAATTAAAATTAAAATTGAAATGACCATGTAAAATTCAAGTATAATTAAAATAAATATACCTAAATTTCTAATTTTTTTAAAAAATAATAATAAAACCCATTAAAAAATATTGTTGCTACTTTCTGATTGTCATGTACAATAAGATTGTTGTCGTAAAAGTGAATTTGAAATAAAATAATTAAGTAAATAATTATAATAATTCCTTTTTTATAACAAAAGAAAGAGATTTCATTGATAAGAGAAGAATTTATTAAAAGGAGAATAAGATTTCTCCTATAAAAAAATATGGAAAAAAATCCAGAAAAAATAAACTAATAAAATAAAAAAAATATAACTCAAAAAAGTCAGCAAAAGATTCCTCCATTCTCGTAGAACCTCCGAAAAGCTAACTCCCTTGAAGCATCCGAAACCAACATACCATAAAGAGGTCAAGTTTGATTCTAATAATTCCTATTTTTATTATAATATTTTTAAAATTTGATTTTTTTTTTGTATTTTTATCATTTAAATCATATTTTTTAAATTGATATTTGATTCAAGGACAAAAATGAGCATTTGTTCAATCAAGTTTCTTCTTTGATTTAGTTATAGAAATATTAACAAGGTTGTTAGTTTTCCATTTTTAGATTTGATTCTCATTTTTAGTTTTTGTTTATGGTTTTCATTTTTATAATTTCTGACAACTATATCAAATAGCCCCTTAGTTTCTTGGTTTTTCTTTGGTTGTTTTTCTTCTTTTTTTTTTTTAACTATGCACTTCATATCCTCTTTTAGTTGCAATCTCTTTGCCTTTCTTAATAAATTTTTTTATCATAAAAAAGTATAATTCCAAAATAGTCATTCATAATTTTACTAGAAAAAAAAAATTTATTCTAAGAAGGGGTTAGATTGTGTCAAAATTATAGTAGAGATAAGAGAAAATAGGGAGTAGAACTCTTATGAATAAGAAAGAAAAAAAAATATCACAATTACAATGCTAAACATGACAAGTAACCTCATCCTCAAATGCATGTAAAATGTAATGAGTATGTACAAAAGTGGAAAGCAAAAAATAATGAAAGGGATTTCTTTTCATTTTGATTTTTGATTTTTGATTTTTTCTCGTTTCTTTATATTTTAGTCCTAAATAATCTTGTTTTCTTTGTAATTCTTTCCTCCTTTATTAATAAATTTCTTTCGTTATTCAAAATAATAATAATGAAATATCCAACCAAGCATAAGCATTCATCCCATCAGTTACCCCTTTGAATTCTTCAAGAAGCAAAGGTCAAAACTTCTTACCAGTATCGGTTGTATCTGGCATCATCAAAGACAAATCTGCCAAGGTTTGCAGGGCATCAAAAGCAAGGCCCTCATCTACAAAAAAGATAAGTACAATATTAAATATAATTTTAAAATGTGTATTAAAAATACACATGCTTCAAAAGTTGGATGACGAGACATGGCTTGAAGTCAATGCACAGAGGAACTTGGAGAAGGAGAGAGAGAGATAAAGGAGTGATGTGTTATCATTGTTATGAATAAGCTATAATTGTGCAAGGGTATCAGTGCAATTACCAACATATTATAAAATAAAAAATTGTGTGAGATAGGATATCATTAGCTCTCTCTCTCTCTCTCTCTCTCAAAGCTACAATTGTGTAAGGGTAGCAATGCAATTACTAGCATGTTTTAATATAAATATTCATGTGAGATAGGATATCATTAGTTCTCTCTCGAAGCTATAATTGTGTAAGGGTAGCAATGCAATTACTAGCATGTTTTAATACAAATATTTGTGTGAGATAAGACTCAGCTATAAATGTGTGAGGCTAGCTAGCATGTTTTAATATAAATATTTTTCTCTCTCTCTTTTGCAATTACTAGCATGTTTTAATACAAATATTTGTGTGAGATAAGACTCAACTATAAATGTGTGAGGCTAGCTAGCATGTTCTAATATAAATATCTCTCTCTCTCTCTTTCTCTCTCTCTCGTGAAAGGGCAGCAATGCATCTCTCTCTCTACACATATTTGTGTGAGATATGATACCATTAGTTTTCTCTCTCTCTCTCTCTCATGCTTCTAGTATTCTTGACAAGGCTTCAGAGCTTTTGTTTCAAATGAGTCATCTCGCAAAACTTCAAAAAATCCTCTCTCTCTCTCTCTCTCTCTCTGATGCTTCTAGTAATTTCGACAAGGTATTAGAGCTTTTGCTTCAACAGATTCATCTCCCATAACTTCCAAACAGCCAAAACATCAAGCACCGTGGAAGGACAGATCCAAATCCTTCAAATCTGGCTCATTTCTCTCTACTAAGTGTGGATATGAAGTTTGTTAACCTTGATATATATTGTTGGCCTACAACCTAACAGCATAAGCTCAATATGCATTGTTGGCATGTGTGGAGGGTCCTATCGGGCTGCACAACCTAGGTTCTAGTCATGTATTTATTGTATGTTACAATACCACCTTACCTCAAAGCTTAAGCGTTAGGTTGTGGGCCAACAAAGTATATCAAACCTTAACCCCCCCACTCACATGTGCGGGCAAATAGCACGTGCAGAGATAAACACACGATAAATAACATCAATTATAGGGAATACACTAATTTTTTAAACACCACACAATAAAAGCAGGCAACAAGACTAGAACCTAGAACCTCTTGGTAAGCAGACCTAATACCATGTTAGATTGCCACTTTACTAAAAAGCTTAAGTTGCAAGGTTGGGGAGCAACAATGTATATCAAGCCTCAACACTCCCCTACATGTGCAGCCCAATAGCACATGGAGAGATCAACACACAATAAATAACACCCATTATAAGGAATACAATAATTTTTTAACAAACAAACAACAAATGCCAGCAATAAGACCAGAATCCAGGATCTCCAGGTAACAAGCTCCCATACCATGTTAGATTACCGCTCTACCTAAAAGCTTAAGCTATTAGGTTGTGGGCCAACAAATTTCAAGCCTTAACAATCCCCCAAACCTGCAGCCTTACAGCACGCGGAGAGATAAACAACCGATAATAACACCCATTACAAGGAATACAATAATTTTTTAAACACCACACAATAAACGCAGGCAACAAGACTAGAACCCAGGACCTCTTGGTAACCAGCTCTCCCCATGTTAGATTACCACTTTACCTAAAAGCCTAAGCTTTTAGTTGTGGGCCAGCCATGTATATCAAGCCTTAACACTCCCATGCTCATGCAACCCAATAGCACGTGGAGACATAAACACATGATAATTAACATCAATTATAAGGAATACAATAGTTTTTAAAACAGCACACAACTTATCTGCCGAAGCTTTTAAGTGATTGTAATTTAACAAACTTAGTTTGAGGGTTTGAAGCCCAAGGATAGGCCATAACCCCTAGCTTCTGAAATTTGAACGGGCTGGTATAAGAGCTTTTGCTTCAGAGAATTCTTCCCCCAGAACTACCAGAGCTTCAAACAGCCAAAACATCAGGGCTGTGGAGGGACAGATTAAAATCCTTCAATCCTGGGTCATTCTCTCTGCTAAGTGTGGATATGAAGTTAGTTCAAGGGTTTGGAGCTCAAGGATAGGCCCTAAACCCTAGTTCCTGAAATTTGCACAGGCTGGTTCTTTCGGTGATTTTTTCTTTTCTGTTGATTGCAGGTCCAAGTGTTTATTCACAGCTCCAGAGGAAATTTGATGTAAGAAAGATTCTTCTTGTGTTGGTTTGTGCTCTGGTTTGCTGGTTGTTGCATCCGGTTGCTTTCTTTGTGATGAAAAGTGGTCAGTCCAGCTGTTAATCAGCTATTTGAGGTTTTTTTTTTCACTGTTAGACTGCTGCCGATGGTGGATGGTGTAATTTTCTACTGTTTTAATTGTCTTATGATGCAGGGTTTCTGATATTCATCACAAGTTGGTTACTTATAGCTAATGGTGTGATTGTGAGACTGTTCAGGAATTCGGTTATAGCTGTCAGAAAAGGCTACATGTGTTCAGTTTGGGTTCTTGCAGTTTTCTCCCACTTTCTTGACTGGGGAATTGCTTGTTGGCTGATTTGTGTAACAGTAGTTGGTCTATTTTATCATTTTATTACCAGACATATGATTAAAGTGAAATTTAGGGATGTAAAGAACAAAGGACAGAGAAACATAATAGCAGGATTTACTGTACTCATCCCACTAATAGTGGTAGTAGACCCATTTACATGGGTACCACGAGGTAATTCATCAAATCATTGGAGTCAAGAAAAGAGATTTGTTATACCTGCCATGTGTCCAGCGGTAGCAAAATTTATGACTCGTGGTCAAGGAGGAAAGGTGCTAGGGAACAAACAAGTTCTAGGTTTACCTTTTCTGGGTAAGAGATGCAATGGGAATATATGCATGCTGAGATCCCTGATATTGGAGAAACTGAGTGTCTTCCTCTGATACCGACATAGGCTCTCCAACTGTTGAGGGAATACAGACAGAAAGCATTATCGGCCTGAGGAGGCTTGCCATAAAGATCAAACACTGATCAACCATGTGACCACCATGTCCATCATGAGTGTTCCTCCACCATGCCCATCTCTACCACCACAGTTTCCCAAGCACCTTCTCTATTACTACAAAGCTGTGTACCTGAACCAGCCTAGCAATGAAGGCATTTCACTGCCAAAATTGGAATGTCAGAACTAGAAGGACCTGAAGTATAACTGCTAGATGAGGCATGACACAGATGTAATAGACATGAAGAAAATATGTGATTGGACTGACTCAAGTTCAGGTTTAAAATCTATAAAGACTTTAACTGTCATCTATTTTCTCTAATTCTGCATCTCACAAACATCTGCAGTTATAGGTTTCACAAAATTCAATTCTTCATGGATGTTCTAAAAACGCACACCCCGGTCAAACTCATACTTCAACAAGCAACCCATGATACCATTCCACAAGCATGATGATACAATAAATGACTTGATAACATGATTCATGGAGTGAATTGAAGCAGATTGGGAAAAACCCCAGTGCAAAAACAAAGGTTAACAGACTCACATGCTGGTGCATGGCATCAGAATCTTTGGGGCTATTGGGACACAAGGACATGTGAGCTGGTAGACAGTGTCCATCTTTTGGGATCCAGCTAATTGTATAGTTTTGAGGAGAAATACAGTGTTGGTTTTGTAAAACACAATCTGGAGAAGGTCAAAATGAACTGTCAATGATACGAACAAGTTTCCAGCAGAGGTCCAGCACATCTGGCAGAGAATCTAGCAGGTACAGGTTCGGGACTAAGGATGGCAGAGGGCTTGCTGATAGTGATGGAAATCATAAGGGAAGAAGCTTTAGGATTTGGTTTGACAGCAGCTTGGTGTTGATGGCCTTTTAGAGTTTAGGTCTTGGATTGACACTCTTACATCACGTTAGACAATAAATGAAATAGGGAGAAGAAGGATTCTAGGAAATGGAGAACTTATGAGTGATAGTCACCCACTTATAACATACCTCCTAGTTTCCTAACACATAAAAGGATGATAATACCCCTTTATCCACAGTAACAGTATAACACTTCTTAAACGCTTAGAACTAGACAGACACTTAGAACTAGACAGTGCCTCTTTTACAGATTTATTCTTTTTTTTTTTGTTTCCTTTAAAAATAGGTTCAAAAAAGAAGGTTGTTTGCGAGGAGAACCAAAGGCACTTCAGCTTCCATTACGCAAAGTACTTAAAAAAAAAAAAGTCTTCTTGGCTTTTCTTTTTCATTGGATCTTTATGAGGGGTTTGTAGCTTAGATGTGTGCCAAAATTTCAACCATAAGTAACTTAACGACCATCAAGTTTAACACTTTCTTCAATCTTCCTCCCTAGGATCACTGACAAAGCCTTTTATTTATTGCCTTAACAGTAAACATACAAAGTAATGTATAAACGCACATGCACACTCGCACACATACTTTTAATGGAATACAAAATTTTTAATCCATTCAATATAGTTAGTTTAAAAATATTTAAATAAAAATTACCACAAATTTTAACTATTTACCAAATTTCCAGGTTCTATAGCAAAATTGTTTTCAAAAATCATATCAATTTTAACTATTTACCAAATTTTCAGGTTCTATAGCAAAATTGTTTTCAAAAACCACATCAATTTAAACCATTTAGTTGAGGAGGATCCACACTCAAAACTGCAAGTTTTCTTTAAGCAGGCAGTGGCTTTACCATGTTGGTGATGAAGAAAGGACATTCCATCACTTTCAGAATTGAAAGAATAGAGACAAAACCTTACACCACTTCCATTTTTTTTCTAAAAGGCCTCTCAAATAACCATACTGCTTTACATCACAAGGTTTTGAGGATGAAAGAAGAAATTTAATCCATCAATCAGTTCTGAAAGTTTTCTATGAAAGGAGTAATATAACTGGATTATACAGTATTGTTTCTCTATCAAAAATAAAATGTACTGAAGGAAAAAAAAAAAAAAAAAGCAGGATGCTTTCAAGCACAATGACAAAATCAAAAGGGAAAAAAGAAAAAAATATATATATTAAAGAAGGCAGCATGATTTCAAAGTGAAAAATTTCCTCTCTTAGAACTCAAGTTTCCCCACTCACAAAACATAGAAGCATTCAACATATTTCTGGAAATCATGCTCAGATTTATGGAGCAGAAAACATAAGAGTGCACATAGAATTTACTCCCTGAAATAAATAATAAAAGCATAAGGCATATTAATGAAAGGTAAAAACTGTAGGGATGCTATTATTAACACACCTCCCCCAAAAAGAACTTTTCTGCTTCTCTTTCTTGGACCCTGAGGAGAAGATAGTGCAACTTTTGCATCCACAACCTCCATTCCAACTTTTCTTCGAGCAATATAAGACTTTTGTTCTTCCGTCCCACTACAGGCTTCCTTTACATCATGATTGTTTCCACCATCTACAAATTCTGACATCTTACCACAGTATTTATTCCCTTTTTCTTGAACATCTACTGTGCCAACATCTTCAGTACCAATCAAATAACTTTTACA
Source organism: Malania oleifera (assembly GCF_029873635.1). Taxonomy (NCBI): domain Eukaryota; kingdom Viridiplantae; phylum Streptophyta; class Magnoliopsida; order Santalales; family Ximeniaceae; genus Malania; species Malania oleifera. The sequence continues at coordinate 22,626,554 of NC_080419.1, read as the reverse complement.
CCTCGCATAGTCATCATTATCACCTTCCATGCTTCCTATGCTTCCTTCAAAACCATCCTCATCCATTTCATTATTCACAAGCAGACCAATCTTTTCTGATTCAGCATGCTGAATTTAATGACAGGTTACAAACAATTTGGTCATTTCTCACACACAAACACATGCTGAAAGAGAGAGAAAAAGAGAGAGAAAGAGAGAGGAAGAGAGAGAAGTCAAATAAAAAGCAAATTATTACCACACTTTCTCCATTCCGCAGAGATGACATAAAATCCTCTGTTCTTCTATTACGGATCTGAGAAACTTGAGGAGAACCACCTCTCTGTGAAGCCTCCGCCAGTGCTAAAGCAACCTCATGAGCAACATCATCATTTGCATCCACCTTTAGTTTCTGACCTTCCTTGGCTGCTGAATAAAACTTCTCCCCTTTATCTTTACGGTAGGAATATGAAACAGGGAAGCGGGGTGTCCTTTTCCCGACAGCACGTGTTTGGCTTCCTAAAAAAATCCCAAACCAACATCAAAATATTTAAGCCTCAATTTTCATAAATTGTGACAAAATCATAAATAAATCGTTTTAAAAAATAAGTGTATTGCTTCACGTGTTTTCACATGCATTGAATTTCTATTTCACTACCATAAAAACTGCAGCAGAATAGAGCAAAGCAAACACCTAAAAGTTGATAAATCATAGCAGCATCAAAACATCCAATTAGTATTTTAGATTAGTACTTAGTAATCCTGGATCAGTGAATCCTATTTGGGTGCTGCTACATTTTGTCTCAATGGACAGAGGAAAGGGGTTCAATAGGATTATGATTGCACCGTGAGAGAGAGAGAGAGAGAGAGAGAGAGAGAGAGAGAGAGCAACAAGAGTGAGAAGCAGAGGAATTTCTTTTACCATCAGAGCGTATCTTTTTCAACAATGAGAGGCAACCATAACTTGATGCAAGAGACTGGGACGGTGAAAGATCTGCAGAGCATCCATCAAATCCTCTTAAAGTGTTGTTCTGAAAGTTTTCCTGACCTCGTTTCTGAGGTTTTTGACATGTTCCTGTACCACCATTGCTTTCTTGTTCACTATCACTTCCTCCCTGCCAGGTCAAAAACCAGTTAGTTCCAGTTCCAACCCAAGCCAGGTCAACAGACAGTTACACTGTATCAAACAGAACTATCAAGATGCTCAAAAGAATCAACAATAATGTAAACATCATCAGTCTACCTCATTGACATGATAATATATGCTTCCAAACTCACCATACCAGCCATTTCAAGATCATATAAAAAGTAAAATTGATTCCTTTGTTGTGTAAATTTCTAACTGCAAACGTGACAATCAGATTTAACATATTCAGAATCTCAGGTTCAATTGCACAAAAATCATTTTTTGAACAGGATGCAGGCATGACCAGGACATCTCTATCAATTTGGAACAAAGGCTTTAATTTAAGATGTTTTTTTTCCTCAAACAGTGATAAGAAAAGGTGGCTGAGATTGAAAAAGGTGTTCAGATGATGAAAGAGGACCGCATTTCCCAGAAATAGAGGGCACGGATTACAGAACTGGCACAAAAGCCAAATCATTTTGTGTTCGCATTCTCTCATTGCAGAAAGACTATGGGACTGGCAATAGAGTTAAAATAGAGAAAATCCCCATATTATGGAAGGGGATTTGAATGCAATCAATTCACTGGTCATGTGTACTCATGTAAATAAATTAAGAAGACAATGGAACTAGAATGTGAGAAGTTTGAGAGCCTTGCACATGTTTCATTATCAGCATTTGGCACATGCAATTTAAGTCATCAAATCAGATATTATTGTCAACTATACATGAGAAGCATTTAGAAATTAAATAAATTTGATTAATCAAAGAAAATGAACTTTGAGATGAAAGGATATGGAACTTAATGCTCTTGGCCAAGTGAAAGGGTCAAATCACTGAGAGCACATAACAACACAAACTGCAATTTCAAGAGGTTATACCCAAAGAGATGTAATGGATGGGGAAAATGGAGTTATTAAAGTCCCCATGACCTGAAGGAGAGTAATGCAGGAGCATCAATTGAACAAAAAAGAAAGAAAATTATACGTGTGGTATGGTTACATGCTTGCAAACCCTCATTTGAGGAAGGCCCTCACACAAGGGGGATGTACAAGGAGACAAAATGGTGATTCTGAATGGAGCCGAGCAGGTATGCACTTGGCTGAGAGTTTTCAAACTCTAGACTCAGTTTTGTCCCAAGAATACCAAGCAATATCATCTGCACTTTAAAATCTGGTATACTATAAATAATTATGTTAAGCTCAATCTGGGCTGTCCCAGCTTTTTGCTATGTGTCAAATATTCAGTTTATGTTTTCTTTAATAACACATCAGTATTTTTTTTTTCTTTTCCCTCAATTCACTTTTTATCTTCTCCTCTTCTTCTCAGTAACCAACTGTCTCCCAACTCATTCCTCCTTCGAACAGTATTGAGTTCCCATGATGGGATCTATTAAGAGAGTACCTAATGTGCTTCTTCCGTGTCACTTGTCATTGACAGAGAACTGGGCATTGCTTGCAATTTGTAGAGTCATCTCCCATTCAACTTACAAACCGCCTTCACTATTCGCATGTCCATCTCCTGCCCTTATCACTTCTCTCCTATATTTTTTTTGTTCCTTCTTTTTCTTCATCTTCTTTATTTAGAAGCTGTGCTTTCTTCTTTTCTTTTTTTGTTTTTTGTTTTCTCTTGGTTTATTTGGAATGGAATCTCCCCTGTTTTACTGGGACCATGCATAAAACCCTTCAAGCCTAGGCAATTAGTGAACCCATATATTTTCTCTTCCATATTTAGTTTTATAATTTTAAAATTTATATAAATTTTTACTAGTTTACCTGAGATAACTTTGCATATTGTTATGAAGTATTGAATTTTATAGTCACAAAAGGTGGTTTCAACAAATATAAGAGAGGCTCAATAGGTAATTGGACTGTCTTTGCCAAAACCTCCCTCCCTTTCTCTCCTTGCATTCAAATTAATATTTGCTCTTGCTGATGAACAGTTATTGGCTGTGAAGAGGCATTCAGCAGGATTTGGATTTGCCAAATGAACAGTATCTGCTCTACAACTCTGTTCACTCAGTTCTATAAACTTTATATAGGTCTTTCAATTTGTCCATTTTTCTTGCAAATTCTGTGAATGTTTGCTGAAATTCTAATTAGATGATTCAAACACATGGCTTTCTTTGAGTTGTTTATGTTCTCTGCTTGGATTCTAACTACTGTTTAGAGAGCAAGACTTTTCATTAGTTGATATCATAGTCAAGTAAAAATTCCACAAAATGGACCCTAATTCACCTATTCTTTAAATAATATTATGTAAAAACATGAGAAATGAATGTGTGATTAGTTCATAAGCTATTTGTTCCATATTTATTATTTTATTTATGAAGCATCTGTTCAGTTCTGTAACTCGAGTTTCTCATTGCAGCCAGCTGTTCATGAAACTTCCAGAACTACAAAGGCTAAATATATAATTGATGCAAAAGTGTTAAGGAGTAAGCACCACAATTATTTGTTGAAATTTGTCAATCCTGCTCGTGCTTAACATTTCAGAAATATAATTTTACAATTATTCTATATGGCATGTGCATATGTGAAAAAATGCAAAAGTAAACATAGCTAACAAAATATAATTTTGAATTGTACGAGTCAACAAAAATTAATATGAAGTAGACATCCACTAAAAAAATGACAGCAAAAGCTTATAGACAAATATCCTCGCAAAATCATTGGAAAAAGTGTTTTCATAGAAATATTAATAAATATGCTATCAAAACATTATTATCAATTGTAAGAGTCAACAAAAAATTAATATGAAGTAGGAACCCACTATAACGAAATGAGATTAACACTTATGAACAAATATCCTGTGAGGGCACGCCTTGGATCAATGGTAAGGTTGCTCCTTTGTAACCAGTTGGTCACAAGTTTGAATCCAAGGAACCTCTCTGCATGAAAGCAGAAGTAAGGCTTCATACACTGTGATGACCCTCTCCCTACCCTCACAAAGCTGGGAGCCTTGTGGTCCAGGAACGCCCTTTTTTTTACAAATATCCTGCCGAATTCATTAGGGAAAATATTTACATAGTAATACCAAAGGCAACTTATTTCTTGTGGCTAAAGTATTTTAACGCTTTTATTCCACGTGTGGAAGGGCAGAGTCATACACTCATACAAAGCTAGCAAATAACATTATGCAACTTTTACAAATGAAAGATTTTGGTAGGATTCAAGAGGCCTTAGACAAGGAGAACTGTGTATCTCCCCTTTTGTTCATCCTTGCAGCTAATGTCTTAAGTAGGATGGTGGATAGGCTGGTTGATAGAGGGTTGGTTAAAGGATTACGTGTGGGGAATGAGGAGGTGGTGGTTTCTAATATTCAACTTGCTGATGATATACCATTTTCTTCCTAGATAATCATAACCTTCTGTTAAGAATTTCGGGTATACTTCAAGCTTTTGAGAGGGCTTCTAGGCTCAAGATTAATATAGGGAAAAGTGGTTTAGCATCTGTTGAACCCGTTGAGAGAACTAGTGATTGGGCAGCAGAAGCGGGGTGAGGTTTATTGGACTGGCCCCTAAGTTATTCAGGCGTTCCCTATTCAGGCGTTCCAATGGGAGGGAATCCTACAGGGGCAGACTTTTGGAATCCAGTAGTTGGAGAGGTTTACGACTTCCGAAGAGATTAGATGATTGGAAGGGTGCCCCTTTTTCTTTTGGGGGGAGAATTACACTTACCCAGGCTTGTCTTTCCAGCATTCCGCTGTACTTTCTATCTGTTTTAGAATTCCAGTGGGAAATGCTAGCAAGCTTGAGAGAATTATGCGAGATTTTTTTTTTATCTGGTGTGGAGTCATAGGGACCATTTAGCAAGCTGGGCAGCGGTTTGTAAGTCTAAAAAGGAGGAGGGGTTGGGTATTGGTAACTTGGTGTCTAAAAACACCACTCTTTTAACTAAATGGTTGTGGCGCTTCCCCTTAGAAGATAATTCCCTATGGCATAGAATTATTCGTCGTAAGTTTGGGTTGGATGAAAATGGATGGGATACCAATGCTAGTTTGAGATATTCTTTGGGGAGTCCGTGGAGGTTTATTTCCCAGATTTAGTCTATTTTCACCCCTCACTAAATTTAAAGTTTAGGGGGGTGGTTCCCAGATTCATTTTTGGAAAGACCCTTGGCTCGGAAATGATTCATTTTCCACTTCTTTTCCTCATGTTTTTGGACTGTGTTCTGAGTCTAACAAAGTTAAGTCTTTTTTTTTATTTTTTGTGGACAACATGAGCAGCTTTTCTGTCTCCTGGAATCTTCATTTCAAGAGACCTCTAAATGACAGGGAGATGGTGGAATTGTCTTCCTTGTTGCCCATATTGAACAATTGCAAATTACCCTTGGTTAGGGATGTTCGTTCTTGCTGTCTAGATCATTTGGAGGTGTTTTCTTGTAAATCACTCTTTGAATTTTTGACCTATTCAAACTCTCCCTTTCCTCTTTATTCAGTTATTTGGAAGGTTGAAGTCCCTAAAAATTAAAGCATTTACTTGGTTGCTTGTGCTTAACAAAATTAATACCAATAACTCACTGCAAATTAAGATACCTTTGAAGGCTCTCTCTCCAAATGATTGCATGCTCTGTTATAGGAACTCTGAAACAGCCTCCCATATCTTTTTGCATTGTGACTTTGCATGGAGAATTCGGAATAAATTGTTTGGTAAGAGTTGGGTACGCCGCTGTTCAGCGGTGGACTTGTTAGACATTTCTTTGGCTGGCTTTGGAAGAAGTAAGGATAGGGCAGCTTTATGGAAGTGTAGCAAGTATGCAGTTTTATGGGGTTTAAGGTTGGAACATACACACAGATTTTTTCTGGGAAGAAGCTGAATTCGTCTTTAATGTGAGAAAAGATTTTGTTTGACTTCTTGATGGTGTGTTGGGTTTGGAATTTTATGGGAAGCTAGCTTTCAGGATTTAAATAGGGATTGGAAGATATAGTTGGCTTGATTTTTTATTTTTCTGTTTTAGTTTTTTTTTTCCTGGTTTGTTCCAAATTTTTTTGGGAGACGTCTTATTCCCCCTTGTAAACTCTTTCCCTATTAATGAAATTTCTTTTGCTATTAAAAAAACGATGAGGAAGGATAGGGCAGCTTTATAGAGGTGTGGCTTATTTGCATCTTTATGGGGGATATGGATGAAATGTAATGCACGATATTCTCTGGGGAAAAAATTAATTTGGGAGCTGATCTGGGAGAAAATCCAGTATTTGGCATCACTTCGGTAAATTAGTTTCCAGGAGACTCAAAGAGATTGGAGGAATGTGCTGGCTTGTTGATTTTTTTTTACCCTCTTTATGTAGTTTTTAGCTGTTTTCTGGTTTGTTCCAGGTTTTCTTTAGGAGATGTCTCATTCTCCCTCTTGTAAATTCTTCACTTACACAACAATAACAATAAAACCAAGCCTTAAGTCCCACTAGGCGAGGTCCGCTATATGAATCCTTTTCCGCCAATTTATGCAATCATTAGACCATTTCTTTTGACAAATTCAGGGCTATTAAATCCTTATTCACTATCTCATTCCAAGTTATTTTAGATCTACCCCTACCCCTTCTACTGCCCCCCCACAGAAACTAACTCACTCTTCCTCAATGGTGCACTAAGTGGCCTACGTTGCAAATGCCCAAACCATTTGAGTCGTCCTTCCCTTATCTTATCTTCTATAGTAGCTAAATTCTTCACTTATTAATGAAAAAAATATTTCTTGGCCACCTTTCAGAAAGTATTCTTAGCCTTTTTGGTTTTAATTTTTAATCTTATTTTATGTACTGGTTTGAATTGAACAGCTTACAGCTTCCCTTTTTCTTCAGTTATCTTTGTTTGATTTTGTTATTCTCAAAGTTTAATTTAAATGCAAAGGCTTTCATTTGGTATGATGGAAACAGCTATAGCATTTTTGCATTTTCCAGCTTTGACGTAGATGTCATTCTCTGGTCGTTTAAAGGCTTTCAAACAACATAGAAGGTTTTCTTTTTCATTAAGTATGTAGGCCTTAGGTTTCTTCTTATTCAACAGTTCCCTAGAGATACTATAAATGATAATTAAAATTTTCACCCCATTCTCAACAGTTGTTAAAATGCATTTTGCCGAACCTTGCCATCTAACTACTCATTTTTGGATCAATTAAATATGTATCAAGTACATTCAGAATACTCGAGAAATTGTTTAGGCACTTCAGAATTTTACTAATTAAAAATAGCAATTGTTTACGCGCTTCACATTTGGACTTGGAGAAAAAAAGATTCAAGGAATGTCACACAGATCTAATACTTAAAAGGGGACAGTTATACCACTCTAAATTTGTTCTCCCATAATAATTTAAGTCGAGCTAATAATAAATTAGTACTAACATAAAATATAGAACTAATGTTCGTAAAAGACATGTTTTACGTTATGAATTCAGTCATCCAGGGAGCATTAATTTTGCAGCAAAAAAAGGCCACAACATGCTTCAGATTTGAATTGGAACAAAAATCTGATGGAAAGTCGTAACTAAGAAAAATTCCAAATTGATAGAACTAAAAACTTCGAATCTACAAATTTCTTGAGGCGTTTCGCAATGCAGGGGCAGCATCAATGATCTGCAGCCATGGAATTGATAAGAAGAAATTGAAGAGGAAGGAAGGGGAAGAGAGGAGATACAAGGGGAAATCATACATTCAACTTAATTTAAATTCATCAACAACTCCACTTCTACATGGCTTTCACACACTATTACAAGAAAGTCTCTACACACGAAATTACACATATACCCCTAAAACTACATTAATATAAAAACATACCCCTAAAAATTCAAATATTACAAACAAACCCCCAAATACGCATAATCTTAAACTAAACACACAATTAACCACTAACTAAACCCAACAATCCCTTCACCAGATTCTTCTTAATTATCCTCTAACAAGGATCTTCCCAGGGTCTTGCTCCTTGTCCTACATCATTTTGCCTGCCCATGGGAGAACACCAATCTGCAGTGTTGCCTGGGCCTATGAAAAAAACTGATGCAGCTGATGTTATGCTAACACCAGCACATTTTCAGATACTAGGGGTTAGGGGCTTTAGGATCTATGATACCATGTCTTTCATGGTGTAGAGTGAGAGAGAGAGAAAGAAGTAGACATAAATACCCCAGACAATACCCTTGGACTGCAGGTCCTACACTCCTAACAATATTCATAAGCTCATAATGATTAAGAGTAATCTCAGGAAAAAAAAAAAGTGTTATAAACTTAACAATGTGAACAAAAAAAAAGAATGAATTTTATCATAGTAGATATCTAAAAATTCTTGGGCTTGATGAATCAGAGACATATATTGTGTAGCATTTTGGGAACATGGGAAATTGGAAAAATCATGGAAAGAAAGAAATACAGTAAGTTGTCCAATCCAAACACCCATCTTTATTGTTCTTGTTTTCTTCGACCAGCACCCAGCCACTTGCAGCCACAACATCACCAAACATCAAAGAAGATTTTTGCAAAGAAACGGGCCTCTTTATGCTGTAAAACTCTTTCATATTATTTCAATTATTTTTCATTTTCAGTTCAGTGTGAGGTTTGAGAAGATGTTAGGTTCGAGAGAAAAATTTAAAAGGATTTACTTGTCAAGACTTATTAGGAACTCAAATTTTTGACATAGTTATTGCATCAACTGATACAGTACCTAACGGTCTGTTTGGTATTGTATCTGCTTTCTATGTTCATTTCTGTACAATGAACAAATAGATTATAAAACTGCGTTTGTTTATGTTACTAGTTTTCTGTTTCTATTGTTGATTTTCAGCTATTTGTGAAAAAATCAAAACCAAAATTTTACGGTTTTCAATTGTTTTGGCAACTTGTTGCCAAAATATTTTAATATCCACAATTAATTTTTTCTGGATACAATCATTTTATACATAGTTTTTTTTTAATTAAAATTAAAACAAAATGGTCATATGAATTGTAATTAAAATTAAAATGTCCATAAAATTTCAAAAAATAAAAACATAATAAAAATCATTTAAAAAATATTTTTACTATTTTTCAATTGTCATGTCTGATAAGATTGCTACTATAAAGTGGAATTTGAAATATAATAAATCGGTAAAATAATTATAACAACTTTTATTTTTATTATGGTATTTTTAATTTGCATTACTTTGAAGTTTTATTATTTTAATCATATTTTTTAATTATTCTTTGATTCATGGACAAAAATAAGCATTTGTTTAATCAAGTTTTTAATTTGTTTGATTTTTAGAAATATCAACCAAACAAGTTGCTGGTTTTCGATTTTTAGTTTCTATTTCTGATTTTTAGTTTTTGTTTCTCATTTTAGTTTCCATAATTTTCAACATTGATACCAAATGACCCCTAAAATTCACAAACTTCAGCATTGTTTGACACTTTTTTTTATAAGAAAAGAAATAAATTACGAGATAAGAAAAGGAATTACAAGCTAAAGAAGACCATAAATCCTCAAGAAATAAGATAATAAAATAATAAAAAAGGCAAATAAAACAAACTTACTAGTCTGGTAGGTTTGAGCATGAGCACAAAAAGGGGAATCTAGTGAACTCTATTTCCCAATCAGGTATTCTACCTATTCCTATTTAGCCTTTAACTACTGATATTTCTAAATGCATTTCCTACAAGAAATTAAACTAAAAAAAATTGATGGGGATAGATCAAAGAGCATTCGGGAGGGTAGGTTTAGAGATGGGGAGTTCCTTCCTTCTAGAGGAGTTGCTGAGGAATAAGGATATTATTTTATTGTGGGACTCTTGTTCTTTCTCCAGAGTTGATAGTCTATTGGGTTTCTTCCTTTATCTATGTTAAAAATTAGGGGTAGGGGTTCTCTTCAGTCTATGGTCCTCGTAGGCCTGCTCTTCATTCTATTTTTGGGATGGAGTTGTATGTGGTGTTTGGGCTTCTTTTTTTCTTTTTCGGGTTGGAGGGGGAGCAAAGGAAAGGGAGAAGTAAATTTACTAAAACATGGATAATTTTGATAAATTATGTTGAAGTATTGACTAAAACAGAAGATTTCATCAGAATGATGGGTCTCTTCCTTTATTTATAATATAAGTCAAGTACATACCAATAACCATAATACCCTTACTAACTCACACTAATTTACATAAAACTTACACACTAATAACAATAAGAAAACAAAATAATCATTAACACTCCCCTCAAGCTCGAGCATAGATATCATATACTCCTAGCTAGTTACAAATGAATTAAATACAAGCACCCCTCCAAGCTTTAGTAAACAAGTCAGCAAATTGCATATCAAACTTCACATAAGTGGTTGTAATGAGCTTCTGCACAAGTTTCTCACAAAAAAAGTGGCAATCAACTTCAATGTGTTCTGTCCACTTAGGGAAGACCGGGGTGGGGGCAATATGAATACCAGTTTGATTATCAAAAGTTAAATCCATAGACCAAAAAATGTGGAAAATCCAATTCTGTGGACATGTTTTTCAAACCAAACAAGTTCACATGTAGTGTGAGCCACAACCCTATACTCTAACTCAGCACTTGACTTGGCCACTCCACTAAAGTATGTTTCTTACTCTTCTAGGAAACCAAATTATCACCAATAAAGATACAATATCCAGCCATGGATCTTCTATCGGAAGGTGATTTGGCTCAATCAACATCTATATATCCCTGAATATAACCATGACCCTGATCTGAAAATAACAGACCTCTCCCAGGACACTTTTAAGATATCTCAAGATGCAAATCACCACATCCCAATTACTTGTCCCCGAAGAATCCAAAAACGGACTCACAACACCTATAGCAAAATATATATCTGGTTTAGAGACTATAAGATAATTCAACTTTTAAACAAGTCTCTAGTATTGTCCTAGGTCACACAAAAAATCACCCATATCAACAATAACTTGCTATTAGGATCCATGGGTGTTTCAACCAGTTTGGATCCCAACAACCTAGTCTCATCCAAAATATCAAGAACATACTTCATTTGTGACAAAATGGCTCCCACAAGAGATTTGGATACTTCTATACCCAAGAAGTACTTCAATGATCCCAAGTCTTTGGTCTGAAACTTAGTCTGTAGAAAGTGTTTTAGGCCATGAATACATTGATCATCATCACCAGCAATCATGATATCATCCACATAAATAATAAGAGGATCCTACTTGCTAGAATATGACGATAAAACAAAGTAATATATTGTACATCGTTGAAGGCTTAACTAAAGTTCTATTGCATTGATTGACCAAATCATGCTCTGGAAGTTGTTTTAAACTATATAATGACTTCTTGAGCCGACACAATAAGCCGGACTCCCCTTAAGCAACAAAACCAAGTGGTTGCTTTATATAGACATCCTCCTCAATCACCATGCAATAAGGCATTCTTCACATCTAACTAATGCAAAGGCTGATGACAAGTGGTGGCCAAGAAGATAAACAAATGTATGAAAGTAAGTTTGGTGTCCGAGGAGAATTTGTCTAAATAATCCAAATCATACACTTGAGTATATCCCTTAGCAAGAAAGCGCAACTTCAGACAAGCCACAAAACCATCAGGGTTGATTTTCACAATATATACCCAGTGACAACCAAGCACAAATTTATCAGAAGAATGTAATACCAATTCCAAGCATCATTTTCCTGTAGTGCACTCATCTCTTCAACTATTACATTCCTCCACCCAGAGTGGGATAAGGCTTTAGAAACAGATTTGGGAAGAACTACAGACGATAGAGTAGTAACAAAACAATAATAAGAGGGTGACAAGAAGTTAGAGCAAACACTATTGGAGATAGGATGTTGTGTACATGTTCATTTACCTTTTCGGGCAGCAATGGGAGGTTCAACATTCTAAGAAATATGATCATCAAACGAGGAAACCAAAGGCATAGTATTAGAAACTAAAGGGGACTGTCATCTCCAAAGCCGCAGTCATGAATACACCTGCAAATTAGAACAATCAAGACGATGAGAAAGATTTGAGCTACATGGTTACGCAAGTGAATGGTAGGGTACAAAAAAAAAACTAGAATCTAGAAGATTAGGCAGAGGAAGAGACTCATTTGAGGTAAGAGGCACACAAGGAATGAGAGTAGTATATAGAAGACTCAAAGGTAACATCGGCAAAAACAAAAAGACCAATGTAGAGTACTACTATAACAACAATATCCCTTTGAATATACGAGTAGCTCAGAAAGGGACATTTTATAGTACGAGGATCCAACTTATCCACCCTATGGTTAGTTGATGAACAAAGGACACACGCCCAAGTCTACGAGGAGGTAAAGGAATCAAAGGAGAATTAGGGAAGATAACAAAGTAGGGAATTCTACCGCCAAGAACAAAGGAGGACATCTTGTTGATAACATAGCAAGTAGTGAGTACAACATCCCTAAACACTTTACGAATATGCATTTGATAAAGTAAGGTGCAAGTGACTTCAAGGATATGTCTGTTTTTTTCCTCTCTGCTACCCCATTTTCTTAAGGAGTGTCAGCAGCAAATGACTGATGAACAACACCAAGTTGAATCATATATATTTTTTGGATAATAAAAGAAGGTACATTAGGAAGAAGAAAAGGTGCAACATGCAGGGACAAGGAGTCCACCATAAAAACCACGCACCAAAGGAAAAAAAGAAAAACAAAACAAAAAAATAAAATACACAAGATCTCAAAATAAAACTAAAATAAAATTAACCCAAAAACCCTTTTTCAAACCCTTCATCATAATTTAAAGAACTCTTCTAATTCACTAATTCCCTTTGACCCTACATCTTTTGACTTGCATACAAAACTGAGTCATTTAATTAGTGCATTGCAAACCAAAGTACTCTTTAACATTATCAATCCAAAATATCTGAATAGGAAAACCAAATTGAGTCTTTATTTCTGATAAAAAGGCACCAAAGATATGAAATAACTCAAAACGATCTTCTATTAAATATAGCCAAATCATCCATGAATAATCATCAACAAAGGCTATGAAGTATTAGAAACCCAATTTGGACATTACTTGACTATAACCCCAAACATCAAAATAGGCTGACACAAAAGGGTTTGCTGGCTGTTTATTGACTCGGGAAGCAATTGGAACAAGATGATGCTTTCCCAACTGACAAGACTCACTCAAGATTGGAAGCAAAAGGAACACAATGATGCTTTCCCTACTGAAAAGACTCACACTCAAGACTAGACACAAGACTCGAAGTAGGAACTAGTTGTTTTAGCTTTTCTAATGAAGGATGGCTGAGGCGACAATGGATTTGGAGTGGTAAGGCAGCAGCCGTGCAGACGACTCATAGTAGTAAAGTCCACCAGCTTTACACCCTCGATCAACCATCTTCCTCGTCTTCAAATCCTAAAATGACCATAGAATCGATGAAAAACGTACAATTTATGGATTTAGTAATCTTGCTAATGGATACAAGATTGAAAAGGAACTTGGTACTATACAAAACTGAAAGAAGATAAATAGAGGGTGTGGGATTAACAGTCCCCTTTCCTTTAAAGGCAATGGTGGATCCATTAGCAAAAATAACATGAGGTAAGTTTTCAAGATAATGGAGAGTAGAGAAGAAATTAAGTATGCCTATTATATGACCAGTTGTAGCATTGTCTATAACGCAAGGACTAGGACAAGAACTATGGGATGACAGGCAAATGGGGTTACCTATCTAAGCAAGAGATGCGATGGGAAAGGAAGCTTGTCAGGATACTTGATACTTTCTGAATTCGAAATACTCTTCCTCAAACATAAATACAATACGTTGCCTCCCCACTTGGACCCAAAAGAATGAAATCTGTGGTGGCTGCATCGTTGACACAAGGAGGTTTACCACTAAGATCCCAACATTGCTCAATAGTATGACCTCTTAGTCCAGAATGAGTGCACTTGTGAGGAGGGCCTCTACCTCATCCACCTCTCCCACCACAACCACTTGAACCACCTCGAAAACTTCTATGGCTAATTGGTTAGAAACCAAAATCACCTTGTGTAATGAAAACAATCCTCTCAAAGCCAAGGGTTGAAACACTATATGCAAGGGCTACGAATGTGTTCTAAATAAACATTAAAAAAGGATGGCAACTCTGCACTACCAAGAATCTAGGATTGGATTGCCTCAAAGTCGGGTTTCAAACCCATAGAAATCAAAGAATTGTCACCTATTCTCTCTGATATTGCATCTGGTGAACATCAGTAGTTATAGGTTGCACAATGTTAAGCTCCTCATGGATAGACTTCATCTCTACAAAGTACTCCATGACACTCTGATCTCCCTATTGTAATTGAATGTACTACAAATAGATCATACATATATGTAATATTACTAGAATACAAGAGCTTGACATAATCTCAAACCTCCTTGCATACGTCTAGATGCGTGCACATTCGTACAATTTGGGTTCCATTGAGTTCCACAAGAAGGAAGCAATAAGTGCATCTTCTTGAATCCACACTTCTTTCCTTTTCTCATTAACGGGCTCATATTGGAACAAGTGTTCAGATTTACCTAATCTTGTCAAATAGATCTTAACAGTCTTAGATCACTAAATATAATTCTTTCCATCCAACTTTTCAATTGTTGTTTGCGGCAATAATGAAGGGAACATACATTTGGGATTCAATTCCAACCCGCTCACAGATGAAACCAACAACAAACAAGGTGAACTTCTAGAACAACTAGAACAACCATAAATAAGGCTAACCACTGACTCAACCATGAAAAAGTCACCAACAAATAGGCATAGTATTGCCAGTACCAGAGCCCCCAAAAATTAGCCTATAGACACTACCACTACGACAAGGAATGAACCAATCACCATAATAGTACCAAATAACAACTAAAAAATTGCCCTGAGAGAATGATCAAAAAAGGTGAGATCTTTTATCAGAACACATGACCAACAACTTGATAGTATGGTCTAAGGAGTAAGGAAGTATTTAAAGCATTATGGATGAAATTGGAAGCAAAACTTGCTATAAAGCTCACGCCGGCATATGGGAACAAACCTATTGGTGACTGGTCGGCACATAGGGGCACATGACTGGTCTCAGTGGTAAATCTATTTATATGTGAGCCGGGGCAAGAGCCCCCACTGAAATTTAGAAAATAAAGAGATGTTTTGAGTAAATTTAGAAGATGCCCCCACTAAAAAAATTCATTTGGCCTCGTTTTAAATGCCACACACATGAAATGCCAGAATTTTTTGTTAAATTGTGTTATTTGAAACAACTATTTTTTAAGATGGGTTATTTGAAACAACTATTATCAATGGTAAATGTGAATGTATGTTTTTTTTAATTATTTTCCTAGAAAAATATGAAAAACATATATTTTTTGCTTGCATATTTATTTTTGCCCCCACTGAGAATAATTTCTAGATCTGCCATTGACTGGCCCTTTGTCGATGAAATTTCACCCACCTACGGATCTGAGTGTTCTGTCACTGGGTATGGTGTTGGTTTTGTGAAGTATGGAAGGTTTCTTGAGATTCTAAAGAAGGCAATGCTATCCAAGAAGTGTCCAACAACCTCTAGACTTGTTTCTAATCTCTAAAGGTATGACTGATCCTCCTATAACAGCAAATTCACAAAATACAATTAGGTTTAAGGTTTGGTTTGGTAGTAAAGATTAAGTCAAATCTTACTCTAATACCATCTTAAAAGTATTGATTAAAATGGAAGACCTCATTACAAAGATAGGGCTCCCCCCCTATTTATAATATATGTCAAGTACATACCAATGACCATAATATCCTCACTAACTCACACTCATTAACACAACACTGACACAATAATAAAACCAATTGACCAAAATAACCATAAACAGATTCATTAGGGTTGTGGTTTAAGGGGTATTCCTATGGACAATGCTATTTTCTCTTGTTCTGTGGGTGGGAGGTGGATCAGTGGCTAGTTGTCTAAATAGATTCTCGTTTAGCAATGAGTGGTAAGATGATTTTCCTAATCTCTCCCAAACCTCTTCATCTAGACCTTTGGCAAATCACTTCCCCATTTTGTTAGAATCTAGCAAGTTAAAGTGGGGTCCTACCCCCTTGGCCCATTTTAGGTTCAAAAATAGTGGTTCGATCATATGTCTTTTCGCTCTTTGATTAAAAATTCTTGGAATGAGGTGTCTGTAAAAGGTTGTGAGTGTTAGGGATTGGGGATGTTCCAGAACACAAACACAAGCAACCAACCACAAGGAACACCGGCGAGTTACGTGGTTCGGCCAAACTTGGCCTACGTCCACGAGAGAGAGGGAGTTTCACTATATCAATAGGAAATGCAATGGAGGAGTAACATACTCAAACTCAACTCACAGCTCAACCTCTCTGCCTCTTAATCACAACACACAGCTCACTTGCCTACACCACTATACTTGTACATCTTTCCTTTACAATACACAACCCCTTTTATAGGGGGAGAGGAGTGTAGCATTTATTTTGCAAGCTGCAAATCCTTATTTATGGAGGATTTGGTACTAGAAAACAAACATGTGCTTCAAATGGAATTTGACTTTTATTTCTTCACGATTTTTCCTTCTCTTACCATTTATTATTTCTTCACGCGTTTTTCATTCTCTTACCATTTATTGCAACCACATGTGTTCACCCCCTCCAAACATGTTCTTCATGTTTTTTTTCCTTATCATTTATTGCAATCATGTGTGTGGCCCAACAAATCACCCCCTCCAAACATGTGGGGGCAACCAAGTGTTAGTTGCTCTGGTGCTGCAACATTGTGTCCTCACCCTAGTCTCTGGGCAAATGCACCCGCTTGCGGAAGTGCCCACACCCCCTTGTTGGGATGCTCGTGCAGTGATCATCTTCTAGATGATTTTAGTGGATCTAGGAGACCTACTAAATCTAAGCATAGCTCCAATTTCTCTGTAGTCATTGTCTTTATAAACATGTCTACCGAGTTTTTGCTGCCAAGGATCTTCTCAACTGCTAACACCCTTTCATCTAAAAGAGTTCTAATGAAGTGATAGCGGAGTCTGATGTGCTTGGTCTTTGAGTAGAATGCTGAATTCTTTGCCAAGTGTATGGCGCTCTAAATGTCACTATGCAAAACACTTTTCACCTGCTTGAAACCCAACTTTGTCAACAAACCCTGTAGCCAAATCATCTCTTTTCTGGCTTTTGTCATGGCTACATACTCTACCTCTGTAGTGAATAGTGTAACGATCTTTTGTATCTGTGATACCCAACTAACGGCACTAGTACCTACTGTGAAGACATATCCAGTAGTGCTTCTTCGGTGATCTATCTCATCAGCAAAGCCTGCATCTAAATATTAATCCAATGTCAGCTCACTTTTGCCAAACCATAAACATTCGTTAATTGTACCTCGGAGATATCTTAATTTCCATTGGACCGCTTCCCAATGGATTTTTCCTGGATTCGACATGAATTGCTGATGGTTCCGACTGCATGACTGAGATTTGGTCTTGTGCAAACCATGGCGTACATCAAACTTCCTACAGCTAAAGTGTATGGAATATTGTCCATTTCTTTCTTCTCTTCCTCTGACTTTAGAGATTGAGTCTTTGATAATTTGAAATGGCCGGCTAATGGTGTGCTAACTGCCTTAACATCACTCATGTTGAACCTCTTAGCCTGAGATAATTGCAAACTTTCCTCCTTTATGTATCTAGTGATTCTCATCCCAAGCATCTGCTTTGCTAGACCCACGTCTTTCATCTCAAATTCTATGAACTGCTTTTTCAAATTTTTGATCTCGCCTATATCTGGTCCTGCAACTAGCATGTCATCAACATAAAGCAAAAGAATTATGTAACTTGATTTATACCTCTTGAAATAGCAACAATGATCAACGTTGCACTTGTGTAGTCATTCTTTTGCATGAAACTGAAAAATTTCTTATACCACTACCTTGGAGCTTGTTTCAAACCATACAGACTTTTTTTCAACCAGCAAACGAGTTTTTATTTGCTTTTCTCTACAAAACCTTCAGGTTGGTGCATGTATATCTCCTCCTCTAGATCACCATGGAGGAAAGCAGTTTTTACATCTAACTGCTCGACGTGTAGATTCTCTGCTGCAACAATGCTCAAAACTGACCGAATGGTCGTGAGTTTCACAACTGGTGAGAAGATTTTCTACGTAGTCAATGTCTTCTATCTGTTGGAAGCCTTTGACAACGAGTCTTACTTTATATCTTCTCGAACCATCATGCTCTTCTTTTATTCGGTACACCCATTGTTCTGAAGAGCTTCTTTTCCCTTGGGGAACCTAGCTAGCTCCCAAGTCCTATTGTCGGTGAGAGATTTCATCTCATCTTTCATTGCAAATTCCCACTTGCTAGCCTCATCCACCTGACATGCTTCATCATAGCACTCTAGTTTTACATGCATCAGTTAGTAACAAGTAATCCAAATATCTCCTATTCGGTAAATGAGGTCAAGAAGACCTCAATACCGGAGTCGGGGTCGGAGTTGGGGTCTGTGGTGCCTTAGTGCACCCCTCTATGATAGATCCCTCTGTCTGGGAATTATCAATTGTTTGTTGTGCCATGTTGCTATCAGTGGTATCATCCAATTCTACAATATCGGGATCATTTTGTGCGGGATAACTTGACGATGGTGCGTCTTTGTGAACAACCTTTTCATTGAATACAACATCTCAACTTCTGATTATTTTCTTGTTTTGGTCATCCCAAATGCGGTAACCAAACTCATCTTCACCATATCCAATAAGTGTGCACCTTTGAGATTTTGGATCAAGCTTGCCCCTAGCCTGATCACTAATATGCACATAAGCAACACAATCGAAAAATTTTAAATGTAAAAGTTTTACCTCTTTTTTGCCCCATACCTCCACTAGTAATTAGAATTGCAATGGTACTAATGGACTTCGGTTAATTAGATAAGCAACTGTACTGACCGCTTTTGCCAAAAACTGTTTTGGTAATCCTGCTTGTAATCGCATGCTTTTGGCTTTCTCAGTCAAGGATCAGTTCATTCATTCTGCTATGCCATTGTGTTGGGGTGTACCTGGAACGATTTTTTCAAGTCTGATCCCATGCTCGTAGCAAAAATTCTTGAATTCATTGTTTTCATATTCACCACCGTTGTTTGATCTCAACTTTTCAATTTTTAAGCCTATTTCATTTTCCACTATGACCTTCCATTTCCTAAAAATACCATAGACTTTAGATTTATGTCTCAAGAAATAAACCCATATCTTCCTGGAATGGTCATCGACGAAGATGACGAAATAGGATTTCCCGCCAATGGATGAGACTGGGCTCGGTCCCCAAACGTCGGTGTGCACCAACTCCAATTTTTCTTTCTTTGGGGTTTTGTCACTCGTCTAAAAGTTGACTCTTTTCTATTTGCCGATGATGCAGCTCCCGCATTGGTCGATATTAGCTAACTGGAGACCTGGCATCTTTTCCTTTGAGTTCATGATTTTTAAGCCTTTTTCACTCATGTGACTGAGTCTCTAGTGCCATAGGTTTGAATCTTCTTTCCTTGCAGCAACTAAAATTGACATGCAAGCATCTGTGGTCATATAAAGAGTACCTATTTTCTTACCGTGCAAGTATGTCATTGCGCCTTTGGAAATTTTCCAACTGTCACCACAGAAGGTTGTAGTGTAACCTTCAATTGCAAGCTGTCCAATAGAGATTAAATTTTTCTTGAGATCTGGGATATATCTGACATCAGTCAAACTCCAAGTGGTACCTGTCAAATTTATTTTTGCTTCTCCTTTTCATGCAATTTCACAAGGTTTGTCATCAACAAGATAAACATTGTCAAGGTTATCAGATATATACTTGTCAAGCATTTCTCTATTGCCTGTCGTGTGAAAAGAGGCTCCAAAGTCTAATACCCAAGACTCTCCCTTCTTTTCCAAAGAGCATAGCAATACATCTCCTTCTCCAAAAGAATAGGCGACATTTGCTTCAGTCTTATTTTCTGGCTCCTTCTTCTAGGATCGACATTGATTTTTGTAGTGTCCAATCTTGCCACAATTCCAACACTCTATGCATTTTGCTTTGAGGGTTGTTGGAATTTCCTGAAGCTCTTGATTTGGACCATCTGCTTCTCAATCTTCCAGGTTGTAAGGAAAATTTCTATTTTGATTCTACCCCTAGTCTGTTTCTCATCTTGTGTGAGCAAGGCGCACCCTTGGGAGTTAACAATTGGCTCTCTCAGAATGTCGGTATCTTGTAGTGAAGCCATCACTCCTTGCAATTTCAAGGTTTCATTCCCAACAAGCAACGCCGTGACAAGACTATCATACGAAGGTGGTAGAGATGCTAAGAGAAGAAGCGCTTTATCTTCTTCTTCAACTTTTACACCAAGACTCATTAACTGGGTCATGATCTTCTTGTAATCATTAATGTGATAAAAAAAAATATTGACCCCTTCCTCCATTCTTAGCTGATAGAGTTTTTTCTTGAGAAATAGCTTGTTTGTCAGTGATTTTGACATGTATCTATGTTCTAATTTCTTCCATAGCTCAACAGGTGATGATTCATCTAACACAAAATATTTAACTTCATTTGACAAGAATAAACAAATGGTAGTAACCGTTTTAATTTCCCTTTTTGTCCAAGCACCATCTTCAATATTAGCTAGCCCCTTTCTGATTAGCGGCTTTATCAAGTCACGTTGAATCAAGATATCCCTGACTGTGCTTTGCCATAAAATGTAATTGTTTCAGCCGTCAAATTTCTCCATGCCAAACTTGGATAAATTATTATCCATTATAAAACAACAACTTGGAGATTGCTTTTGGCAAAATCGATCGCACCAGTGCGTCCGGAACGACGAAAATACCTAGGAATGGGTCTGACCCAATCAAAAACAGGTCTGAAATGGGCTGACTTGGCCCAAAAATTATTTTGGACTAAATTGACTCAATTACGAAATATTACTTGACTGGCGGAATATTCTCTGACCGTTATGACGACGTTAATGCTGAACAGAATATTACTTGTCTGACAAAATATTCTCTAGCTGTTATGACGTCATTAATGTTGAACATAATATTCCCTGA
The DNA here is from genome assembly GCF_029873635.1 of Malania oleifera. Classification (NCBI taxonomy): domain Eukaryota; kingdom Viridiplantae; phylum Streptophyta; class Magnoliopsida; order Santalales; family Ximeniaceae; genus Malania; species Malania oleifera. The sequence continues at coordinate 22,605,439 of NC_080419.1, read as the reverse complement.
CTGACGGAATATTCTCTAGTTGTTATGATGTCGTTAATGCTAACGTGGCATTGAATTGAGGTGGCACGTGTGGCTTCGTTCGGGGTCAATTTTTGACGCCGTTTTCACCGTTGTGACCGTCTCGACACAATCTACGCGATGGTGTGATCGAATTAAAATTTCGTGCAACTTTGCCAGAAACCCCCAACCTTGCTCTGATACCAATCATAGTTGTCAAAAGCGCGCCTCCTAGGCACGAGGCACAGAGAGGCAAGAGGGTCAGTGCCTTATCCCATGCGAGGCGAGGCAACCTGCAAGAGGCGCGATGAGACGCAGAGGGGCGTCATGTGATGTGAGGTGCGCCTTGAAATTTTTGAGCCTATTAAATAAAGAAATAGCCAAGGCCAAAGCCCTAGCCCTTATTCGATTCGAACCAATAGGAGCCCTAGCCCTCTGCGACCCTTCGAAGCTCTATGACCCTTCGCGAGTTCGTCTTGCACTTTTGCACATTTCGAACCACCAGAAGCTTTCGCGAGCCTTCGAACCAGCACCGTGAGTTTGTTTTCGAGCCTTCGAATCAGCAGGAACCAAGAGCCTTCGCAAACGTTGCACACTTCAAACCAGTAAGAGCCTTCACGAGCCTTCGAATCAACAAGAACCTTCGTGAGCTCGTCGTCTTCTTTCACTTCTTATTTTTATTTTTCCTTTTCAATTCTTCTTCTTCTTTCTACTACCTGCTGCTTCTTCTTATAATATTATATGTAAATAAATATGTAGTTTAATGCAAGTTTATAACTAATACATAATACTTTTTTTACTGAGTTTAACTACAGTTTTGTAATTTGTTTGGAAATGCATTATACAAACTATACATTTTTCTGAAATATTTGATACATTGTTTTGCAGTTAGGATACCAAGTGTTAAATCTTAAATGGATTCCGGAAGTGGAAACTATACCTCTGCAAAGAAAGATCCTGCATGGAAGTATGCACATTTGGATGATAACGAAAATAGAAATAATTTGACTTGCAATTTTTGTGGCAAAGTCACAAGGGGAGGAATATTTCGAAAAAAAACAACATATTGTCGGAGGATTTAGAAATGTAAAAGAATGCTCAGTGCCCTGCTCATGTACGTGGGAAGATTAAGGAGTATATGTTGAAGAAAGATATCGAAAAGGAGGAAAATGAGTTATTGCCTGACTTAGATAATTATGGTGAAGATGAAGAAGATGAAGTTCATGAAATTGACACTCGTGGCAAGAGAGTACTTATTGATGGAAGTAGAAGTCGAAGTCAAAGTTCATACCAATCCAACTTGAAGAAACCAAAACAAAAGGGGTCTATAGACTTGTTTTTTACTCCTGATCCAAAGAAAGCAGTTGAAACTAGGAAAGAATGAAAGATGAAGCAAACATTAATAAATGAGGCATGCAAGAAAGAATTAAGAAAAAAGGCAATGACGGATTATGCTAGGTGGATGTATGATGGTGGAATACCATTTAATATTGTACGTTTGAGTAGCTTTGCAGTGGCACTTGAATCGATTGGGCAATATGGTCCTGGAATAAAGCCACTTAGCTATCATGAAGTGAGAGTTTCTTTCCTAAAGCAAGAAGTTAGTCGAATGAAAGAGTTGTTGAAGGTCTATAAAAAGGAATGGGAAAAATATGGCTGCTCGATTATGTCTAATGGTTGGAGAGATTCAGTTGCTAATAAGGACATAATAAACTTCTTAGTGAACTCTCCAAGGGGATCAGTGTTCATCAAGTCTATTGATGTTTCTAATCTTGTCAAGAATGCAGATAGAATGTACAAATTACTTGATGAGATGGTAGAGGAAATTGGAGAATCAAATTTGATTCAAGTAGTAACTGATAATGCTTCAAACTATGTTGCAGCAGGGAGATTGTTGGAAGCAAAGAGGCCACATTTATGTTGGACACCGTGTGCTGCCCATTGCCTCAATTTAATATTGGAGGATATTGGGAAGATGCCTTCAATTCATATAACTTTGAAAAAGACAATGTTTTTGAATGGTTATATTTATAACCGTGTTGGTGTGGTGAACTTGATGAGACAGTTCACTGGAGGAAAGGACTTACTAAAGCCTGCAGTTACAAGATTTGCAACTTCCTTCATCACCCTTTGTTCAATCCACCTTCAAAAGAACAACTTGAGGAAGATGTTTAGTTCTGAAGATTGGAATACTACTAAATGGGCAAAGGAGGTGACTGGAAAAAGAGTAGCTAGTATTGTTTTGATGCCTACCTTTTGGAGTACCATCGTCTATGCTCTTAAGTTGACAGACCCACTTGTCTATATACTCCGTTTGGTTGATGGGGAAAAGAAACCTGCAATGGGATACATTTATGAATCAATGGATAGCGCTAAGGAAGCCATAGCTAAGGCTTTCGATGAGAAAGACGATAAATTCAAGGAGGTATTTGAAATTATTAATACGAGGTGGGGATGCCAACTCCATCAACCGTTGCATGCAACTACAAACTACTTGAACCCTAATTTTTTCTATTCAAACCCCAACATTTTGCAAGATAAAGAAATTATGGCGGGTTTGTACAAATGTATTGCAAGGCTACTACCAACCCTTGAAATGCAAGATAAAGTTGTACATGAGTTGGAAAAATACAATAGCGCTAGTGGCGTCTTTGGAATTAATTTGGTAGTGAGACCAAGGAAGATGCAAGCACTGGGTAAAGTGGCATGTTTACTACCTCTTTCTTTTTAAAATTATTTTTGCTATTTACCTAGTAGGTATTCATTTAAAATTTATTTTATAATAGCGCAATGGTGGATGTCATTTGGTTCATCAACTCCAAACTTGCAAAAGTTTTCTATGAAAATTCTTAGCCTCACATGTGCTACCGGCTGCGAAAGAAATTGGAGCATATTCCAACATGCAAGTCATTAGTATATCGTGGATTAATTATTAAAGAACATGAACTACCAGTCTGATACTTTTTACCATATTACTTTAAACCTTTTGCAACTTCATAGCAAAAGGAGAAATAGGCTATCCCGACAACGCTTGAATGATTTGGTATTTGTGAAATATAATTGAACTCTAAGGCATCGATATGGCAAGCATGACACCATTGATCCCATCCTCCTAAAGGACATTGATGATAGTAATGAGTGGTTGACTGGTAGGATGGATGGCGATTCTGACGAGGATTATGAACTTGTGTTTGAAGATGATATTTTGACTTGGGATTTTGTTGCTAGAGCTGCTAGACTAAATAACCCCTGCATCACACTAGATCAAGAATAAGCGCAAATATGTCATCATCATCTAGAGGAAAAGCTTCATCCAGCAGTGCAGCCAGTGCTAGGGGCCGGACCACAATGTTGGAACTTGTAAATGAGGATGAAATCCAAGTGGATGGTGCAGAGGAGACAGGAGAGGAAAAAGATGTTGGAGAAAACAATTCTGATGATGAAGGGGAAGATGATGATATCTTAGCAGACTTAGTTGATGATGAGTGATGAGTGATGATTGAGGAGGATATTTAGATTTTAGATTTTGAAATCTTTTATTGTACTCTTTTATTTTGATGTTGAACTATGTTGGATTGTTGATGCTTTTGGCCTTGTCAATTTCATTAAATTTCCAATTTTTCTATAGAATGTTTTGGCATTTTAAATTCTAATATTACTAGATATTCATATGTTCATATATCGATTACCCCAAATAGGCATCTTATAGAATTTTAATAGTTGTGCACCTCATCTATATGAGGCGTGTGCCTTTGCCTCGCGCCTCGGCTTCAAATACCCTTTGCGCCTCGGCTCACCTTGTGCATCTGACTACTATGATACTAGTTGTTAGGGATTGGAGATGTTCCAGAACACAAACACAAGCAACCAACCACAAGGAACACCGGAGAGTTTCGTGGTTCGCCCATACTTGGCCTACGTTGATTAAGTGTCAAAGTTGCATAATTAGGTGTTTAAATGCGTTACTTGGTTATTGCAAAATGAATTAAGAGCTTAGTTATGCACACAATTTGAGTAATTGATTTTAATTGAATCATTATTCCATTCTTTGCCCTTAAGTTTATGACAATGTTTTAAAAGGCGAAGGCTAAGGCAAGGTGTAAGCATTTCGGGACTATATTTTTAAAAATAATTAATAAACAAAAAAATTAATATATAGTATAAAAATGAGAAAATTGTTAGACTAATGGAGAAACAAATAAAATGCATACCTTTTAATTATGTTTTCTTGATTAATTTGCACATATCACACTTGTTCCAAAGTGTCAGAATTGCACAAGGCAAAAGACATCACAAACCCAAAGATAATACAATTCAGCACATATCCAACGAGCTTCGTCAGAGAGAGCAAAGGCTTTGTCGAGCTTCGTCAGAGAGAGTAGAGGCTTTGTTGAGGCTTTGAGAGAGAGCAGAGGCTTCGTCGGGCTTCGTCGAGCTTCATTGGAGATAGCAAAGGGTTCGTTGAGGCTTCGAGAGAGAGCAGAGGCTTCGTCGAGCTTCGTCGGAGAGAGCAAAGGCTTCGTTGAGGCTTCATCAAGCTTTGTTAGAGATAGCAAAGGCCTTGTTGAGGCTTCTAAAAAGAGCAAAGGCTACGTTTTGTGTTCTGGCCAGGAATACCAAAAGGCGTACGCCTCGAATCTAAGGCCTAAAAAGACGAGGTTTTTTTCCTGATGCGTACACCTTCTTGCCTGAGGTGTACGCTTATATGGACTTACGCTTTTTAAGTTACACCTTGGTGCGTTTTTGGCCTAAAACGCCTTAAGGCGCGCCTCAATTATGCCTTTGAAAAAACTAGCCTATGAGTTGATGATTATTTTCTGCCGGTTATTTTTGGGAGATAAAAAACAGGAGAGAATTAAATTGGGCCATGCAAACCAAGTGATTAATTTCATGCGGCCAAGCTGCTTGTGGATAAATTGATTGGGATGTGCACAATAGTACAAAATAAAAGGGGCATTACCAATGTGCGGCCAGCCATGAAGTGGGCTGGGCCAGCACAAAAATAAAAAGAAGATTTAAAAGAAACATCCATGCAAGGATTGGATGATGAAAAAGTAGGGCAGCACTTTGGAATTAATTTGGTTGCTTTTTGCATGGGAAGATTCGGCCAATAACAGCAGCAACCTTGGAGGATAATTAGTTCTTCTTTTTGGGCTGGGCCAGCACCAAATTAAACATGCATGAAGAAACAAAAGGGCCAGCCATGCACAAGTGGGAGCAGCAGCTTTTAGGGAATGATAGGGCTTCTTTTTGTGTGGAAAAAGGAAAGCAAAAAGGCAGCAGCAACATTGAAGTTGCATGGGCCATGCATAGTAGCCTAAGGGGGAATAAAAACAGCAGATTGGGGGGCCAAAATACAGCAGCAAAATAGAAGGGCAGCACCTTAATTTCGGCCATGAGATTGGAGGCCATGCGCAGCAATTGGGGCCCAATTTAAAGATACATGCATGCGGCAGCTATTAGGGCAGTAGCTTGGGGAATAAATAGAAGGAGAACTCGGCCACAAGGGTAGCCAGCAGGGAGGGGCAGCCGCAGCATAATAGGGGGCAGCAACGCAGGGAGCTGTGCGCAGCAAGGCCGTGCGCAGGAAGAGTTCAGCTGTGTGCTACCGGCAGCAGCGCCATCTTCAGCAAAGCTGGATTCTTATCCATTCTTCCTCTCCTCCACTCTACCTTTGTTCCTTTACTTTTATTGCCTTTTATTTTTATTGTTTTCAATGATTTGTTTTTGTTTTAATTTGTCCCGAAAATTTCGGATTACAAACATGTTAGGCTAAATTTTATCTTGAGATTCAGGGAGTAACCCATGGATGTTTTGGGTTGGATTTCCTCCTTTTCTTGGGGCTTTAATATTTAACTTGCTAGGTTGTATTCCTCTTTATGTTTAGAAGATATTAAAATTCTCTGTTCTGGGTTTTGATTTGTTGTAGACGTGAAGGCACAATTGATGCTTGAACTATTAACAGGATTTTAATAGTTTCCTTCAAATTCTCTGTTCTGGGTTTTGATGTATACGTGAAACCACAATTGATGCTTGAGCTAGTAACAAGATTTGGATGGTTTTCTTCCATTGTTTAAATTTGTCGTACAATTTGTTGAGTAATTTGGATTATACTGAAATTGCGGGCTTGAATGTTATATTATCCGGTCATGATCTCTAGGAATGGGAAAGTGGTTGAGAGAATAGGAAATTAGAGGAACATCCATTACCAAATCGGAAACGGGCGAAACTTGCGTCTTAAGTGTTTAATTAATTGTCTTTTACAATCGCAATTTATTTTCTACGCGTTCCCTTTGAGTTGCTTAGTTATTAGTAATTTTAGATCCTTAGATTCATCATATCATCTTCAAATCCTTCTTGTGTGTGAATCTCATTATTTTTATCTTTCGTTTACCTGATTATTGTTTTAACCTGTTAGCTAATTATTTAGTTTAGAATTCCTTGTCACCATAAATAGTAATCTAATTTCTTGGGTTATAATTGAAACATTAATGCTTACATATTTCTCATTGTCCCCGTGAATTCGATCTTGAGACTCGGCCTACATCCACGGGAGAGAGGGAGTTTCACTATATCAATAGAAAATGCAGTGGAGGATGAATAACACACTCAAACTCAACTCATAGCTCAACCTCTCTGCCTCTCAATCACAACACATATCTCACTTGCCTACACCACTACACTTGTACATCTTTCCTCTACAACACACAACCCCTTTTATAGGGGGAGAGGAGCATAGCATTTATTTTGCAAGCTACAAATCCTTATTTATGGAGGATTTGGTACCCAAAAATAAACATGTGCTTCACATGGAATTTGACTTTTATTTCTTCACGTTTTTTTCCTTCTCTTATCATTCATTATTTCTTCACGTGTTTTGCCTTCTCTTACCATTTATTGCAAGCATGTGTTCACCCCCTCCAAACATGTTCTTCATTTTTATTTTTATTTTCTTATCATTTATTGCAACCACATGTGTGGCCCAACAGTGAGGATTTTAAGATATAAAAAAATTCAAACATTTAAAATGAGTTTTGAGAAAGTGGAGGAGGTATTGTTTTTGGAGATAATAAGGTTAAGAAATCTAACATATTAGCTAAGATTGATTTTCTAGATCAAAAAGACGATGATGGATTTTTTTTTAAAAATGAAGGAGACAAAGCTTGAAAAATGAGCTAGAGGTTATTTTAGGGAGGCGAGGAGTTGGAAGCAAAAGATTATATTCAAATGGACTAAAGTTCCGACTGATAGTAAGATGAGGAAAAACTTAGGGAGGGATCAGAGTTAAAAGAAAAAGTAGCCTCAATTAATAACCAATGCGATAGCTGAGACTAGGCCTATAAGTGAGGGGTTGGAGCAGAGCCCTATTTCTAGTGAATTCATAAGATGGTTGGAAACGCCTTATGAGGAGATGAAAGTCAAGAATATAGTGTTTGAGATGGGTAGAGATAAGACTTCGAGTCAAGATGGTTTTGCTATGGCCTTTTTTCAGGATTGTCGGGATATGGTTTAAGGCAGATCTTTTAAAGATCTTTAATGAATTCCATTTTAATGGAGTCTTAGGCAAAAGCACAAATTCTACTTTCATTAATTTAGAATCTAAAAGGATTAGGCTTCAAAAGTTGATGATCAGTCTAGTCACTAGTGTTTACAAGCTTGCTGCAAAAGTGTTTGCCAATAGGTTGAGTAAATTGATAGGAGATACTATTTCTAACGCCCAAAGTGCTTCTTATGGGCGAAGAAAAATTGTGGACACTATTTTGATGGCTGATGAAGTCGGGGAGGATACTCATAGGAGGAATAAGGAGGAGGTTGTATTTAAATTGGATTTTGAGAAGGCTTATGACATGGTTAGCTATTATTTCTTGGTTAAGATATTTGCTAAAAAGGGTTTGGGGAGAGGAGGTAGGGTGGGGTGTTTGTTGAATGCTTTTTTTTTTAGATAATAAAAGAAGATACATTAAGAGAGAAAGAAGATACAAGCAAGAAAGGATAAGGATTCCTCAAAGACAATGAAAACAAAAATTAAAGACCACCCCAAACCATAACTACCCACAATCTGAACCACTATTACCTACCACCCAAGAGTCCAAGATTCTAACTAAGCCTAAACAAAACACTACCTAAGAAAACCTCTTCTCTGTCCTTTCCCATCATAATTGATGGTTCCTATTGCTCCTTCCCAGCCTTAATTATGTCTCCATCCAAGCGGACTTCCTTTCCATTTAAGTCAGCTAATCGCATACCTTTTTAATCCAGCATGTGCTGAATATGAGACACAAATCAGTACTGGTCACATTCTGCTCAATCTTGTCTTCTACCTCTTCTAATTCATAATTCTTCAAACCAAGAACTCCCTCTGGATCCTCCATTGGAGATGAAGATTGCAAATTATGAGCCCCCATAAAATTAGAATCATTTGATCCATAACCAAATTGTTCACAAACCTCATCTATGAATAGCCCTTCATCAAAATCAAAATCACTAACCATATCACCCTCCTTATCTGATACATCACCCCACTTTGTACTTCCAACGAAATTTCCCCACTAATCCTTTAATTTAAAATCTGCTTCAATCCATTTGAATCCCCAATGTAAAAATTTTTTAGTCTAAACCTTTGATGTTGCTACCTTCTCGTCAACTTGAGGTTCTTTCACTCCATTCATCCTTGCTTTGTCATTACTAAATCTTGCATCATCTTGATTCCCATTTCAAACAATCAAGCCATTATCCTCCATAAGAACTTCCTCACACCCATCCTTCATACAAATGCCTCTTATAAACTTATCTATCTTTAATAAATCCCTTCACCCTATTTGCCCATCCAAAAACATCATGTGTTGCTCATTCACGCAATGCACCTCTATCATAGAAGAGGTACTGCAAGGTTATTTCTCCTCCACCTCCTTACTTTGGCTGAGACCAAGTTTGTTGTGCTCGTCTATGTTGACACCCATCTCTGAAGAAGCTGCTCCCAAGCTTTAAACCTGGTTGAAAGGAAATTTACCTAAAACCATGGGCGAGATCTCTCCAATGGGCTATGGGCCTGATATCTAATTAAAGACCTTGCAAAGCCTGAGACAAGTCTTGGGCCTGCTCTAGAAAGAACAAGTTAATTAGAGGGGGCTGCCCTTTAAATAGAGTTGGATCAAGCCCAATTGCACCCAACAACCAACCAAAATTCAAAGTAATGTGTAATCCCCGGCCCACCCAACTTTAAGACCACTCCTTTAGTCTTGGGGTCCCGCCTCTAGCTGTCTCCACATAGCAAACCCTTGCTAAAGCAATGTCCAGTAGACCATCTGCAGCCACCACATTGACTAGAGATCAAACCTTACCTCCACAGTTGTTGCAACACTACCCACCCGGTTGGACCTTTGGCAACAATTCTCCCATTTAGGCATCCTTCCAACTCCAATGATCGTTTGGTTGTGCAAACTCATTCCCAGCCTCTCCCTTGGGATTAGGGATCTTTTGCTTACCTCCCACTGACTCCGAGACTTAATCAAAGCTACTCTAAATTTCCCCTTTCGATCCTCCATAATGTATGTCGAATTTCTTTTGTTGTTTGACTGCACTCCCACTTCCAAGAATTTACTTTTGTGATTCAATCTACTCACCACCCAAAGAAAAAAGCAATCTACCAAATGTTGTGACAAGAGAAATGCTCCAAGCTATAAATAAGGAAGACAATCACCCGTCTTGTGGCCGAAAGGGTGATCCTGATTCGCTGAGTCCTGACTTGGGATCTCTCCTCCAAATGAACAAACCCCGCTTCCCCAATCTTTTCCAAGCGCTTGCTTTCAATCTGCACCAACATGAGGAGATTCTCCTTCATACGTTCCTTCAAATGTTCAATAAGATCCATAGACAGAGGAAGGCTCTCAAAGGAGAGAAACATGGCGAAAGCAAGAGACCACCAAAGGATCTCTCGGGTATTCTTTCATCTAATGCTTTCTAGTTAATTGCTGGGAGCATTAGGAGTGCTTTAGAGCTTCAAGAAGGGTTAGGCAAGGGGATCCTTTATCACCTTTTTTGTTTGTTCTAGTCAATGATACTTTGAGTAAGTAGATTGGTAGAAGTTGTGTGAAGGGGATTTGGGTGTGTAGCAAGGGGGTGGTTGTGTCTCATCTTCCATTTGCAAATGATACCTTTTTTTCTCTTAGATGAATCTAGAGAGTCTTTTTTCTTTTTTAATGTTCTCAAAGTACTACAAATTTTTTAGAAGGTTTCAGGTTTAAAAATATATTTGGAAAGAGTGGGATTGCTACAATTAATCTTAGCAGTTTCAAGTCTCTAGAGTTATCTTCCTTGGTTGTGGCATTGTCCAGTGGCCCTTGTCATATTTAGGACTTCCTTTGGGGGATAATCCTAGGTATGTTGGGTTTTGAGATCCAATAGTGGAGTAGGATGCCTAAGCATTTGGATAGATGTAAAGGTGCTTTAGTTTATCTAGGTGATCATATCACTCTTATCCAAACTTGTCTTTCTAGGGTTTCTCCTTATTTTTTGTCCATCTTTAGAATTTCAATTGGTTAGCTAGGAAATTTGAGAAAATAATAAGATTTCTTGTGGCTAGGACTAGGAGAGAAGAGAGATCATTTGGTCAATTGGGAGGACGCGCATAGATTGAAGCGGGAGGGTGGTTTAGATCTTGGAAATTTAGTGTCTAAAAACTGCCTTATTGGTAATGGTTGTGGCACTTGCCTTTGAGGGCGTTTGGTTCATGGTACCATTCAATATTTTCGGGGATATGATGCCTATGACATCTCATTCCACATTTACTTCAGCATAAGAATCTGATGTGGTGGGAATGTTCACATTCTTGGGTTTGAAAGGATTCCCACAAAACACAGGCATCCTATTCCCACCCTTCGTCATGGGTAAGTTTCATGAAAATCCTACTATTTGGACCAACTTGCCTCACTATGTGGGCAACTTGGACAAGAATGACACTCTAATACAATATTATCACCTATTAGCATATTTAAAATAATAAGTTATTAATAAAATAAAAGTAATATTATTATTGTGTCATAATAATTTAATATAATGCTTAATGTTTAGACACTATATTGCCCTCAATTGTTTCGATTAATTGATTATTTAAGTGTTGCATTTTTTAAATTTATGATTGCTGAAAATTTTAGGACATGGATTTAATTGAGTATGTAAGCTTAGTAGGTTCTTGGGTAGAAAATATAATTATTCTTCATACATTGGATACACACATGTCAAGGGTATCATGGTCATCTTCTTGAAATGCTTGCTAGAATTCCCATGTTGAACTAAACATTGACATAGGAATCCTATGTACATTCCTGGGAATCTTACACGTAAACCAAATAAAAATATTCTCATCAGCCTGCATCCCATTCTTAGGATGAGATTTCCAAGAATGTCATCATTCCATGAAAATATTTTTGATGCTGCAGACCACATGCCCTCTTAGAGGAGAACTCTCTTTGGCATAAAGTTATAAAAAGTAAATTTGGGTTACATACTAAAGGGTCGAATACTAGTTGGTGATTAAGATGCTCTATGAGAGTCCTTGGAAAAGTATCAGAGCTTGTTACCAGGAGTTCTTGGGTTCTAGTCTTGTTGCCCGCATTTATTTTTTAGTATTTAAAAAATTATTGATTTCCCTATAAAGGGTGATATTATCGTGTGTTTATCTCTCCACGCGCTGTTGGGCTGCACATGTGGGGGAGTGTTAAAGCTTGATATACATTGATGGTCCACAGCCTAACAGCTTAAGCTTTTAGGTGAAGTGGTTGCCTAACAGAAAGGAATGCTTGTATCTTTACTGGAAAGAGGAATTCTGGAACTTGGCATTAGGATAGGCTACATTACACTTCTCTCTGGTCTTTTGCAGTTGGCATATTTAAAGGGTGCCTTTCTTGAATCTTCAGCAGAAAGATTGTAAGGCAATGTTATTTTGATTGTTTCTAGTCTATTTTGGATCTTTTTATCAGAGGTTCTTTTTCTTGTCTTTGTATATTCTCTCTCTTCAATAAACGTATCTTCTTTTTCTATCTAGGAAGGAAGGAGGGTGGAGTGGGAACTAACAACCTAGATAAGCAAGTCCCTTCTTAAAACCCTTACCAGCAGAACTGATAGAACACTTTAAATTAGCTAGTTCACGCAGAACCTATTGTTTTCTAGTCTATTTTGGTTCTTCCTTTCGTAGGAAGATCTTTTTCTCCTCTTTGTATATTCTTCGTCTTCAATTAATATATATTCTTTTTCTATCCAAAAAATAAAAAACTAGCCACCTAAGTAAGAAGCCCTTTAAACTCTCGCCAGAAGAATTGATAGAACACTTTAAATTAGCTGACTCATGCTGACCCAATCTCCCTTTGCTTTTCCCACAATCCAAATGAACTTCTTTCCCTTAACTGTTAACCCATCTTGTCCAAAAATCATTGAGCTTCAACATCCTTTCCATTAACCTCACACCCAAGAGAAATACGGGGACAAAATTCCATTCCCAACCTATTCAGTTGCCTGCTTCCTGCATCCTTACTATCATCTTCAAAGAGATTTAAAACCTTCTAAGCCTTCAAGCGGTCTTCCCCGCACTTAGGAGATGTCTCTGACTAAATCTTGAGGAATCCGAATACCCTAATGCTGACTAAATTTGTTCAATGATAAGCCACCATTGCATGCAAAGTCACTATAAAGATCACATCTGTTGTCAGACATCACCCCATTTCCTTTTATCCTTGTGCAACCACTCTCGCTCTCCTTCTCATCTGATTAACATCAATGCCTGAGTTTCAGCCACACAACCCAAAGAATTACTTTGATTACAGCACAGAGTTCACCATTACTCCCTGCACTATTGGTCAAGGATATTTCTTAATAGACCCATCCATATCAAGATTTTTTCCCCACAGCTAACAAGCTTATTCCCTCCATTATAACAAAGTCTCTCTTGAATTTTTTTCCTTTTTTGATAAACAAAGAAACTTTCTTAGAGGGAGCAGAATATACAAAAAGAATCAAACAAACAAAAAACAGGGAGAGAAAATCTTCCCTTTACATCAAAAGTAAAAAACTACAAATCTCAGACTAAGCCCAATTCAAACTCAATGCAATAGAGCCACCAGTCCAGCTAAAAGTCTCCTGAATATCCAGCTTTTCAGTTCGACTGTGATCCTCTTGAGCCTTAACTAGGCTCAAATTACTGCCAATTCCTGCATTAGCCCCTGCTCCTAAAGGTCCATCATTCAGATTTCAAAAAGAAACTTCTGGAAAACAACGTGCTACTTTTGAAAAAAATAAAAATAAACATATCATCATCTTCCCTCATCTCCATTTGCATCACACCCAGATTGTCAAAGCACGAAACCCCTTCATCATGTAACCCATATCCCTGCCCAATAAGGGAAACCCACACTGACCGTACCTGGGATTTTCCAATTGTCACTGCTGCCTTTTTGTAATTCAGACCAAAAACTATAGACCCCTCTGCCAGCTTTACCTATGCCCCTTCAGCAAAAAGCCACAACAGCTCACCAATTAGTCGAAGTCTATCAAAACTTTTAAACAAGCTCTCCCCTCCCCCAGCAGGCCCACAAAGCACTTCCATAACTCACAGACCCGCCAATTCTAAAGTGTCAAGGCCACATTCTTACGCCCAATAGCCTAATTATTTCTCACAATGCAATCAACCACAAAGGAGAAGCATGTTGGAAATCCTTCAATTTGGGATGAGGGAGGATGAGGGTAGATGGGAAAGGGCTCCCTCATTCTCTCTCCCTCATCAGGAGATTGGAGACAGCCAGGACGGAGAAGAATCACCACTGATTAGTACAAACCCAAGGGAAATCCCATCAATTTTAGACTAGGAAGGACGAGGGTAGGAGGTTATGTATTTTTGATCAAGAAGAATGTGACAAGAAATTGATGGATTAGGGCACAGTGCCGATGGTACAATGGATCTTGCAGAGGTTGACATCTCAATTGAGCAGTTTTATATGGAGAGAGGAATTTGGTCGTTTCAATTGTGTTATGGCATAGGCCGACTCAGATTGGTAGATTTCTTGTTAGACCGACTCAGATTGGGAGTCCAGGAGTTTCTGATTTCTGTTCCTGAAGTTATGAACAGAGGTAGTTGGAGAAGTTTCCTGAAACGGTTACTGGATTTGGTAGGGAGGAATGTATGGATGAATCCAATCTTAAAAGGGTAGATATCAAAGTGGCAAAAGAGGGTAAGAGTCAGTGGAGTGAAGTCACTATGGGAGGATTCCCTTTGGAGTCATCTGTTTATGGATGTACAGGTGCAAGTTGTCGGGATAAAGAAAGTTTCTGTCACAAAGGCAGTCCAGCAGCTGCGGCACAATGCAATCAAAAAGAAAAAGTGGTGGTTTGGCAAGATGCATATCGGTTTCCTGCAAGTGAACCATCAACTAGAGATGGTAATGTTTGGGCCTGAGAGTAGCGGACCTCCTAATCCCCTTGCATGATTTGCACTTTAATTTATTACTTTAAGCAAGTCCATTTGCAGTGAAACCTAACACAAAAGCCACAAATTGACAACCATGAAATTGCACATTATATTCACTTCCACATTTTCTATTTTCCACAATGATTAGACATTTTTCCACATTTTTTCTTGAATATAAACAATTCATAAGTTCATCCTTGGGCTCCCCATTACCTTTCTCTTGAATTGTATTACTAAAAGGAGAAGGATGCAGATGTGCTAACAAATAACAATCCTTTTGGCTGCACATCATGGCAAAAAGAGCAACAAACACATCCGTTTTTGAAATGCGAAGAGTGGCAAGGGCCTCACAATAAAAAAATAGCATACTTTGTCTGCATGGGACAAATTGCATAATATTTGCACGCTTACCATATACAACCTTTCAAATTAGGCCAATTTATTCCCTTTTTGTTGCATGGCATCCTTCAATATTTATCAGTAAACATTACAGCAAATATGACATTTGATTACTAAACTAAATTCCGTAGACACATGTGCGCACATGCATGCATCCTACACAATGGCAGAAATTTCGTTTTTGTCTCACCAAAACACAGTAATGATCTGTCATCATTGCTATTAGTCCAACCACAGAAGCAGTGCCCTCTGGAAGAGATAAGTAGGCCTGAAAACAAAGCACAAACTTGAGTTATCAATTTTTTTAAAACCAAATCTATTTGTTTTTTTTTTTTTTTTTTGAAGTCGACTCAAAAATCTGAATCCTGATGTGGCAACCTCAAAGCTGAGCCTAAATTGGCAAAAGCAAACCACTCGATGCATATACCCATCATGAATGCAGAAGAAAAAAGGTTAAAAGAAAGACACAGTTATCAAGTTAAATTATTGGGACATAAATCCCCATTTTCCACATGATAAACAGAAAAATAAACAAGTCATGGTAATAACATAATATTTAGGCAAGATATTGAAAGTTATGCCTTACCCTATTCATATTATAAAGGGCCTCAACCATTTCCACTGATCTGTTACGTACCATGGCAGCCACCTAAAATCCCATGCGAAACAGCATTTCAGAAGATGCTGAAACCAATATAATAAGCTTATTCCCACCAATTTTGTTGAAAAGCCAGAGGAAAAGCATTGGTAAGTAAAATACCAAGGAACAAAAGCCCAATAAAAGTTACATATAACCTATATTTAGTAAGGATGCAGGACCACAATGATAAAATTTGTGCTTACCTTCTTCCACTCTCTCCCATACTTACGATAAGCTTCATAGAAACGTTCTAGCTCTTCCTTGCTCCATTGAGTGCCTAATTTATCTGACAGCTTCCTCTTCTGTAGATACCAAGAATATGGTCATAAATTCAAAAAAGGAAAATGCATCAAAAACCAAACTTATAAAGTCAGCTGTTGTACACTTGTATGGTTCTCTGGGGATCATAAATCAATATGCAATATTGCAAAGAACATGATGTTTTTTCTTCTTCTTTTTTTCTTCTTTCCTTTCTTTCTTCCTCTTCTTTTGTTTCATTTTGTTTTCTGTTTTTCAAGAGTAGCATAGCTATAAAAAGAAATCAGCACAAAATAAATATTGCTAAATACAAAAAGAATCAATAGGGGCATGATATTCCTTGAGAAGCAATGGTACCAAAGGCTGGATACAGAAAGTTTTTACAGTCTAGTTTCAAAGAATATGTTGCTATTGGCCAAAGGCAGCAATCGACCCCCATGGCGGAGGTCCAAGGTGATGGTCAAGTCACAGTCAAAACATCACTTTGGGTTGGAATTTGAGTAGCACTCTCGCTATCAGATATAATTGTTGATGCAGTGGCAGGCGATCCATCCTACAAGTGGTATCGTAGCCAAGGCCATGGATTCAACTCCCAGGTGCCAGTGGGCAGTTGCTAGAGGGGAGATTGTTGGCCAAGCTGTTTCAGTTATTGGCCAATGTGGCAGAGGCTCAGGGTATGGGTCAATACACAACCAAAAGACTCAAAACATGGCATTGGTCTGCTAAGGTTGGATTCGAGTATCACTCTCACTATCAGCTATTACAGATTTTGGTGCAGTAGTAGACGCTTGATCCCACAATTGTATTATGCCAATAGTGCACAGAATGATGCCTCGAGAAAGATATGGGAAATCTTGAGAAATGTTAACTTTTTCCTATTTTACCAATTTTGTTCTCTACTAACAACAAAAAAATACCACACAAAGGTCGCCAAATATATTTGTCACAATTTTTCTCTCTCTCTCTCTCTCTCTCTTTTTTTTTTTCGTTTTTATGGCCATCATGCAGAAATATTTGTCAGCCACGCGAGTCAATATCATGTCACATGGGAAACACCATTCTGTTCAACCAAATGGCAGAAGATATGCAATCGTAATCAACTCATAAAAGAGCTCTATAACCCAGTTATTTGGGATTGGCAACATAAATCCTCTCAAATAGGCTGCGTCATCTAGCATAGAATGTCTAGCATCTGATCACTGCAAACAATAATAAAAATTACTAACACTTGGGAGCAGGGTGTAGATGCTGTGGACGCCTAAAAGGTAGGATTGGTTTCAGCTATGTTGATACAACATTATTCTTTCTTAATAAAAACAAATATCAAAATTGTGCACTTTGTATTGGTAAAAATTTTCCTTGAAGGATAATGAGGAAGAGGGGGAGAGATCAGTACACCCTCAAAAACTTACAAAAATGGATAACAACAAAGTTTACCCATGTGTGACAAACTCCCATTCGAAGTAGACAAACTTCTTCCCTCACCACTTTAAAGGGACATAATGAAGAAAGCCACTCAAAGACAGAAGATGACTCCATCATCGGAAACTCAATAACAGAAAATTAAAATAAAATAAAAAACAATTTCAAATAATATTATAATATTGACATTCCTTTCTTCCACAAATCCTCATAACAGAGAACATGCTGGCTTGTTGATCTTTTCTCCTTTTGCCATTTTTTAGTTGTTTTTTTTCCTGGTTTGTTCCAGATCTTTTTCGAGGGATTTCTCATTCTCCCTCGTGTAAATTCTTTTCCTATTAATGAAATTTTTATTTTTCTATCAAATATATATATATATATATATATATAAATAATTCATCCTTCCCAAACAATGTTAGTAAGTTGAACAGTGTCCAAAATACATTAAATATCCTTTCAAGAAGGGTTAAGGGCTTAAAACACGCAAATATACCAATATCAATGAGTTTGTTTGCATAGCTACCAGAAAATATAACACCCTAGCAAATCACATATTGGTAAGTACATTCCGAAACATGGAACATTTTTGTTCCAGAATGCTAATTCCAACAACCAAAGTTTTATTTCAATATTTTTCACATAATAGCTTTTTGTTAGTTAAAAAAGGGGAATCATGACATCCTAATTCAGTTTCTGTCATTATCAATCTATTTCTCAACAGAAAATCTCTTGCACATTTAGAAACACATCATCCTGTCCAAAATATACAAGTGCCAGTACACTTTTTTCACCAATATATCTATTCATCTAAACCCCTAATTTCCCACATTTTAGAGCATGTGCCGTGCCGCAATCCCATCCCCATTCCACAAGCCAAAATGTTCCACATTCTAACTAACATTGGTTGTGTGTGCTTGGAAAAAATACAATTTCAACTGAAATCCGCAACTCTTGCTTTTCAATACACCCATGACCATTACACTGAGCTATTCACTACCACTATTTAAAACCATGAAGCCTATGCCTCACACATTGTGCCAAATTAAGTAGCATACCCCATCCCTCCATCCATGCCATTACCCAAAACAATCAGTCTTGCAACTTGCAAGTAATAATGTAGCACTAAATCCCACACAAGCTATATCATACGTGCAACAAGTGTTACCAAAAGAAACCACAGAGGCAAAACACCCCAAACCACAAATGAATATATTACCACAAATCCAATAAAAACTGACAAGGAATCAAATTACCGTCCATTATTTTATATTTTCATTTGTCAAATTTCCAGTCTTTTTGACACCCAAAAAAATAAAAAATAAAAATATAAAGATATCTATTGATTATGGAAAACCTTTGGGACTGCACTGATCCAACACAAGTATTCTATCCAAACAAGGTCCAATCTAGGAGAGAAACTAAATGGAACTTGTTAGATTACCACTTTACCCAAAAGCTTAAACTGTTTGGTTGTGGGCCAACAACGTATATCAAGCTTTAATACTCCCCCGCACGTGCAGCCTGACAGCACGTGAAGAGATAAGCACATGATAAATAGCACCCATGATAGAGAACACAATAATTTTTTAAGATACCACACAGTAAACACGGCAACAAGACTAGAACCCAAGACCTCTTGATAACCAGCTCTGATACCATGTTAGATTACCACTTTACCTAAAAGCTTAAGCTGTTAGGCTGTGGGCCTACAATGTATATCAAGCTTTAACAGTACTAAATTTTTCTAATTCAAAAATATGAAGAATGGTTCTCAAGAAAAGCAGCATTAAAACTCATTCTTACTAAATAAACCAAATCAGCTCTTCAAAACTCTCAAACACACTCAACAAAAATTTGATATCCTATTATTTAGAATCCATTTAGAACACCAGGAGTTAGGCTAATTTTCATTAAACATCCTAGCCCCAAAACAAACCAAGGATCGTGCATGTATTACTATGGAAATAATCTTGATCACCCTATTCCAAGTTCCAACAGAAAATATTTTCGAAGGATCTTTATATTAAAGCATTCCAAAATAAATACTGAAAAATACTTCTCTCTCCTTTGTCCTCTTCTCATTCTAGAATTATTATATGTCAAATATGGCTGCTTTTTAAGCTTATATTTTGGAGGGTTTTAAGGGTATTTACCTGTCTGATATCCAGAGGATTGAGAAGGCAGCTTTGATGTAAATAGTTAGTTTCTTTTTTTTCCTTTTGTTTTTTCTGCATAAGAGGATCACTTGTCCTCTTTTTCCAGAATTTTTTTTCCTATCTCTTGCATTAATGAAGTTTTGACTATCTAAAAGAAAAACTATATGTCAAATATGTTTAATACAAATACCTATCTCTTTAAGCACAAAGATTGATAATTTCTAAAGCCTCATGGGGATTAAACACAAAGATTCCATATCTTGGTGAGAATTCCAGTTTCAAACTAGTGCTTTTTGTTAGCTCATTACATTCCACTCCATTGGTTTCCAATACAACACAGAAAAAAAATGCATAGAATTTGAAAAAATGGCACAAGTGATGAATGTTGTTGGCCTAACAAGGCTTACGACTCTTATTTTGATGATAACAAATCAAGGGAATTTAATATGTTTCAAAGTGGTAATGTTTCAGGAATCAAATATTAGAAAGCTCAAAGATCAAGTAATCACAAGAATACAATGAAAACATTCAAACAAGTGATTCAAGCAAAGCTCAGATCAAAGTGTGACAAAGCTCAAAGTTTGACAAATACTATGAAAGCTCAAGTTTGACAAATATCATGGAAGCTCAAAGAATGTTGAAGCTCAAGACAAGATGGACTCAAAGCAAGGACATACATGAAGACTTCAAGAATTGAAGGATTTAGAATCTTAAGTCTTATGTAAGTACTTCAAGTAAAAGTCAATATAAATGCATTGAAGCTCCTTAGGGATAATCAAAGACCTAGAAACCATTTTTTAAAAGACCTTCAAATATAATTTCCAAAGTTATAAATTATAAAGGCCCCAAGAGAAAAGAGTTTTTAAAATAAAAATCTTGAAAAAAAAGTATCTTAAAATGATCAAACGCCCGACCTAAAACGAACAGGCTACTAACCTTTTTATGTTTTTTAAGATTGGCAAACAGAATGGTGACAGGCGCCTCGGCTTAGCCAGACAAGCGCCTGCCCTTGTCAATTGAGGCGACTGACCTCGTTTGGACAGGAGCCTGCCAGTACACTGACTTTTTAAATTGAACTACGACAGGAGCCTAACCCCTTTAAGATAGGCGACTACCATTCGAAAGCTTTTAAAAAATACAATACGAGAAAGTTTCAAAATTTGGTTTCTTGGGCTCCAAACTTCGTGCAAACTTGAGAAACACTCCAAGTAAACTTGGGGAATAAGGAATTCACTTTTTAAAATCTATATATATCCCCCAAGGCAAAGATTTTCATAACAAGAAATATTTTCAGCAATCAACATACTCTCAAGTGCTCTTAATTCTCAAAGGCTATCTTGCTCACATCTTGTTGATCTTTCAAATGAGTTTTTGCTGAACTTCTCACACCGAAATTGAGCATCAAGTCTGAATTTTTCAACCATAGAAAGATTATACCAGTGATTGATTTACATTGAGCTTCAATTTCATTATATTGAGATTTACATTGAAGTATATTTTGTGCTTACACTTGTACTAACTTGCTCTATCTGAGAGTGATTTTTGTACACAAACTCTTCTTCTTGTTTCTTGCTTCTTGTTTCTTGACGGTTCAGGGCTATTGGATCGTTGTAACCGAGCGTGGGGTATCGCTTGGAGAGGGAGCTTCATCCTATTTGAAGGAGGGTTTGTAACGGTGTGTTCCGCCCGTATAGGAACGTGTTAGTGGAATCCTTAGGTTGTTGCCTAAGACGAGGACGTAGGCTGGGTATAAGCCAAACCTCGTAAAAAACTCGGTCTCTCTCTTTCCCTTACTCTTTAATTTTCTGCATACTTATTAACTGCGTGGTTGATTTAAATTTCTTGATCATAAATACTACGTAGATTGGACTTTAAATAAACTAAAGATTAATTTGCTTTTGGAACTTGTGGAAACCGAAAGGAAGTACGTTGGTTGATCAATGTAAATTGCGGAAACCATAAGGAAGTACGTTGATTGGTTAACACCCAAAACCTATTAACTGAAGGTTTATTTGAAATCTAAATTTTGGAAAGAGTGTTGGATGTTATATTGCTTATCATTTTGAAAGATCAATTTCAATAATACAGGGCTTAATCTCTGTAAGCATTCATATTCAAAATTTGTTATTTAATCACCAAATCTTGATAGTGCTGCAGTTCATACATTAACTTGTGTTTGGTAAATCAATTGGTTGATTTTCATTAAGAATCATTACTTTGTGTTGATATTAAATCAATTCATTAATTGACTGTGATTTGTGATTGGCCTATACAAGCATTGAATATCTAATTATACTTGAGTGATTGCTAAATATAAAATAAGTTGGGAATTTATAAAAGGAATTAAAAGAAAAATTTTATAAACCCAATTCACCCACCCACTTGGGACTACACCTTAGTTTTTCAATTGGTATCAGAGCGAAGTTATAGCAAATCTTAATTAGAAGCTATATAAAGATCTAAATGGCACACCTAGGCATAGCTCCCTTTGCAAAGGGTCAATCCTCAACTAGGCCTCTTATCTTTTGTGAACTTAACTATACATTTTGGAAACAAAGAATGAGAATCTACCTTCAAACAATGGATTGGAAAGCATGGAGGGTTGTCAAACATGGTGCTCTTATCCCTACCAAACTTGTAGATGGAAAAGAAATACCCAAAGACGAAAAAGACATGAATGAGAATGATCATAAGATGTTGCAAGGTTACTCAAGTGCTATAAACGCATTATATTGTGCCCTTGATATAAATGAATTCAATAGGGTCATGGCATACAAAACAGCCAAAGAAATATGGGACAAACTAGAAGTAACCTATGAAGGTACCGTTGATGTTAGAGACAATAGAATTGATATGTTGACTAGTGAATACGAAGCCTTTAGGATGAATCCCGACGAATCCATCACAAACACGTACACTAGGTTCACCCATATAATAAACTCCCTCAACGCATTAGGAAAAACTTACACCACCTATGAGATGATTCGAAAAATCCTTAGAGGTCTTCTACCCATTTGGGAACCTAAAGCCACAGCTATTACGGAAGGAAGAAACCTTAGGAATACCTCACAAGATGAACTTACTGGATCTCTTCTCACCTATGAGATGTCTACGAATGAAAGAAATGCTGAAAACAAAAATGGGAAATCTATAGCCCTTAAGGCAGCAAAAGAAAACTCTGGTGAAGAAGAGGAAGATACAAGTGACTTAGATGATGAAGAACTAGCGTTCATTACTAAGAGGTTTGGAAAATTCTTTAAAAGAAATAAGAAGTTTGACAGAAAGTTTGAAGGGTCAAAATCTGAAAAAAGGAGAAACTAGTAAAAAGGAAAATAAGAATAAGAATGAAACCCCTACATGTTACAATTGTAAAAAAGTTGGACATATTAAACCCGATTGTTCACAGCTCAAAAAGGATGTCAAAAAGAAGGCGATGAAAGCTACATGGGATGATACAAGCTCAAGTGAATTGGAGAACGAATCAAGTGAACAAGAAGTGACCAACATATGCTTCATGGTGCACAATGATGAGGTAAATTCCTACTATAGTTCATTCGATGAATCAAGTGATAATTCGTGTAGTGATTCTTGTGATAGTATGTCATCATACAAAGAAATGCAAGCTGAACTTTTTTCTTTACACAATAGATTTGTAGAAGTCACAAAAAGAAACGTTGCCTTAAAAGAACAAAATGAATTCCTCAAAAATCAACTTGATACATCAAAATCAGTTGAAAAAGAAAAAGAAACACACATTGCTGAACTTATGAATAAGATAAATGACTTGTCTCAAGAGTTAGTTAAATTACAAGTAAATGGTCAAAGCAAGAAAGACTTAGAAATAAAGGACCTTAAAGACAAAATTTAAAATAAAGAGAAAATCATATACAAATTCACTAAAGGAAAGAAGAGCTTTGAAAAGTTGCTAGGTAAACAAAAAATGTCATTAGACAAAGAAGGAATTGGATTTAATGGAATTGAGAACAAAAAGAAAAGGGATCTTTATATGGGATACTTTGTCAAAAAATCAAAGTACTTTGCAAGCACATCCTCAAACAACATTTATCAACACAATACATGCTTTTTATGTAAGAAAAAGGGACACATTAAATTTGATTGTCCATTTAAAAGAAAGAATGTGAAAGTAAAGAAAGTAAGGAAAATTAAAGAAGACAAAACTGAATCAAAGAAGCCTAAGAAGGTTTGGATTCCTAAGAGTAACACATTGAACCCTTCTTGTAGGTCTGCCTTAGGACAACCACATCAAAAGACAAATGGTATATGGACAATGGGTGTTCTAGGCACATGACCGGAGATAGATCCAAATTCACCACACTCATGCTAAAAGATGGTGGATATGTCACTTTTGGAGACAATGCTAAGGGCAAAATCATTGGAATTGGTAAGATAAGTAAAGAACCTTCCCTCACCATTGATGATGTGTTATTAGTAGAAGGATTAAAGCATAATCTCTTAAGCAGAAGCCAATTAAGTGACAAAGGATTTGATGTAACCTTTAAGCAAGATAAATGTGTTGTTGAAAATAGAGCAAAACATGATGTTCTCTTCACTGCTCAAAGAATTGATAATGTATACTGCATAAATTTTGAAAAGATAAAATCTCAAAATATCACATGCTTAGTAACTATGAATGAGGCTAGTTGGTTATGGCATAGAAGACTAGGACACGCTAGTATGGACTTATTATCAAGATTAGCTAAAAAGAACTTAGTTAGAGGACTTCCTAGTACAAAGTTTGTTAAAGATAAAATATGTGATGTTTGTCAATTAGGAAAACAAATTAAGTCCAGCTTTAAGAAGAAGAAACATATCTCCACAAGCAAACCCTTAGAGCTTATTCACCTAGATTTGTTTGGACCAACCAGTACACAAAGTCTAGGAGGAAAGCAATATGCTTTCGTCATCAATGATAACTACTCCAGGCTTACCTGGGTACTCTTCTTAGCCTCAAAGGATGAAGCATGCAATATGTTAATAAACCTATGTAAAAGACTTCAAAATGAAAAAGGTTATGGTATCTTGAACATAAGAAGTGATCAAAGAAGAGAATTCAATAATAAAGACGTTGAAAAATTCTGCAATGAACATGAAATTAGACATAACTTTTCAGCACCTAGAACTCCACAACAAAATGGAGTTGTAGAAAGCAAGAATAAAACCCTTCAAGAAATGGCTAGGACAATGTTAAATGAAAACAAACTACCGAAGTACTTTTGAGCTGAAGCGGTTAATACCACATGCTATGTGATAAATAGAGTGTCGATAAGATCAAGCTTAAATAAAACTCCCTACAAATTATGGAAAGGAAGAAGACCCAATATAGCTTACTTTTATGCATTTGGATGTAAGTGCTTTGTACTTAATGACAAGATGACTTAGGGAAATTTGATGCTAAGTCAAATGAGGGTATTTTCTTAGGATATGCAACAAATAGAAAAGCAATTAGAATCTACAATAAGAGAACACTCACAATTATTGAATCAATCCATGTAACGTTTGATGAAGCTAATCTTTATACAAAAACAATTCAAATTGAAGAGAAAGATGATTCCCTACAAAAACTAGAAATCTTAGATATTGAAGAAGTCAAAGAAAAGAAAAACGAAGAAACTCCAAATGATGATCCTATAGAAAATTATGACTTACCAAAAGAATGGAAGTTTGTAAGAAACCATCCTAGAGATCAAATTATAGGAGAACCTTCTAGAGGAGTAACTACTAGATCATCATTGAAAAACCTATGTAATCACTATGCATTCTTATCTCAAGATGAACCTAAGAATGTTGAAGAAGCTCTAAATGATGATTCATGGATAATAGCTATGCGAGAAGAACTGCATCAATTTGAAAGAAATAGAGTATGGAAACTAGTTCCAAGACCCGATGTCCACTCAATAATAGGAACAAAATGGGTTTTTAGGAACAAAAAGGATGAAAGTGAAATAGTTGTAAGAAATAAGGCAAGACTTGCTGCACAAGGATACAATCAAGAAGAAAGAATAGACTACGATGAGACTTTTGCTCCCATAGCAAGAATGGAAGTCATTAGAATGTTGTTAGCATATGCATCACATAACGAATTCAAATTATATCAAATGGATGTAAAAAGTGCCTTTCTAAATGGTTTTATAAATAAAGAAGTATATGTAGCACAACCACCAGGCTTTGAGGACATTCAATATCCCAATCATGTATTTAAGTTGACTAAGGCCTTATATGGATTGAAACAAACCCCTAGGGCTTGGAATGAAAGATTAAGTGGATTTTTATTAGAAAATGAATTTTTTAGAGGAAAAGCAGATAGTATGTTGTTTATCAAAACTAAGAAGAAAGACATGCTCATCATCCAAATCTATGTGAATGACATCATATTTGGTGCAACAATTGAAAACTTATGTAAGGAATTTGCAAAATGTATGCAAGATGAGTTTGAAATGAGCAAGATGGGAGAATTAAACTACTTCCTTGGACTACAAATTAAGCAAGCCAAAAATGAAACTTTTATAAATCAATCCAAAAATATAAAAGACATGCTTAAGAAATTTGATATGGAAGGAAGTAAGCCCATAGGAACTCCCATGAGTACCTCAATAAACCTTGATACGGATGAAAAAGGAAAACCAATAGATATAAAATACTATCGAGGCATGATAGGAAGCTTGTTATACGTGAAAGCTAGTAGACCGGACATAATGTTTAGTGTATGGGCGCACGATTTCAATCTGCTCCCAAAGAATCTCATCAAATAGTTGTTAAAAGAATTCTAAGATACTTGATAGGTACTCTTGACCTAGGATTATGTTATCCTAAGGACACCAGTTTTAAAATGATTAGTTACTCAGACGCGGACTATGCAAGTTGTAAAATTGATAGAAAAAGTACAAGTGGGATTTGTCACTTTCTAGGACAGTCTCGTGTCTTTTGGTTCTCCAAGCAAAATTCCGTAGCATTATCTACCGCGGAAGCTGAGAATGTGGCAGCAAGTAGTTGTTGTGCACAAACACTCTACATGAACAAAGACTTCAACTTAGAATATTCTGCTATACCGATTAAGTGTGATAATACTAGTGCTATAAATATCTCCAAAATCCAGTATCTCATTCAAGAACAAAACATATCAATATTAGACATCATTTCTTGAGAGATCACGTACAAAAAGAAGATATAACTCTTGAATTCGTAAATACAAATAATCAATTAGCGGACATCTTCACAAAACCACTTTCAGAGGATCGGTTTATATCTATTAGATGTGAGTGAGGATTACTACATGTTAGAGAAGTAGTTTAAAGAAGGAATTCAGGAAACCTGAAGGACACGCAACTAACCACCTGAAGGTCAGGCGCTTGCCATGTTTCTGCCTGATGAACTTAAGGGCATCAGGTGCCTAACTCCTCGAGTACCAAGCGCCTGACTCGCGGCGGGTCACCTACTTAAACATGAAAGAACTTCATTTTTAAACCTATCAACTGCCTGACTCTGTTCCATTCCTCTCTAAAACTCCTTCTCCTTCCCATACCATCCTTTCTCCTCCAAGATTTCATCAATCCTAGCTTCCCGTCATCACTGCATTCTAGGGTTTTTCATCATCACGAACCATGCCACGAACGAAGACAACCGGGAACAAGGCCTCCTCCTCCTGACGTATCAACAATGACGAAGTAGAAAAGTGGCTAACCACTCCTCGGGCCAAGACACTTTACCAGAATCAAATTCAATCTACTGATCCAATCTATGGTAAAGTACTTGATGCCTTATTTTTCAATTTTGATTTTCCTGAAATCATACCGTTATTTCAAGATATTGGGTGGGAAAAATTCATCACATATCAAGCCACTGGATACTATCCGAACTTAGTCAAGATTTTCTATGCAAATATGGTGAAGAATGACATTGGTCTCTCAACTGATCTTATGGGGCAGTCCATTCATCTCACTCCATTATCATTAGGAAAGATACTTCGTACAAAGCAAGGAGATTTTGAGTGCAACCCCGTTGAAAAACAGTGGATAATGGAACAAGGGTTCACTCCACAGGAGTTTTTGCCACTAGTCATGAAGGACGGTCCTGTATATTTTGGCAATCCACCACTCTATAAATAGTTGAATCTTCAAGCACTGATTTTGCACAAGTTATCACCTACAACATCCTACCTAGAGCAGGTTCACATGACCATGTTTCTTTCCTTGATTGCTCTGTCATGCAGGGCATTCTTAAAGGGAAAAAGTTGGACCTACCGAGCCTCATCATCAAGTGGATGATCATGAAGGAAGAAGCTTCTCGTATCATTCTTCCTTACGCAGGAATGCCGAATTTGGTGTTTGCCCACTATCACATCCTCACACCATCTTTTTACTTTGTGAGAAAGACCCATTATGATATATTTTCTGCCACAACCCTTAAGTTAATGGGATATAAGAAATAAACTCAAGGATGGTTTCATAGAGGTAGCAAGCAACTAACTCCTAAGCCTCCTATACTTGCTCAGCCTTCTAAGCCAGCCCAGTTTGCTCCACAGGATGCGGACACACCTTCTTGGTTCCTCCCTTTTTATACTCATAACCTCAACTTCAGTCAAAGGATGCAATCTGGTCATGATTCTCTTCAGGAGAAGGTCACCGTTGTAGAAACTCATTGTTCCTCTCTTGATCAGCGTATGGATCGTTTGGAGAAAATTTTGGCTAGCACCTCCAGAGGTACAGCACCTATGGACATTAGCTCTGCTCCTTCTAGCGACGCTACATCTGATGATGATTCTGAGGGCAATGAAGAAGACGATGATGCATCCAAAGCCGACTCTAAAGAATTCCGCTGATGCTGCTAAAGATGATGATGCTGCAGCTACGGATGAAGATTGATCTTAGATGTTCTTATCTTAGTGTTTTTTTTTTGTTTGTGTTGACATTTAATGCTTTTTGGTTTGCTTCTCCAGACTTTTGCTTATACGAGCATCAATCTGGATGAATATGATATTCTTCTTTTGTATGCTCCGATATGCCTATACTTGTTGATTTTCTTTCACTTTTTGAATGATGTCAAAAGGGGGAGAATAATGTGAGAGCAAAAGAAGAAGACTACGCAAAATAAGACTAAGACTAAAGATATACAAGACAAAAGATATACAAGATAAACTTGTTTGAGTCATATCGAATGACTATGCAAAATAAGACTAAGACTAAAAATATACAAGACAAAAGATATACAAGATAAAATTGTTCGACTCATATTGAATGATTGAAACTTTGTTTAACTTTGTTTGACTCACATTGAATATTTGACATTGAACATATAATGAGCCTAAGTTGATAAAATCATGAGCATAAGCCTGTACTGTTACATGGATCTTGCAATCTAAGTTTGAGTACTGAAATTTTATTATTACATACGTGCTTATTGTAAGGGGGAGCCTTTTTAAGGTTCACTCTCTTCTGCTCCGAATTTGTCATCATCAAAAAAGGGGAGATTGTTGGCCAAATAGGGCTTACGACTCTTATTTTGATGATAACAAATCAAGGGAATTTAATATGTTTCAAAGTGGTAATGTTTCAGGAATCAAATATTAGAAAGCTCAAAGATCAAGTAATCACAAGAATACAATGAAAATATTCAAACAAGTGATTCAAGCAAAGCTCAGATCAAAGTGTGACAAAGCTCAAAGTTTGACAAATACTATGAAAGCTCAAGTTTGACAAATATCATGGAAGCTCAAAGAATCTTGAAGCTCAAGACAAGATGGACTCAAAGCAAGGACATACATGAAGACTTCAAGAATTGAAGGATTTAGAGTCTTAAGGAAGTCTCATGTAAGTACTTCAAGTAAAAGTCAATATAAATGCATTGAAGCTCCTCAGGGATAATCAAAGACCTAGAAACCATTTTTTAAAAGACCTTTAAATATAATTTCCAAAGTTATAAATTATAAAGGTCCCAAGAGAAAAGAGTTTTTAAAATAAAAATCTTGAAAAACAAGTGTTTTAAAATGATCAAGCGCTTGACCTAAAACCAACAAGCGATTGACCTTTTCATGTTTTGTAAGATTGGCAAACAGAATGGTGACAGACGCCTACCCTTGTCAACTGAGGCGACTGACCTCGTTTGGACAGGAGCCTGCCAGTACACTGACTTTTTAAATTGAACTACGACAGGAGCCTGACCCCTTTAAGACAAGCGACTGCCATTCAAAAGCTTTTAAAAAATACAATACAGGAAAGTTTCAAAATTTGGTTGCTTGGGCTCCAAACTTCGTGCAAACTTGAGAAACACTCCAAGTAAACTTGGGGAACAAGGAATTTACTTTTTAAAATCTATATATATCCCCCAAAAGCAAAGAGTTCATAACAAGAAATATTTTCAGCAATCAACATATTCTCAAGTGCTCTTAATTCTCAAAGGCTATCTTGCTCACATCTTGCTGATCTTTCAACTGAGTTTTTGCTGAACTTCTCACACCGAAATTGAGCATCAAGTCTAAATCTTTCAATCATAGAAAGATTATACCGGTGATAGATTTACATTGAGCTTCAATTTCATTATATTGAGATTTACGTTAAAGTATATTTTGCGCTTACACTTGTACTAACTTGCTCTATCTGAGAATGATTCTTGTACACAAACTCTTCTTCTTGTTTCTTATTTCTTGACGGTTCAGGGCTATTGGATCGTTGTAACCGAGCGTGGGGTATCGCTTGGAGAGGGAGCTCCACTCTATTTGAAGGAGGGTTTGTAACGGTGTGTTCCGCCCGTAAAGGAACATGTTAGTGGAATCCTTAGGTCGTTGCCTAAGGCGAGGGCATAGGCTGGGTATAAGCCGAACCTCATAAAAAACTCGGTCTCACTCTCTTTTCCTTACTCTTTAATTTTCTGCATACTTATTAACTGCGTGATTGATTTAAATTTCTTGATCATAAATACTACGTAGATTGGACTTTAAATAAACTAAAGATTAATTTGCTTTTGGGACTTGTGGAAACCGAAAGGAAGTACGTTGGTTGATCAATATAAATTGCAGAAACCATAACGGAGTACATTGATTGGTTAACACTCAAAACCTATTAACTGAAGGTTTATTTGAAATCTAAATTTTGGAAAGAGTGTTGGATGTTATATTGCTTATCATTTTGAAAGATCAATTTCAATAATACAGGGCTTAATCTCTGTAAGCATTCATATTCAAAATTTGCTATTTAATCACCAAATCTTGATAGTGCTGCAGTTCATACATTAACTTGTGTTTGGTAAATCAATTGGTTGATTTTCATTAAGAATCATTACCTTGTGTTTATATTAAATCAATTCATTAACTGAGTGTGATTTTTGATTGGCCTATACAAGCATTGAATATCAAATTCTTGAGTAATTGCTAAATATAAAATAAGTTGGGAATTTATAAAAGGAATTAAAAGAAAAATTTTATAAACCCAATTCACCCCCCCCCCCCCTCTTGGGACTACACCTTAGTTTTTCAAATGCTAGTCAGGAAACACCCACAGTTTTATGCACATCCACATAAAATCACTTCACCATCTTTCCCCACTATAATCAATTGCTTAACTTCTTTTTTCCTATAAAACAATCGCTTCACATTGTATTTAGAAGTTATTTCATGATTCTAGTTACCAAATAAAAGTAAGCAAGAACTTATCTTATTCCATGCCTGCAAAAGAAGACGTGCCAATGGTCACTCCCGCATGTTCCAAACAAATTATTCTACCTGTCCACCTTACCACTTCTTGGGGAAATAGCACTCAATAAATCACATTTTTCATTTCCCATCCTTGTTCTAACATCCATCAAAACTACTTGGGACCTGTTTGGATGTCAGGATTGGAGTCTAAAATGAAAATTCTATTCCCATGACTAATTTGCTTTTAGGAACTCTTTTACACATGGCAAATAAAACCCTATATTTTTTTGTTTTCTTTTTGGATTGGTACACGGATAAAACCCTGCATGTATGGTATGATTTATATTCCTGATGTTGAGGAACCTCTGCACATCTTACTTTGCTTTATCCCTCATATTAAAAATCCCAAGACAGCTGGTCATCAACCAAATTATGGTGGCACAGCACATAGAGAATAAGCATGTTTTTGTTTTTCAGATTCTTGAGCAGGGTAGCATTTTCA
Organism: Malania oleifera; assembly: GCF_029873635.1. Lineage (NCBI taxonomy): Eukaryota > Viridiplantae > Streptophyta > Magnoliopsida > Santalales > Ximeniaceae > Malania > Malania oleifera. Next base: position 22,573,966 of record NC_080419.1, on the reverse strand, counting down.
GCACACTCCTCAAAGTCCTTCAAACCCATTTGCTTCCTGTTTGGTCTGATCTGATCTGATATGCTTCAGACCCACAATTATCATCCTAAAGCTCCTTGTCTTCATCACATTATTCAACAATCAAGCTAAAGGGTTTCAATTGATTCGAACCCTCCAATCCATCATGTGGAAAATTTCTTAAATATATGTTTGACTTTTATTAGAGTTTTTATTTTCTGATTTTAAGAAGTAAGAAATTTATGAACAGTGGCTTCTAGATTATGCTGGCTTCTGCAATTTTTTTCTTGCTCTATCATTTATTTAATCAATTTCTCAAGGTGGCTTTGCTTCAAAATCAAACATTTGGTTACATTGCTATATGTAATTAGATCAAACCAAACATCCTAGATTTTCAATAGGAATCAATATTACTTCGGATTCTTCTTTTCCTTTTTATCGCAACAGAAATATATTAGGAAAGAGAAGGGAGAAAATTACAACCCAGGAGGGGGCAACAGTTACCTTGGATTCATAAACTATCCAAACATAATGAAGGTCATTTAAGGATATCCATAACTAGATATTCCTTTCCAATGATTGTGAAGCCCATTGTAAACTTTCATTCTTACCATCCAAATATTGCATTGAAGAAAAATCATCTGCTGTTTGTGAGTGACATAAACCACAAAGTTACTGCTCAGCATTGTGTTAGGCACCAGGCAGCACCATACAAGTAGGAGTTCGTCTTGCGTGAGTTGGTGTGGAAAATAGACAACAATCTCAATTTCCCTATTATGTAGGGATCTAAAGAAAATTTTAGCTGAAAATATAATCTTGAGTGGAAAAAAACATAATTGCAGAGAAATGCACGTTGGTTCGCTTTGATGCACATGCACAGCTATAAAGTCCTATTGATAGTCAAGACCCATTTACCCCACCCCACCCCCAATCAAATTGCTAGGAAAAACAGCTTCAACACATTAGCTCATCTAGTAATAAATGTAGTGAGCTGGAGACCACCAAAATATCAGCCTAGGTACATTGTTTAATTGAAAGACCTAGAAGACAGGTGGTCAAAGCATTCAATTAAAACTCAAAAACAGAAGAAATTTGATCAAATATCCACAACATGTATACAAACTATTTAGAACCCATCTATCAGATTAACCTGTGAGAAATAGACACTGATATATAATCAAGAACCAAATTAATAGTATATCAACGGAGATATTTGATCATTAAAACAATATTGAGAAAGCTGGAATACCACATGTATAAATGCATAAGAAGTTCATTAATCATGACAATATAAAACATATATAATTATAAATAAAATGGATTAACCAAAACTCACCCGCTGCCTACTTTTGTTCACATTCTCACCATCTTTACTAGGAGAGACCTCATCAACATAAGAAAAATGCTTCTTCACACTTCTAGATTTTCTTGTTGGGCCCATTAGTAACTTCCTTAAATGTCTAAAATGCACAAACAAGAAAACCACAAGTAAGCAAATCAAATTTCTCATGGGAAGAACATAGTATCTTTATGATAATCTCCTAATCATTCTCACTGCAACACCCCTAAAAAATTAAAACTTAAAGAATTTAAAATCCCAACTGAGTATATCACTTTTTTAAAAGAAAAATAAACTTGACATATTCAAAATTTAGTACTAACGCACACATAAATCTACAGATATAATGCACAACTGCACAAGTTGCTAAAACTTCTAATGACTAAAAGAAAATTTTTGGAACATTGCTGCAAATTTTAATGCCATCATGCTTGGAAAAAACAGTTGCAAAGAAAAACATACCAACAGAAAATTTTTCATAGAGGAAATATTTAAAAAACCAAAAATTAGCTTGCTTAGACTCATAACTAAGCTCAACACAAGATGTCCAAGCTGAAGTTCATTACAAGTTACAATCTCTACTAAAACACAATACATGATTTATCCATAATATAAATTACAGTCCCAAATCAAGAAATTTTCTAACAAGGGAAAGGAGGAATCTAACACTGGGATTACAATAGCACCAGAAAATGTGTAGGATCCCCATAAACTAGTAATCTAATAATTATTACTGTAAAATAGAAACTCAAGAAAGTTTCGCTTTCGCCACATCTCACTTTATTGTTTTCTCACTTTACCATTTTTTTACATTTTTCATTCTCTCCTTTCTCTGCTTTGTTCTCTGCAGCCTCTCTCTCAACCCAGATGCATTAATTAATGCTTGTCATTGGTGCTTCAAAGTTTTTTCTACTCTCTACCCCTCTCTCTCTTCTCTCTCTCAAAGTCTTCCACTTTCACATCAGATAGGTTGGTCTTCCAGATCTTCCTAATTCTTACTTCCCCAATTCCTCACTTGCTTCATTTCCTGCCGTGTCCTCCCTCCCAAACTCAATATGCTCAGAAGCACCTCCAAGTGGATTGTAAGCAAGGAGGACAAAGTTTTCTAGATTTCTTCCGAATCCCTGTAGCCGCCATATGCTCAACAATTCCCATACAAGCAGAGCCTGTTGTGAAACCATTGACAGGACTATAACAAAACCTTGCCATATACTTGATACTTCGTTTTCTTTAGATTCTCAATACAATGTTAATCTTACACAAAGGGTAGCTTTTCTGGATTATGAGGGTGATTCACAGGCCTGCTTCTTGGCCATGGAGAAGAAGCACCAGAACGAAAGAAATAATTTATTTATTCTCTAGTTGTTTTCACTGCATTGCACGTTGTGATGTGTTTTTCCTCACTGTAATTTTTAATTTAATTTAATCTCATCTGATCAGTTCCAATATTCCTTTGCTCTTATGGTGTTAATTAATTTCATTTATGATAACACGTGAAGTTTAAGGTGGTGACTGGTGGGTGTTTGGTCAGCTGAATGGTGGGTATTTTGTCAAGTGATGGTTTCTTATATGAAGCTCTCTGAATTCAGAATCTAAATCATAATAGTTGTTTTTATAATTTTCTAAACTCTTATTGTGTTCCAGGTGTTGCACTTAAACCATTGTTGCTTTACTTGCCAAAGTCTAATCTTACCATGCTCTCTGTTTATCTGTCTAATTGCTAAAATGAAGTTTAAATTTTAATATAGCAGGTCAGTTTCATATTCACTTTTTTTTAGGGTGTTTCCACACAAAATGTTAACTTATAGGTAAGGCCTAATAGTTGCTCTTTATTTCTTTGTTTAATTGCGAAATTGTGGTAAATGACACTATTTCTCATCCTCAGAGTGCTTTGTAGGGGTTGATAGACTTAGTAGCTAATGAGGTGGTGGAGAACATCTGCCAAAGGAAAGGGGAGGGATCATTTTTTAAGTTGGATTTTCAAAAGTCGTCAAGTAGCTAACACCGGACTCAAGCCCAAGTAAAGGAGGTGGGTTGGGCTAGGTAGGTGATAGCTAAGCATAACACTTGTCATATTTCTATGATATGAATCTTAGTGATTACTCATTGGGGCAACCCCTACAAGTGCTGCGTTGCACTTATAATACCCGGGCATAGTGAAAAATGGATAAGGCTAGGCTAGATTGTCGCCCCAAAGTGACAAATTGTGTCGGTGCCCGGGTACATTGTCAAATATTTTAGGGTTCCCACATCATTCTGGCATGGGAAAGATATCAGTTCAAGAGAATAGGGTTAAATTCGCAACTTGGAATATAAGAACACTTATTGGTAAAAACTTGGAGAAAGTTGGAAAATCTGCCTTTTAGAAACTTTGAGAAGGGGAGAATGCTAGAGAAATTGAAAAATCAGGATTTAAACTTAGGTACACCGAAAAATAAAAACATAAAAATGAGGTACGAATCATTGTGGACAAAGATCTAAAAGATAGTGTTGTAGATGCAAAGTTTTAAATAACAACCGTTTAATAGCATAATGAGCCATTATGTAACCAATTTTGAAGCCTCCATTCCTGTTACAACCTACATTTGTGATAAGACTGAAATTCACGCGCGCAACAGCCATTATGCCACTGTGACAGCCATTATTATTCTATCACAACCTTCTATGAACTGTTACTCCCCATTGTGCATGGATGACTGCCAACAACACTTTTCTGCCATCTCTTTCACATTTCTCCTTCTATTTGCTTCATTCTCCCTCTCCCAACAGTCATCCAGCCTAGATCGACACATCTTAGACCTCGAAAACACAAAAATTTGCTTGGATTTGGTGTTTGAACTTCAAGAGTAAGGGAATCCTTCTCTTCCACCCCCCCCCCCCCCCTTTTTTTGCATTGTCCATAAAATTTCTTGTTGTTTGAGAATATTTTTGGTGGATTCCATTTAGAATTCAAGTAAAAAACTTGAAATGTCATCAAGAACAAAAAGATTTTGAAGATTGTTGGGCCTTGATACTCTTTTCCTGTCGGCAGCAGTGCAGGACTCGGGTATGCTTTTTTATCATATGTGCACTCTCCCTCTCTATCAAAAGCAAATAGATTTTGAAGGAAATGTCTTGTTTCCTTGTTTGATGCAAACTCTTAAGAGATAAAACTAGGGAAGGAGAAAGAAGTTCTTGACATGCACTCTCTCTCCATCTAACAGCTAATATATAAGAGAGAAACCCATGTAAAAAGGGAGAGATTCAATATTTTTAGCTTCACCAATCTCTTCTATTAAGGTTCACCGCTGTTTCATCTGCTTACTTTTTGAGAGATCCTTTATAAGCCAAATTTATTCTTCATGAGGGAAAGTGATTATTGTTCTCAAGCGAGAGAAGAGTGGTCTTTTCCATGTTCAAGGTTAGGTATCTTTGTCTAAACCTAGCAGAAAGCTGAAGAAGGTTCCTTGAGATGTGTACATAGGCATAGTGTTTGGTCTGAACCAATATAAATGGTTGTATCTCTCCATCCTCTATGTTTAATTTCTATCGGAGTGCATGTTGTGCATGCTTTATCCCCCCTCTCCCCCCCCACCCAAAAAAAAGATGTGAGATTTCTGATATTCCTGTTATTATTTACATTTTTTAAAGGGCTTGACAATTAATATACTTTTAGCACCGTGTTGATTGGAAATGTAAATTTTACTTTGTTATTTAGAATTGAATATAATTCTGTTAAGTTAATTCATGAGTTATAAACAAGTAGATTTTAACAAGTCAAGCATGTCCAAGAATGGAACAAAAATAAACTCAAAACAAGAACATTGTTGATGAATCATGGCAGAACTACCTTCAAAATATAAACTAAATACAACCAAAGAAGATCAATATCACAACTTTTTGCTTGCTGAATTTGCGAAAAAAAAATAATAAATAATAAATACCTACTTTTCTCCTGGCTAAAGCTCAAAAACACACAAGGCATTGACCAGGCGCCAATAAATAAGATTCCCAGAAAGTTCAAACAACCCAAAATGTTGAACTAAAATCGACTGTCGTTGACAAACCCAGATACAATTTCAAGCTCAAACCCCACAGAGTAGATACACGTTAAGACCCTCCGCGGCAATCCTTACACTGGCATCGCGCACACACCAAAAAACGAAAAAGAAAACGAGCCTAAGATACCTTGATCCGCAGATGCGAGCTAAGAATTGATCAAAACATATAAACTTGCAGACCAAATATAACCAAAAGCAACTCACAGATTCTCAAATTAACAACATAATAACAACAACAAAAAATTCCACTGAAATCACAAAAGAACTCCAGAAAATACAATTTTACTGGCATTGTCAGCCCCCAAAGTTCAATGAACAATGACGAGCGTTACGAAGTTAACTAATTGGCAAGCACTAAAAATTTTCACAAAGTGCACGCTCACCGAGCAAAGCTTCTCTATGTTGGAGCCATCGACCGAAGAGGAAAGCACACAGAGTTTAGCAACAAAGACGAAGACGATGAGGATGATGACGATGAAGAAATTTAAGGGCAAACCCGCGAAACTTGAGAGCGTACCATCAAGTTTAGGAAGTTGCTTTGAGCGATTTAATTTGAATTTTATAACTCGAAGATCTACATCTGGAGTTTTTTTCCCCTATTATTTTTTTTTTAAATATATTAAATAATATTCATTTCTAAAAAATATTTTTCATAATGATTTTAACGTAATTTCGCTACTCGGAATAGTAAGATTTAAATGTCAGGGTCATTCTCACAGAGATGTGTAGCAACTAAATTTCGCTACTTGGAGTAGCGAGATTTGCTTAATGTCAACACATGACAAATCTCGTTACTTTGAGTAGTGAAATTACGTTAGAATCATTTTGAGAAATATTTTTTAAAAAAAAATATTATTTAATATATATTTTTTTTAAACAGATAATTTGGGAAAAAACTTTCAACATCTCACATAATGACGCCTTCAACATTTTTTTTAATTAATTAAATAGAGAAAAATGAGTTTTCATTTATTTTTTTATCAATTTTTTATACCGATTGTGCTTTATTTTTTAAATTGTGTTGTTGTTAAAATTTGAATCACAATTTATTAACTTGATCATGACTTCAATCACCTCAAAAATGATACATAAAGGTTTGAAATAGGATAAGTATGAAATAACAATAATACATAAATTGGATGTCTTTAGAATATATTACATTTTCTCAAAATCCTTCTTTTATAGTTGTTTAGGTCTTTGTACCAATAATGTTCTTTTTTCTTATTTCTTTCAATTATGAATGAATTATATAGGTATTATATGTAAGATTTATAGTCCTTTAATTTGGCCTTTTTGGGAAGGGGGGAGGGGGAGATAGATGCAAGCACCCCTCTTTTCTTTGAAAAAAAAAATTTTTGATCAAGCAAGGTGGAAGATAGGTTGGGCTAAGCAGGCTTCTAGTCAAACAACATTTGGCCCAACCATTTGGCCAAGCCATTTGGCTTATAACCGAATTATTTTTGGCTAAATTTGAGTTGTCTGGGCTATATTGTTATACCCAAGCTATTTGGACTAATATGAAATAATTAAGCTATAAATGAGTCTTTTTTGGCAATATTTGTGTTGTTTTGGTTCTATTTTAGCCTTTTTGCTTTAAAATTTAAATTGATATATTGATTTTATTCGAGCTTAATAAAAGATTATTCTTCTCTCTCTCTCACTCTCTTTGTTTAATGTCTGGGAGATCTACCACCGAAGCTATTTATCTTTTAAGATGATTGATGGAAAAGTTTAGAGAAAAGAATAGTGACTTGCATATAATATTTATTAACGTTGAGAAAACATATGATATGATATCTAGGGAAGTTCTATAGTGGGTTTTAGAAAAAAAAGGGTGTATGTTGTAGGTATACCAATGTCATTAAGAATATGTATGATGGAGTAATGACTAGTATAAGAACTATAAATGGAGAAACTAGAGAATTTCTAATTACCATAGGTGTACATCAAAGATCTGCTTTGAGTCCTTATCCTTTTGTTTTAGTGATGTACCAATTGACTAAAAGTATTCAAAAGGAGGTTCCATGGTATATGTTGTTTGCAGATGATATTGTATTAATTGACGAAACTAAGGGCGGAGTAGAGACTGAGTTAGAATTATGCAGAGAAGTTTTAGAATTTAGAGACTTTAGGATAAGTAGAAATAAAACAGAATATATGAAATGTAATTTTAGTAATGATAGGAGGAATATTGGAGACAAAATAAAACTTAATGATGAATAAATAAATAGAACTTGTAGATTTCGATACCTTGGATCTATTATGCAAGTTGAAGAAGAAATTGAAGATACTATAATGCATAGAGTTAAAGCAAGTTGGGTAAAATGAAAAAGTGCTTCAAGTGTGCTATGTGATCGTAGAATACCCTTAAAATTGAAAGGAAAATTTTATAGGATAATTATAAGACCAACTATGTTATATGGATCAGAATGTTGGGTGACGAAAAAACATAATATCCAAAAAATAAAAGTTGTCGAGATGAGAATGCTTAAATGGATGAGTGATATAACATTAAAAGATAAATTAAGGAATGAACATATTCGTAGTAAGTTAGGTGTAGCACTTATAGAAAATAAAATAAGGGAGGGACGACTCATATGGTATGGACACTTATAACGTAGGCCTTATAGTGCACCTGTGAGGAAGAGTGACTTAATTACTCTGGGGGGGCAGTAGAAGGGTAGGGGTAGACCTAAAATAACTTGGGAGGAAATAATGAGTAAGAATTTAATATCCTTGAATCTATCAAAAGAAATGGTTCATGATTGCATAAATTGACAGAAAATTATTCATTTATCCGACCCCACTTAGTGGGACTAAGGCTTGGTTTTGCTGTTGTTGTTGTTGTTCTCTGTCTTTCTTTGTACCAAATAGAACACTTATAAAAAGCAAGTCATGAATTTTTTTTTTTTTGACGCCCAAGTAGACCTTATTGAAGGCTTACTATAATTTAAAAAAAAAAAAAATTTCATAGCCAAGCAGGAATTTCTTCAATCTACTTACTTTCATGCATTGATATACTTTATTTTTGCAAAGTTCATTTATTCATATAAATTTAAACTAAGCTTACCTCCAAACACAAGCTGACCTTGTAAGGAAAGATCATCTATTTTAACATGAATAGGTTCATTAACACACACACACACACACACACATATATATATATATATATATATATATATATATATATATATATCATTTATGTAGTTTTGAGCACACATCATCAGCTTAGATATACTATGTAAATGTATCAATTTAAATATATAAGCAGGTTTCGTCTATCAAAATTATGAGTAGAGTGCATTTGTCATTAATAAAGCTCATTAGTTAGATATATGAATAGAGCCCATCTTCTGAGTAATAGTGGCTTTGCCCATATATCAAGTAACATAATTATTATTCGTTTGCTAGGTTATATGGCCATTGCCATCTATTAAGATTATAAATAAAGTCCATCTGTTATGTCATCTTTGAAGAATATGGGCTTTGTCCATCTGTAAAGTAACATGAGCATTGCTTATTTGTCTTTATTTATTCTAACAAGTAGGCTTATTTGGTATGTTTAATTAGCCTTGTAGCATTTGTTGACTCTTTTTTTTACTTATTTCCCTTGCATTCTAATTTTACTAACAAGGGAATGTCTTGTCATACTATGATCAACACACTTTTTATCCATGTTATCATGATAAATATTAATTTTATATCTAAAAAGCCAAAAAAAATAATCTAATATTAAATTATTTAGTATCGTTAGAGTTGAGATACTCATAATTTGTGGTTAATCAAGTTGTCCCTCGTTCACCTTTTTTTTTTGAAAAGTCAATAACTATTGTATTGAAACCATTTGTTCTTAAGGTGAAATAGTAGGTTGGAATATTGAATTGATAATGGTAAATGGTTTTCCGTCCGAATGATTGGAGCTAGAGTTGTATGAGGTTGTCATGATCATGTGCCAACCTTACTACTTTACTCCTACCATTTCAAAGGACGACGTCAAATTGTTGTAGATAAAATCTGGACTATGATTTGTGATCATAATCTCAATCACCTAAAAAGGGAAATAGAAAGGGTTTGGAAGACCTAAGTATAATATGGGAGATTACTCTAATGCTTTAGTAAAAAACTAGAAGGATAAATATAGAATGATGATAGTATGGGATGACAATAGTATAAGAATTAGGTGTTCGTGGATCCTTTCATTTTTTTCAGATTCCTCATTTTATAGTTGTTTAGGTCTCCCTCCCATTAATGTTTTTTTTTTTCCAACCATGGAGTAGTTAAATATGAGTCATGAGCTTTTATTCCAAGAGTCACACAAATTTTATGAATCTTTAATCTGACTTTTATTGGGGGTTACAAACATTTTACTATCTCCTTTAAATGTATTTAATTACATGCACTCATTTGTGTTCATTGACATTATGTTATGACCTCATTATTATCTCTTAATATAGGCCAACATGTTGTGTCTCATCTATTGTTTTTATATTTCGTAAGTAAACATGCCTTGAATATTACTTTAGAAAAGAAAGTTATATTACTTGCACCTTAAAATATGATTAGTCAATTAAACAAAAAATGATAGGAGTAGATCTAAAATAACATGCAATGAGATAGTGAGTATGTAATTACTCCTACGTTAACCGAAAAGAATACCCTCAATGGAGTGAATTCACATAAAGTACTCGTGTAGCCAATTCTGCCTGGTAGGACTAAAAGCAGTCTATTGTTATTGTTGTTGTTCATTAAATTTAAAAATGCTAATTAATAAAGATTTTTTTTTATGATGCATGTGAATAATTACGTATAATATTATAAGTTTGCAGGTATTTTTATTTGTAAAAATATTATTTTAAACTCACAATAATTTTATGATCTCTAATATCTAACATAAAAATTAGATTTTTTTTATGTCATTTTTAATGAATGTCAAATTTATCCATGTAACTGCTTATAAGTGTCTCAAAACATCCTTATAACTATCTATAACTACCTTAAATGCTCTTGTAATTAATATAATTAATTATAACTGCTCTTCTAATCAAATTGAAAAACCTTCTTTTAAGAAAAACTACCACGTCTATGTCCACGACTACTTTTACATATATTCTTCTATTAACCTTAAAAGTTTTATTATCTCCCGTATTCTAAGTCAAATCTACTTCTTTTTTTTCCCCCTCTATATTAATTTTGGGAAGCCATTAGTTCTATTAGTTCCAAGTTTAACACCCCCAATTCAGTTTTTTTTTTCTTTTGAGTTTAATAATTCTATTTTATATCCTTCTCCCATAAACTCAATTTTCAGTGTTCCTAATATTTTAAGCTTAATTTTACATAAACATTTTTTTTTATAAAAAAAAATCTCCATAATTTTTTATTTGCTATTGACTAAACCTTTATTTCCTCTTAATTTACTTTTTTTTTTAATGAATCCATTTTTTCCTACCTAATAGGGCCATGAGGCTCCTTGCTTCACGAGGGTAAGCCGTAAGGTGAGGGTTGTTACAGTATCCACGGTCTTACCCCTACTTTTATGTAGAGAGATTGTTTCTTAGACTCAAACTCATGACCAATTGGTCACAAAGCATAAACCTTATCATTGATCCTAGGCCCGCCCTCCAATCTTCACACATATAAATGGTCTTTTATGTGGATGAAATGGTGAGACACAAATAACCATCCTTGGCTGGAAGAATAATTAGGAATCATTTGGAACTATTTATGTAAAAGTACATTTTAGGAAAAAAAAATGCTAAATTTAATGAGTGTCGAAATATAAAAGTGTTGAAAGTTACAAGTGGTTTGACTATGTTTAATAACTAGTGGCATTGGCATACTTACTTTTATAATAAGGCAGTATATAATTATTTTTGAACATATTTTGAATTATGAGTATTAATATTTTAATTACTTATAATTAAAATTTAAGTATTTTTATGAAAAATAATATAAGATTATTATTTTTAATTAATAATAATCTTGTTATTAATGTATATTTATAACATATAACTATCATATTAAATTATAATGAAATAATGTTACTAATTAAATTTAAAATTTTAATTTAGTTAATGTTAATTTAAATTAATAAATAGTTCTTGTCAATCAATAATTGAATTATAATAACTAAGATGTATTTCCAAATATATTTTAAATAAAATATTAATATTTTAATAATTACAAATATAAATGATAATTATTTAACTTCTATAATTAAAAATAATATAATATTTTTTATTAATTAATTATATTTTTTTATTAATATATATTTATAACATATGATTATCACATTAATTTATTTTAAAGTAGTATTAATGATCAAATTAAGATTTTAATTTTATTTAATATTAATTAAAATTAATAGATAGTTCTTTTTATTCGTTCCATAATTTAATTATAATTTTAATAGTAATTAGTAGGTTATAATGCATAATAAAAGAATATATAATTAATTTTAATTAATAATTAATTAAATAATTGCGTTAACTGTTATTTTAGTTAATGTTTAAACATCTTTATTAAGTAAAAATAATATAATATTATTTTTTATTAACAATAACCTCGTTCTTAATTTATATTAATGACATGTTGTATCATATTAATTTATGTTAAAATAACATTATTAATTAAATGAATATTTTTAATTTTTAATATTAATGTAAATTAATAAATGGTTCTTCTTCTTTATTCTAAAATAGAATTATATTTCATTAATAACTAATATATCATAATACATAGTAAAATAATATATAATTATCTTCTAATGTATTTTTTAAATTATAAAATTGCTACTAAATTTTCATATATTAACAAAATTAACCCCACTTATAAATAGTGTCACTTGTAAGTAGCCAAAAAGTTATCTTAGTTTGTTTCTCAAAATTCATTTAAATATTTCTAAAAAAGGTGGTTATAGAAAATCACTTTTTATAGTAAGTGTTTATTGTGGTACAAACAAAATGTTAATATATATTTTTTCTAATAAAAGTGTTTATTTAAAGGGATTAGTACTATAAGAACTTTTTTTAAGTGCTCCTAAGTAGGGCTTAGTCTTTATAAATGACTCAAAAAAATTTCAAGATGAAAGAAGAGTGGAAGATGGAAAGAGAAACTTGAGATCTACTATTGATGATTGATACTATAATAGGCAAGGTTAATTATCGTTAATAATTATGTAACATTCCCATAGTCTTCATGTAACTTAAAAATTTTCGTCATCATCACACAATTAGATGTGTACTTATAATACTAATTGTGAGACGACTTTCAATCGCAATTATTAAGTAATTCGACTCATTCACATCCAAATCATGAATATTTGCAATCCATGTTATGCAAGGAGACATTGCTTTTGCTGATTCGAATTGAAGGGTGATATAAAATTGGTCTATTTCCGGCATCATATCCATAGTTAGCGCATTCATCATAGTTAGCAGCTCTAGTTTCGTATCAAGGTCACTAAGGCTTTAAAAATCCTTTCCTGAAATCTTAAAAATTTCATAAACCTTCCCTGAGGTTTTTCAAAAAGACGCTAACTAGATTTGTTAGGTGTGTGTTTAGCTTGCAATTAAAGCAAGCCTTTTTTGTGAAACGTTTTATCGAAAAATCTTGAGGTTTTAAAAATTCAACAAACTTCTCTTAATATTTTTCAAAAAGACACTAATTAGATTCGTCAGTTTTGTGCTTAACTTGCAAAGTGAGTTTTTTTTGAAAAACATTTTCTTGAAGAACCTAAGAGATGCTAAACTGTGTAGCCTAGAGACACCAACTACCTTAAGGAGGTCCTTGGCGCCATTCATCTGAATAGGTTTATTTCATTGAGATTGCAGTGTCCATGTATCCCCTGAAAACCATCTAAGTGTCTTTCAGGCTGACTTTGTGGCATTAGTTTTCTCTTGAAGCATGTAGAAACTGAAAGGGTAAAGATAATTGGAAGGTTAATGCTTTTGGGAATAATAAAGTCTTAACTTTTTGCATATTAGATGTTCACTATAATAGTATGTTCCGCTGCAAAGTAAAATTGATATTTAAAAACAACAATATTATTTTTTCTTCATGGTCTACCTAGAAACTAATCTTAAAAACTCAATCCGGTTGAGGACGACATTTATCGACAATAACTAATGTTAAAAAATGTAAGCATTTCTTTCTAGCCCAGACACCACAAGACAACAAAAATAACACACCACCAAAGTTTCCTCACATCCTTGTCTCCCATATCCTTTAAAAGCACTCAACAAAAAATCCTCCAAACTCTAGAGAACTAGGGCATAACTGATACTGATGTAGGTCAAGAAATAAGACCTAAGGAAGATCATTGCTGGAAAATAATTAAGAAGAGTTGGGTTAAGGAATTGTGGCGTTAAATTAGTAGTTTACTATGTGTGTATAGTATTAATTAGTATAGGATTATGTGTACTTGGGGGTTGTTTATAATATTTGTGTAAAGTAGGGGTACATTTGTAATGTAATGTAGTTTTAGGGGTTTATGTGTAATTTCATTTAAAGAGGTTTTATTATAAAGAGTGTATGAAAGTCATGTTTAGGCAATTATTCATGAATGTGAATTGAAGTGAACGTGAGTTCCCCTCACCCTCTGGTTTCTCCTCTTTGGTGGGGAAACAGTTAACAGTTGCTTGAAGTTTCATCGCTAGAATCTTATTGCTAGTGATTCACGCACCCCACACGATAGCAAAGTGCATGAGAAAGTTTCCCAGATTCTTCTGCAATTTCCTCTCTCGTGAGAAATTGCCTGCAGCCACTATATTTTTTCACAACATTCTTACATAGAAGTTATACATTAATAGTATGTTGAACTTTTGTAAAAATTTCGGCAGAGTCTCCTCTTAAAATTGAGTATACCCATTTTTGACCGCACCTATTTAAAAAACACAACTTTTATAGGCAAACAATGATAACATTTTTTTACAACATTCATACACATAAGTTATACATTGATAGTATGTTGAACTTTTGTAAAAATTTCGGCAGAATCTCATTTTAAAATTGAATATACCCATTTTTTATTGCACCTATACGAAAAAAACAACTTCCATGGGCAAACAATGACAACATTTTTTTCACAACATTCATACACAGAAATTATACATTGATAGTATGTTGAATTTTTGTAAAAATCTCGACAAAGTCTCCTCTTAAAATCTAGTATACCTATTTCTAAACACGCTTGTTCGAAAAAAAACAACTTTCATAGGCAAACAATGACAACATTTTTTCACAACATTCATACACATAATTTATATATTCATATTATGTCCAAATTTTGTAAAAAATTGGACAAAGTCTCCTCTTAAAATCGAGTATACCCATTTTTTACCGCACTTGTAAAAAATATAACTTTCATTGACAAACAAATTTTTTCACAACATACTATACCGGCGATATTTCCTAATCATGACATTTATAATATTAGTAAAGTTGTTCACATTGTTCAGCAATTACATATACATATTAGGGAACAAAAAATAAAATTTCCAATTATATAGAAGTAATGCAAGGAGACATGAAAGATAATATATAAGAATGAAACTAATGTACAAAATAATATACATAGAACTACATATACTGTTGGCCTTTCATGGTTTTTCAATCTTGTTTTAATGATAACAAATCAAGGATAATCTAATATGAGTTGGTTGAGTGGTGATGTTTCAGGATTGAGTGTAAGACAAAGTTCAAAAGGAAAAGAATGGAAAGTTCAAAGAATCACAAAGTCTTATTCACAAAGATTTAACAAGAGAGCTTAAAGCAACTTCAATATGAGCAGAATATGAGGACACTTAAAGCTGACTTAGAATTCAAGTTAAAAAGATCTTAAAGAGAAATACCATGGAAGGTTTGAAGAAAAGAGTTTCAAATTTTAGGACCATGTTGTAAGTACTTCATGTAACGCCCCGAACCCTTAAACCCGGGTCCGACACGTTATACCTGATAAAATCCCTAATAATCCATAATCAATATATACGCAGCGGAAAACATAACTATAATCTCCATAAAACACAATATCAAAGTTTACTAATTCTAACTACCAACCATAATAAATTATTCTTCCACCAGTATTCAAGTATATACATGTCTCCAAAACATTATCCACTAATACCAGTATGTTTCACAACCTGCCATATCTTATAAAATTTAAAACATAAATTATAAAACATAAAATATACATATCAAAGTTAACATAAAAATATACCCTTTTTTCTTATATCTTCCAAAAAATGTTATAAAATCTCGAGTTCTCAAAGTTCGATCTTGAGAAATCCTGAAAAAAATGAATTCATACTCGTATGAGACACATCTCAGTAAGGGAAGAAACAATATATTAAAATAGTGTATGGCCAACATGAGTTTATATATGACATATTATTTAACATTTGAAAATCGTTAACATAATTTCTGAAATCATTGCCTGAATCTAATCAAACACATGCAAATGTTTAACCCACAAGATTACCCGAGGATAGGGGTGATTACCCACCCATACAAGTAGCACCCCTCTGCTCTGATACCTAGGCAACCCAAAGGGCGCAGCTAAAGCATGCCAGGGCACTCACCTTACTCAGTAAGCCCTCAAGTGTTAAATTAATCCCGTACTCACGCATTCAACAATAGTTTATCGGCAAAAACCCCAAGGATAGGAAATTCTACCCACCCATACAAGTAGATTCCCTCTGCCCTAGTGCGTTATGCAGCTACTGTCACATCTGAAGCTACTAGTGCACTCGCTTTACTCAGCAAGCCCTCAGGCGAAAGGTATGCCTCGCCCAATCGTACCATGTTCTACGTACATACATAATTCTATTATCATAATACATCATTCTTTTCTATCATTATACATTCATGCACATTCATTCCTGTTCATAACTTAATTTTGCATTTCGTTTCACTTTAAGTGACTCTTTCCCATTTACATCATTTACCTTTGTCATTTCATTTCATTACCATTTCATCGTCATTTCATTACATAACATTTCATTTCATTACTTCGTACTACAGTTAGTCTTTAGCCATCATCAGTTAGTCTACGTAGAAACGTGCTAAATCTGCTAACACAGTTCCTTTTAGCTGTCATCAGTTAGTCTGCACAGAAATGTGCTAGATCTGCTAACATGACTCTCTTTCAACTGTCTTACATTTACATGGTTGCATTTAACATACACAAGCAACATTGTCCATATCATATTTTATTCTCATTGTTTTACTTACTTAGCCTGCATCTTATACATTTAACATATAATTTGCACAGATTCTCATGCCACACAATTTAGTAATAAAATTCATACACTGCTTGTAAAATAAGCCAACCAACATTTAGTGTTTATATATTGAAAATACCTTTCATTTCTTACTTAATTATCCTGAAAATATTTTTTCACTTTCATCAGTTCATTTTCGCATATACATATCTAATAAACAACCCTAAATTCGAAAGAAATATAATTTAAACAGTTGGCATTTTACCCATACCGAAACATATACACGTATATATAACACAATTTTTTTTTCTTTAAATTCATAAAAATTCTGATTTAATATATATTTTTCCCCTTACCTGGTTTCTTGAACTACGCCAACAGGGACTCCAAAAAATACCTGCGGCGCTCACCCGGACCCTGAAATTAAATTCCTAATTCCAATAAATTATTCTTGAATAAAATATTATTTAAATATTTCCTAGGGTCATAATTCCTAAATAAATAAATATACCCTTAAATTTAGCCAAATTGCCAAATTTCTCAAATCCCACTCTCGCTTTGGAGTAGGACCTAAAAAACCCCAATTGAAAAATTACCTACGTCAAAATGACGACAACGACGATTAGGACCCGATGGTGGTGCCTGATCGTCGATTCAATAGTAGATTTAACCAAAAATTGAGAAATTAGGAAAAATATATTTTTTCACAGGAGCAGTGCCTAAGCTGTTCCCACGACAAATCTGCTCCAATAGAAATGTCGGTGGCGGAACTAGGAACCTAACGACACCTTCCGTTTCTTGATTAGTGCTCGTTAGGCCGACGAAATTGAAGAGAGAGAGGGAGGTGGACGGAGAGACGACGGAGAGCCTACGAGAAGCTGACAGAGAAGAAAGATCGCCTGGGGGAGGAGCGCTGCAATCTCAATTTGAGATTTACTCCAGGAAGCTTCCTGCCTGGGGGAGGAGCGCTGCAATCTCAATTTGAGATTTACTCCAGGAAGCTTCCTGAGGAAGCTTTTAACAACATATATATTATACTTTTAACTTTTATATATATATATATACATATATATATCTTTATTCTAATTTTTTTTTACTATTCTTTTATTTATTTAATTTAATAATGTTTAATTAATTCATTAATTAATTAATATTTTTTTTCATACTATTTATTTTCATTTGTTTATTTAATACATTAATTTAATAGTGTTTAACCACTTAATTAATTAATAATTTTAATTAATTTTTTATAAAAAATTTTTTTCCGGGTTATTACACTTCATGTTTGAATATCCTTTGAAATAATTTTGAAGCTATTTTAGGGTTAAATATTGACTTAGAGACCTTATTTCAAAACCCGAAAAATGTTTTATGAAGAAGTAAAGTAAGAAAGCAAAAATGTTTTTTGAAAACAAAACTGAAAGTAGCTTGCCCAGATGACTGAAGAATTTCTTCAGAAGTCTCAAGATTAAAATCAAAAGACTGAAGATTTTATTTTTAAAACCCAGAACAGGCAGAACACATTCAGACGTCTGAACGATCAGTTTAGTTATCTGAATATGAACTTCAGAAGTCTGAACCTACGCTTCAGACATCTGACCTTGTGTTCAGTTCAAATTTTTCAAAACATTGGAACCTCATATGACTGAACTCGATATCTCAGACGTCTAAACACTATTAATGATCAGAAATTTTGATTGTTTTAAATTTTAAATTGAGGTTGCTTGTGATCCAAAATTAATGAAAACTTTGAAGATACTCCAAGTAAACTTGGGCATCACAAAAACACTTTTCTAAGCCTATAAATATATTGTTTTGTAAATCAAAATATATGCCAAGAATTGAAAATCTGAAAAAAGCTGAAAGCACTCTTGTTCTTACAAAACTATCTCTTGCTCACTCATTACAAAGCTGATTTGCTGAGATAATATGAAGTGTTGAATCCATTATACTCTAGTCTTTATTGCTGATCCTCATCTAAGAAGGAACCTTGGTGAAATCTAATCTTGAGATTCATCTTATTTCACTTTGATATTTAAATTTTGAAGTACATAGTGTTGAATTTGTACTAATCTGCTCTGTTTGAGAGTGTTCTTGTACGCAGTGTTTATTTTGTGTTTCTTTTAGTTCTTAGATTGTTCAAGGTTGATTTAGATTGTTGTTCAAGCATGAGGTATCGCTTGGAGAGGAGACTACTCTAGCCTATTGAAGGAGTGCCCAAGCGTGGGGTATCACTTGGAGAGGTGATTACTCTAACCTAGTGAAGGAGTGTTTGTAAAGGTTTTGTTCTACCCGGAAAGGAATTGGTTTAGTGAATCCTTAGGTGGTTTGCCTAAGGCGAGGACGTACGTTAGGGATAATTCGAACCTCGTAAAAAATTGTGGTCTTCTTCTCTTTCCCTTACTCTCTTTAAATTCCAGCAAACATATAAACTGCGTGGATGTTTTAAATTCTTTAATCATAAAAACTACGTGAATTGGAAATTAAATAAACCAAAGTTTAATTTTGATTTGGGATTGCGGAAACCGGAAGGGAGTACGTTGGTTGATCAATACTTTGCGGGAACCTCAAAGGGAGTACGTTGATTGGTTAACACCCAAAGACAAATTAACTAAGAGTTTATTTAAATTCTAAGTTGTTGGGAATTTGAGTTGTGGTTTGCATTGAAGAAACAAATTTTATTACTACAAGGCTTAAATCAAATTTATATACACAGGGCTGTTAACAAAAGCTGAGAATTGTTCTAAAGCTTTCTTGATTGAATGTTTGATTGATTGGTTACTTTATTGGTATATGGTTGTGGATTGAATATTGTTTTTGAGAATTGTATAAAGACTTAAGTATTTGTTGTGTCTTGGATAAATTAACAACAAGTTAAGAATTCATTAAAAGAATTAAAAGATGTTAAGGATTCTTGAAAAGTATTAAAAGAATTTTTTTAAAAACCCAATTCACCCCCTTATTAGGACTACACCTTAGTTTTCAATTGGTATCGGAGCGGGGTTATAACAAATCCTAACAAGTAGTTATATAAAGATCTAGATGGCACACTTAGGCGTAACTCCTTGGAGAGGGTTAATCTGTAGAGACCCGAAGAATTATAGTAATTAAATAATAAAAGGAAGGAGAGAAAAGGAATATTAAAAAGGGATTCAGTAGGGTTTCGTCGACGAGTGCAGAGTGCTCGTCAATGAATAAACTTCTTGGGCTCGTCGACGAGAACTTACCGAGATGGCTGTTTTCAAGG
Source organism: Malania oleifera (assembly GCF_029873635.1). Lineage (NCBI taxonomy): Eukaryota > Viridiplantae > Streptophyta > Magnoliopsida > Santalales > Ximeniaceae > Malania > Malania oleifera. The sequence goes on along the minus strand of NC_080419.1, from coordinate 22,554,127 downwards.
CCTAAAACTCATCGACGAGGAGTAAGTGTTCATCGATGAGCTCCTTTCATGGACTCGTCGACGAAGTGACATGTCTCGTCGATGAATCCGTATTTTATAAATATTCTAAGTTCGGGTTTCAGCGAAGGAATTTTGCATGCAAGGGTTCTCTCTCTCTCTCTCTCTCTCTCTCTCTCTCTCTCTCTCTAAAACGTCTCTCCCTCCCTCTCTCTTCATTTTTGGCTTCATCCTTTGTTGGTTCAACGATCGAAAACCATCATGCTACTCCTAGGAAGATTCTCTTCAAGTCTGTTAGAGTAGTTCGTTGGTTAGACCAACTTGGGCACCATTCCAAAATCTAGGTAAGTTGGATATTTTAAGTTTTATAGGATATTTGATGTTTCTAGACTGAGGAAAATGATTTAGATGGAATAATACTGAAGTTTAGTTAGAAAAAATGTAATTTCGGGGTGTTGAGCTGGGGAACACACGGGTGTAGGTTTGAAATATTTTGTGGACTTTCCAGTAAGCCAGATAAGGGGATAAATTAAGTTAGTATTTTTCATGAAATTATTATGAATTAAATGACATTTATTTTCAGGAAAATATGTATGATATAGAATTATATTTGAGAATACTACTGTTGAACAGGGAAATGATTTTAACACATTTTATATGGAAAAAGGATTGCAGGATAAATTATAAGTTTATAAGGCTATGAACATTTGTGTGGCATGAGTATAATATTTCCATGAAATTTATGTTATATTGAAATATTATGATTTTCCCAAGATAAGCATGCTATAATAGTTTTTAGGAAAACAATAAAAACAGCACAAGAACTATGATTATAAGATTATTTTGTTAACAAGTGCAAAAATTTAATGTACAAGTACGTCATGTTATGCCGGCGCCGGTATTATGATTTTTTTGTTATGATATAATGGCATAAAATGCCATAATTATGCATGTTATGTCAAGTTTCAAGAAAATATTATCATGTTATGTTTTACCTTGATATATGAAACTGCTATGTTCAATATCATGAAATATATTATATGTTATCACAACCTAGATAGCTTAGTTTAGTTTCACGAAGTACGGTACTGTAAATGTATGTTCATGTTTACGTTTATGTTAGTGTTACCACACATCTTATATAGAGTGTGGGAGATGGCAGTCGATGTGGCTTTATGGGAGTGTCGTAGTTCCCCTGGTAGTCTGGAATAGGTGGAACATGCCCATCATACTTACACTGTAACCGATATTGACTTAGCATGGTCGGCCAATCATTGCTAGATCTAGCCTTCGGGCCGCACAACCCTATCATGTGGGGGGTAAGACATGAAGATAACTAACTATCTATCTATCCTAGGTAATAATTTAAGTATCATATGTTTATATAAGATAATTTTTCAGTAGATGAATTTAGTATGTTAAATTATGTTATGTTAAATCATGTTTTATTCAAATATGTTACAATTGTTCATACTGGTTATGAATTATGTACTATTTATAAGTATATCATGAAAAATATTCATGTTGTCACACACTGATATTAATTTGTCTTCCTTACTGAGAGGTGTCTCACCCCAACATTACAAACATTTCAGGAAATCCAGGTAGGAGGGTTGATAGAGCCCCGTAGTAGTATAAGTGGACTGAGCTACCCTGTTTATAAGGTAAGTGGGTGAGTTAGGGTCAGATGGATTTTTGGATTGAGATCCTAGGAATATTTTTTAGTCTTTTTGTAGGTGACTGTATATATATATAAAACATATTTAGTAGAACTCTGGTGTTGACCTTATTGGTCACGACCGGTTTTGATTATGACAAATACTCATTGTATCTAATCGGTGTTTGAGGTTTTGTGCAGGAACTAAGATTGTTGAAATCAAGATGGGCACAAAGCTTAAAGCTTGAAGACCAATCACGTTTTTCAGTTGTAATATATATATTCAGTAGGGAAATTGGTCTGTAATATTAAATAGATCTTTTGGTTTGTAATAAGCTCACACACATCACATTTATGATAATACGTAAGCTCAAACAAACCATAAGTAAGAAATGACTTTAGAAAGACCTTAGGGTTTTCCCTTCGGTCGACCGACACCGGACTTTTTTAGTGTCTTCAAATTGGACCTCAAGTGACTCTAGGAGACACATATTTACACATATGTTTGTTAGGCACTTGAATAGAGCTTGTATGTTTCGAAATGGGATCAAAATGCACACATGGTGCACTTCCGGTCGACTAGCCAAGGCAGTTCATTCTGCCCTGGTCGACCGAACCAGGTAGTTCAAAAACTCCTGGTCGATCGAAACCCTCCCTGGTCAACATTTTGACCATCTGGTCGACCGAACACTTTTGTTCTCCAACTATCTGGTCGACCAAAGGGTCCTCGGGAGAAATCTCAGTGGTCTGGTCGACCGAACCAGCCAATTCAAAATGGCCTGGTCAACCGAACCTCGGAAAATTGAGAAATCGCCCTCTTCTGGTCGACCAAACCATATGAGACTTGGTCGACCGAACTTGTTCTAGTCGACCGGACCTCTTGGGTTGCCCTGATTTTTTACCGCAGTTAATATTTTTTTAAACAGGGTTAAAATGTTCTAAATCTCATTAAACTTTCTTAATAATACCCAATAGGTCTCCAACGGTCATATTTTCTCAAATGTCTACATATATGAGATCATTTGTGCAAATTAGTAACAGATTAGCCATTTTGATTAGGAGAAATTCTCTGAAATTTCCAAATCCTATAATACTCATATCTAAGCCCCAAACACTCATACTTACCTTCTCTGATTGCTCAAACTCTCTGTAAGTTGATTGAGTGCTTGATTAAGAGAGGTTTGTTCTCCAATTTTATGTAAGATTGATTTTATTTTTACGAGAGCTAAACCCTTGTATTCTTAAGGGACTTCGTTAATAAGTCTCCTAAGAAGATTTTGATTTGATCTTCCAAGCTTGCACCTTCATTGCAAGATCTTGAGAAGATTGTATTTGTTTTTTATTTCAAAAACTTTTCAAACACTTCCAAATATCTACTGTGTTTTTATCTTGTAAAATATTTAAAGATATATTTGTTTGTGTGATAGTGATCTTTATTGCAATATTCTTCCACTTATATATTATTTGCTGAATACAAAAATTACACATCTTTTGCAAACCAAGCATTTACATCATTTAATACTTACATGCTTGAGATATCTTGTTGATTGAAATACTGGAGACTTGACATCTTTTTGTGAACTTATTTGCTGAATATCTTGTGATACAAAGATTGCTTGTTTGTCACTCTCACGTAAGCATTACACAGATAGAAAATACCTTTGAGAGTTGAACCATTTAGCCCACATTGAGCTTACTTATTATATCATTTGTGGTGTATGTTATTGCACGCATTTGGGTACATATCTGCTTTACATGAAAGCACAATCATTGTACCATCTAATTATATACACATTTGTTGTATATCCAGCCACGGGCCTGAAGAGGGAGACTAGCCCTAGAATAGTCCCGGATTGGCTTAGACTCGGTTAGGAAAGCTAGTTGCGTCGTCCTGTTAAGGCGTGTAGGTTGAGGTCAGCCCCGCTAATTGACCTGGTTAAGGTTGAGGTCAGCTTTGTGTTAATTTGACCTAGTTGTAAACGGTGCCGCTCCACCCTTAAGTGAGCTATTAGTGGAATCCTCTGACTTGCGAGCTAGAGGTGGGGACGTAAGCACAGTTGGCCGAACCCCGATAACATATCGTGTGCCTATTTACATTTCAGCACTTTATATTTACCGCACATGTATGTTTTGGTGTGAATGATGCGTTTGATTTAATTTCCACATCATTTTCATCTACACATTTGGAATTGCATAAAAAGACCCTAGGTTTGTGTAATACTGATTGTAGGATTAGTTGAACCTAGGAAGAAAGTTTAAAATTCCAATTCACCCCCCCCCCCTTGGGAATACACCTTTTCTAATATCTGGCATGATTTCTAATGTTTTATGGCAAGTATGTGATTTTATGTTTTCCGCTGCTTAGGTATTAGAGTTGTATGATAGGTACATCCCTAGTACCCATGGGTCTAGGTTGATCATAACTTTGGCAATTTAGCAGGTTATTAGAATTATTATAAATGTTATTATGTGAAAAAATATATAGAAAATAGGAAGGTCGTTACATAATCCTCAACTAGGCCTCCTATATTTTGTGGTTTAAATTGTACATTTTGGAAACAAAGGATGAGAATCTACCTCCAAACTATGGATTGGAAAGCATGGAAGGTTGTCACATATGGTGACTTAATTCCTACCAAGCGTGTAGATGGAAAAGAAATACTCAAAGAAGAAAAAGAGATGACTGACAATGACCATAAGATGCTGCAAGTAAATTCAAGTGCTATGAATGCATTATATTGTGCTCTTGACATAAACGAATTTAATAGGGTCATCACTTGCAAACCAGCTGAAGAAATATGAGATAAATTAGAAGTAACCTATGAAGGTACTATTGATGTAAGGGACAATTGAATCAATATGCTCACTAACAAGTATGAAGCATTTAGGACGAACCCGGATGAAACCATCACTAGTATGTACACTAGGTTCATCCACATAATAAACTCCCTCAATGCATTAGGAAAAACTTACACCACTTATGAAATGATTAGAAAAATCCTTAGAGGACTGCCACCCATATGGGAACCAAAAGCCACAACAATAATTGAAGGAAGAAATCTGAAAAATACCTCCCTAGATGAACTCATAGGTTCTCTTCTCACCTATGAAATGGCTATGAATGAAAGAAGTGAAAAATCTAAAGCCCAAGAGTCTGTTGCATTTAAAGCCTCAAATAAAAGCTTTAGTGATGAAGATGAAGATGAAATGGATGAAGATGAAATGGATGAAGATGAACTAACCTTCATATCTAAGAAACTTGCAAAAATCCTTAGAAGAAAGAATAAATTTAAATGAAAATTTCATAACTCAAAAACAAAATCAAATGAAGAAGAAACCAATGAAAAGAAATCAAAGAATAGAATCCCCACATGTTATAATTGCAAGAAATATGGACACATAAAACCGGATTGTCCACTGCTCATAAAGGATTTTAAAAAGAAAAATAAAAAGGTAATGAAGGCCACTATATGGGACAATCTAAGTACAAGTGGTTCAGAAAGAGAATCAAGTGACCAAGAGGTTGCTTGCTATATGGCATGGGACGATGATAAAGAACAAAGTTCCTCACCCAAATCAGTTAATGAATATAGTAGTGATTCATTTAATGAATCCAATGATGAGAGCATGCCATTTTATGAAGAGTTACAAAATAAATTATTCAAAGTTCATAAGATATTAGCTAAAGTAACTAAACGATATACTTTATTGAAAAAATAAGAATGAAAGTACAATAAAAAAGTTGGAGTCCCTTAAACTTGCTGAAAAAGAAAAAGATTCAAAAATCAAGAAAATAAGAAATAAAAATGAAGCTTTGATAAAAGAGTTAAACTTTAAAAATCTTGTTATAAAAGAAAAGAATTTGGACATTAAGAGATTAGAAAGCAAGAATGAAAAGTTAATAATAGAGTTAGAAGATCTAAGATCCCAAACTTCTATGGAAAATGAGAAAGATCAATATAATTCTGAATTAGAGAGTAAAATCAGATAAATATCTCAAAATCAAGAAAAGGGTAAAAATATACAAAATTCAGAAATCAATGATCTTAAGAGAAAAATTGAGGATCAAGCCAAAATCATTTTCAATTTCACAAAAGGAAAAGAAAATTTTGAGAAAATGATTGGCTCACAAAGAATGTCATTAAACAAAGAAGGCATAAGATTCAATGGAATTGAAAATAAAAGGAAAAAGAATCTTTATATGGGATACTTTACAAAAGCATCTAAAGATTATGCTAGCACCTCCTCAAATGCCTACGCACACACCACGTGTTTTCTATGTAAGAAAAAGGGGCATGTTAAGTTTGAATGTCCATTAAAGAGGAAATGTGTGAAAACAAAACAAATTTGGAGAATTAAAGAAACATCACTTGTTAAACCATACGGACCCAAGAAAGTATGGGTACCTAGATGAAAAGCCAAGTTCATAAACTAAGGATCCAAAGATATTTGGATTAGTCATTCCCTTTAGAAATTAAGAAAGTCATTTTTTTTTACAAGGATAGTGAACTAGTTAAGAACTTATGAGATAATCACAAAATTTCATAAGTACCCTCAAATAATTGAACCTATCTTCAAAGAAAAAGGATGTTATATGTCTCAAAAGGCAATGCTAAAAAGATGCTTGAAACCTAATAAATTGATAAAACATAGTATGGAAGTAATTTAGAAAGATTTCAGGATATGAATAGAAAGACTTCTGAAAATTTACAGACTTCAGACGACTGAACTTATAAGCTTAGATGATTGAACACTGTAGCACTGAAGGTTCAGATGACTGAATTTGGACTTCAGTCTTCTGAAGTACTACTCTTTGTTTAGTTTCCTATTCTGAAAATATTCAGACGACTGAACCTAACTTTAGTCTTCTGAAGTCGTGGGTTATAAATATTTAAAACTCTTCAAAACCTTAACTTCAGCCTTCTAGACTCTATTCTATCACTATTCCGAAGACTTATCTCTCTGTCTCCCTCCATTCTCACCCAAAACCCTTGAATCTAAGGTTCCAATCACACTTCCAAACTATCATGTTGACCTTATAGGTCACGCTCGGTTTTGATTATGACAAATACTCATAATATCTAATGGGTACTTGAGATTTTGTGTAGGAACTTAAATTGTCAGATCATAATGCACATGGAACGAGTAAAGCTTAAAGACTAAATTTCCATTAAAGACTCAATTTCTTATGTTGTATTATAATTTATTTTTGTAAAGGGTATGTAATAGTAATTAGGGTCTTTGGTTTGTAATAAGTTCACACACATCACATGCATGATTTAATAGGTAAGCTCAAACCAACTATAAACTAAAAATGACCTTAGGGTTCACCCTTCGGTCGACCGACACTGAATTTTCTTGGTGTCTTTAATTGGACATAAATGACCCTAGGACACTTACCATTGCACCTATGAATATTAGGCACTTGATTAGGGTTTGAGTGAATCATAACAGGATTGAAATGCACACATTGTGCACTTTCGGTCGATCGACCAAGGCAGTTCATTCTGCCCCGATCGACCGAACCATTGTAGTTCAAATTCCCTGGTCGACCGAACCCTCATGAGGTCAACAATTTGACCACCTGGTCGACCGAGCCAAAATTGAATACCAACTATTTGGTTGACCAAGGGTCCTCGGGAGAAATCCCAACTATCTAGTCAATCAAACCATTCAGTTCAAAATGGCCTAATTAACTGAACCTCGAAAAAATGAAAAAATCGCTTCGGACATACTCGTCCGATCGACCGAGTCCCCAGTTCAAAAATGGCCCAGTCGACTGAACCATATGAACTTCAGTCGACCGAAAAGGTTCTGGTCGACCGAACCTCTCGGGTTGTCCTGATTTTTTACCGTGGTTAAAATATTTTAAACAGGGTTAATTATTTTAAAATGATTTAAAACTTTCTTAATTATTCCCAATAGGTCCCTAATGGTTATATTTCAAGGGGTGTCTATAAATACCCTCTCATTTGGGATAATTAGCATGGGATTAGCTACTTTGATTAGGAGAGATTCTTTGAAATTCCCAAAACCTATAATACTCATATCTAAGCCCCAACCACTCATACTTACCTTCTATTATTGCCTACATCATTTGTAAGTTAATTGAGTGTTTGTGTTGAAAGGTTTGCTCTCCTTGTTTGGAAGATTATTTGATATGATTTTTCTTGAGAGCTAAGCCTAATTATTCTTAGAGGACTTTGTTAATAAGTCTCTCCTAAGAAAACTTGTATTAAACTTCCGAATATTGCATATCCATTACAATATCTTGTGAAGTTTGTATTTGGTTGTGGATTGCAAAATCTCTTCAAAACATTTCCAAATATCTTGTGGGATTTATTTTGATATAACTTTGATAAGATATTTGTTTATGTGATAGTGATCTTTGTTGCAATATTCATTCACTTATATATTATTTACTGAATACAAAGATTACACATCTTTTGCAAACCAAACATATACATTATTTGACATTTACATGCTTGAGACATCCTGCTGATTGAAATATATGAGACTTGATATCTTTATGTGAACTTATTGGGAGTTTTTTCCACGACGACCCCACGAGAATTCCGTCCCGCTAGACTTGTAGAGAATCATCCCTAGATTCTCGTGGTGGTGTTTGTTCATCAATCAGACTTATAATTTGCAAGAAATTAAAAAAAAAAAAAGAAAAATTGGCTTACCCCAGGAGATACGCCTACGCCGCTCTTACCACCAATCCGCTCCGGTAGAAATGACGGCAGTGGAGAATGAAGTCCAGCGGTATCTTCCAATTTTCGATCGAGAGAAAATCCGCCACATAATTGAGGAGAGAGGGAGAGAGAATGAGAGGAGAGAGAGAGACTGCGTAGGTCTCCCGCGCAGAATACAACAGAAAAGGAAGAAGGGAGGGGTCTATGGCTCTGTAGATGCATCCTAAAGCTCTAAGCTTCAGGATGTTATAATAATAATAATAATAATAATAATAATAATAATAATAATAATAATAATTATATATTTAATTAATATTAATAATAATATATTTTATTAATAAAAATAAAAATAAATTTTAATTAATTTTTAAATAAATTTAATTAATTAATTATTTATTTATTTATTTTATTTTTTATTTATTTATTTTTTTGGAAATCACCCCACTAATCTTATATAATCATTTTTGGGGTTATTACATTCTCCCCTCATCAAAATTTCGTCCTCGAAATTTGCTATTCATTTGCTTCCCATTTTTAAAGAGAAACACCCCAATTTTATTAATTACCCTCACTTATGGCATAGGAATACCGTGGTTACAACGAGGGTTCTAGGAGATTACAGCTTTTCCAAAATTCTCTCAAAGCCATTCATATTTCAAAACTAAAAACCCTATCTATCCTACGTTACACTATACAAATAAAATACACAATATTATTCTTTTTACTCTTATTGGGTCAACTCTAAACTCCACTGAATAAGTATGGATATCTCTGACGCATCTGATCCTCTAGTTCCCAAGAAGTCTCTTCAATGGCATGATTGCGCCACAAAACTTTTACCAGTGGAATCTTTTTCGTGCGTAATCCTATTCCTTCCAATCAAGAACCTGCACTGGCACTTCTTCATAAGCTAAGGTATCACCCAACTCCAGTGCTTCATAACTGATTACATGGGAGGGGTTTGGGACGTATTTCCTCAGCATAGAAAAGTGGAATACGTCATGGATCCTAGACAGGACCGGTGGTAATGCCAATCGATAGGCAACTGGACCCACTCTTTCAAGAATCTCGAATGATCCAATATACCTAGGGCTCAGCTTACCCTTCCTTCCAAACCTCATAACTCCCTTCATCGGTGCAACCTTCAGGAATACGTGATCTCCTGCGTCAAACTCCAATTCTCGCCAACGAGTATCTGCGTAACTCTTTTGCCGGCTCTGTGCCGTCCTGATCCTATCTCTAGTGAGTCTGACTTTATCCTGAGTCTGTTGTATCAGCTTTGGCCCCAATATCTGTCTCTCCCCAATCTCATCCCAGTACAACGGAGATCTACACCTCCTGCTGTATAATGCCTCATACGGTGCCATCCCAATGCTAGCCTGGTAGCTGTTGTTATACGCAAACTCGACCAGTGGCATATACTGTATCTAACAACCTCCAAAGTCCAGCACACATGCTCGCAGCATATCCTCTAGAATCTATATCGTCCTCTCCGTCTGCCCATCTGTCTGAGGATGAAAAGCTGTGCTCAACAATAACTGAAAACCCATGACCCCTTGCAGACTCTTCCAAAAACGAGATGTGAACCGTGGGTCTCTGTCTGAAACTATGGACACTGGGACGCTGTGGAGTTTAACTATCTCTTGGATATATGACTCAGATAATCTGTCCATGGAGTAGCTAACTCTGATCGGCACAAAGTGGATAGTCTTTGTCAATCGATCCACCACTACCCAAATAGCGTCCTATCCACGCAACGGCAGCGGTAATCCTGTGACGAAATCCATCGCTATATGCTCCCACTTCCACTCAAGAATGTGGAGTGGCTGTAATGATCCTGCCGGTCTCTGATGCTCAGCCTTCACTTGCTGGCACGTCAAACACTGATCCACAAACTGAGCTATCTCCCTCTTCATGTTGCTCCACCAGAAGGACTCTCGAAGATCCCTGTACATTTTAGTGCTACCTGGATGTACAGTATATAGGGACCGATGTGTTTATTCCAGAATGACCTTCTTGATCTCAAGATCAGCAGGAACGCATAACTTGGTACGGAACCACAAGGCTCCATCATTTAAGATGCTGAACTCAGTTTCTTGACCATCCTGTACCTTCTCCATAAGCTCTACCAATTTTGCAACATTCCTCTAAGCTACTTTAATTTTCTCCTGTAGAGTGGGCTGCAAAACCAAGTTAGCAATGAATGCCTGGTAATCGCCCTCTACCAAATCCACACCAAGTCTCTCTAGATCCATCTGAATCGGATGCTGAATCTCTACTGCAGATACAGATGAATCCACTAATTTTCGGCTTAAAGCATCATTGACCACATTAGCCTTTTCTGGGTGGTAGTTGATAGTGCAGTCGTAATCTTTTATTAGCTCTGCCCATCTCCTCTGCCTTATATTTAATTCCTTCTGCGTGAAGAAATACTTTAAGCGCTTATGGTCAGTAAATATCTCACACCTACCCCCATATAGATAGTGCCTCCAAATCTTCAGTGTGTAAACAACCGCTGCCAACTCCAGATCATAGGTAGGATAGTTCTTCTCATATTATTTCAACTGTCATAAGGCATATGCTATCACTCTCCCTCGCTGCATCAACACACATCCGAGCCTTTTATGGGACGCATCACTGTAAATTACGAACCCTTCTTCTCCTAAAGGAATCATCAATACAGGCGCAGTGATGAGTCGCTGGTTCAATTCTTGGAAGCTCTGTTCACATTTATCAGATCATTCAAACTTCACTCCCTTCCTGGTCTATCTGGCAAGTGGGTCTAACAATCTAGAGAAGCTCTCAACAAACCTGCGGTAGTACCCAGCCAATCCCAGGAAACTCCTAATCTCGTGCACGTTCTTTGGTCGTACCTAGTCTACTACCACCTCAATCTTACTCGAATCAACAGAAATACCACCCCTGGATATAACGTGTCCAAGGAAGGTAACCTGTTCTAGCCAGAATTCACACTTCTTTAGCTTCGCGTACAACTTCTTTTCTCTCAGCACTTGAAGCACAATCCTCAGATGTTCCTCATGCTCCACTGGGCTCTTTGAATACACTAGTATATCATCAATAAATACTACCACAAACTGATCAGAGTACTGGTGAAAGACCCTGTTCATCAGATCCATAAACACTGCAGGACCATTCGTCAACCCGAATAGCATAACCAGAAATTCATAGTGTCCATATCGTGTTTTAAATGCTGTCTTCGGAACATCTTCCGCCCTGACTTTCACCTGATGGTACCCAGAGCATAAGTCTATCTTTGGAAATATCTGTGTCCCCTGTAACTGGTCAAACAAATCATTGATATGCGGGAGCGGGTATTTATTTTTTATAGTTACTTTGTTTATTTCCCTGTAGTCAATGCACAACCTCATCGACCCATCCTTTTTCCTCACAAACAAAATCGGTGCTCCCTAGGGCGACACATTAGGCCGAATAAACCCTTTATCTAACAGTTCCTGCAACTGTTCTTTCTCTTTCAATTCTGCCGGTGCCATTCTATACGGTGCCTTCGAAATCGACGCTGTCCCCTAGAACCAGATCAATAACGAACTCTACCTCACGATCAGGAGGTAGTCCCGGGAAATCCTCAGAAAATACATCAGGAAAATCCCTCACCATTGGAATATCCTCCACCTTCAGCTCCTATTCTGATACCACCTTCACACAGGTTAAATATCCCTGATAGCCTTCTAATAGCAATCTATGCACCTGAATAGTAGATAATAACTGAGGTGGGGTGCGTACACGTGATCCCACGAATCTGTATTCCTGTCCCTCTGGATGTTTGAATACACCTCTCTTTAATGGCAATCAATGCTAGCATAGTGGGCAGCTAGTCAATCCATACCCAAGATTACCTCAAACCCATGCATGTTTAAAACTACCAGATTAGCTAACAAAGGCCTCCCCTGAATACCCACAGGACAGTCTTTAAGTACCTTTCTACATATCCCTACAACCTCAATCGGCATAGTAACAGACAAACTAATATCTAACTGCTGAGGCTCAAATTCACATAACTTCACATATTCTTAGGCGATAAAAGAATGAGTCGCTCCAGAATCAAACAAAACAGTAGCTTTAAATGACAGTATTGAAACCGTACCTGTCACCACATCTCCAGCCGCCTCAGTATCTCCCGGTGTTAGTGCATAAACTTGCGCCGGAGCAGTATTCCTCTGCTGTCCACCTCGAGGTGCTTGATAGCCTCCTCTATATGGTTGAGGAGTAGCCACTACCGCTGGCGGTGCCTGACAGTTCCTTGTGATATGCTCAAGTTGGTGGCACTGATAGCAGACAATCTCCCTCATTTGGCACTCTCCTGGATGCCTCCTCAAACATCTGGGTCAAGGAGGGAGCATCTTTCTGCCCTGTACTGCTCGCTTTACTCCTCCCTGTTGCCATCCCCCTTTGCTATCATATCTCCTCCACGGCCCTCGACTGGACCCTGCATGAAAATCAGAAGAAGCGGGCCTCTTCCTCTGGCTCTGTGCTGCTGCACCTCTCTGTATGCTGCTCTTAATCACCGTAACCCTATCCACTATCTCTGAGAAGGTTTGAGCTCGGAAGCCTACCAACTGCTCATGCAGATTTGGCCTCAGGCCCTCCTCAAACTTCCTTGCCTTTCTCTCCTCATCTGGCACCATATACGGGGCAAATCGGGACAGCTTAACAAATCTTGCTACGTACTGCTGCACCATCATAGACCCCTGTGTCAGATACAGAAACTCCGATGCCTTTGCACTCTTGACCGTAGTGGTAAAGTACCGCTCGAAGAAAATCTTCCTGAAGCGACTTCACGTCATCACTACAGGGTCAGGCCTCTGCTTGTCAAGTAATCTCACTGACCTCCACCAGCGCTTTGCTTCCCTGGTTAATTTAAATGTAGCAAATAACACCTTTTGCTCATCTGTACATAAGAGGACTGCTAGTATGTCCTCTATGTCCTGAACCTAGTTCTCGGCTACCAGTGGGTCCACTCCTCAAGCAAAAGACGGGGGTCGCATACGCGTGAATTGCTCGATCGTGTAGCTCCGCTCCTCCGAACTCCTAGCCATCTCAGTCATCACCCGCTGAGTGATGCTACGCAACACTGCATCAGGGTCTGCACCACCCATACTGGAAGGTACTACTCCATCACCTCCCGCATTCGTGTTACCGTTCTCTAGATCCATCCTGCAAAGTAAACAGCTAATCTCAGCATACAATCATTATTACACAACCCATACACTACAATAACTCATAAATTACTCTTCTATGACCATTTATCTCCACATCCTTAATCCCCATTTATAATTCAGTCCTACCACTTAGAAACAAGACCCAGCGATAGTATCCATGGTTTTCCTGAAATCGTCACCCCAGGAAAAACATAGAAACCACCCTGGTACTCCTATCTCTAGGCCGCAATATAGAACCCTAAATTCTTACCTCATTCTCTAACAATCACTAACCCCCATTTTAATCTACCCATCTTCTATTTCCCTCAAAATCTACTCCTATACTCTGGTATTGTATTCCGCTGTCTACTAAAATCTACAGAAGCTAGCAACTTAGACTCTGATACCAAATTGTGACACTCTGATTTTCGTACAATTTTTTCATAAACAATAATAAATAAATTACACGTCATCGATAACATCCATAAATCGGCCACGTCAACAATCCTACTATCATTCATACGACTCGACCCGCACTGGGTACCGGATAAAACCTAATAGCGGAAGACAATATATTCATATCATCCAGAATACAATATCCAGAGTACTAACATACATATTTACACAATACTATCTCATACCCAAAAATGATAGAACCCTAGGGAATCACACCTCCCTAGTCCAAACTCACCTTGTATATCAGGGTTCCAGCTCCCTACTATCACAGAGCTCTATCACCCAATCAGTCTCTGTTCCCTGAAAAGTTTAGATAAATTGGGTGAGACACATCTCAGTATGAAGGAATAAATTATTTACAGTGTGTGACCATATGAGTTCAGTTATAACATGCTTTACTTTTCAAAATAACATTTCATCTGAGAAAATACACTGGCAAATATATTCTCATAGTCATATAAATATACAACACAAGCTTTTATAAGCTTTAAAATCATTTCTCAAAATCAATCATTCCAACACATTTTTATCTGCGAAGTTCTTGAGAATAGGGAAGATTACCCGCCCATACAGGTAGCTTCTCTCTGCCCTAACACGTTATGCAGTCAGGTATGACCACATCTGATACCTATCAGGGCACTCACCTTACTCTGTAAGCCCTTAGGCGGAGAGTTTCACTTTACCTCAATTATTTATATTATTAATTCACACAATTTCATTTCTCAATTTTATTATTCTCTGTTTCTCAATTTCCATTCTTTCTTTCATTTCTCATTTTAACCAATTTTATCATTCTTTCACTTTTTGTTTCCATTTTTATTTTCCGGCTCATGAGTATCCTTGGTATCAAATACCAACATTGCGTCTGTAACTCATGGCCACTTGGAGGATCTTTCTATCCACGCCATGCTTCCCCTCCTGGTCAAGGTTGTGCGGCCCGAAGGCTGGATCTTACTGCGGTTGGCCGACTCGGTTAGATCAAATATCATATCACATATTGCGTCTGTAGTACGACTAACCGACCTATAGCCCTGATCCAGACTCAGGGGCCCCAACAACCCTACAAAATGGCTCAGTCAACTGTCACGCCACACGCTCCAAGAGTCCATATGGTTGCACCAACACCGCTAGCAACGGTACCGTACTTAATATTATAACCATCCATCAGAGTTCACTACCACATACCCGCAATCATTATGTGGTATTGACATTTCATCAATCATATTTCAGTATATCACAATTCAGTTCAATATAAATATTCTCATTATTTTCTGTACACATTTCATCATCTCGTAATAATATATATCATATTTCATGTATTTTCACATTTTTCCAAAATACTAATATCAGTAATTTGTACAAACTCATTTCTCATGCAAATAATTTCCACTCACATATAAATACCACATTTCATTATTTTTCACTAATCACATCAATCATTCTCATTTCAATATTTTTCTCAAAAAATACCCATCGTTATATTTCATATTTTTCAACACATGTCATGTGCCACACAGTTTTCATTTAATATTCATAATATATTAATTTCAGACTCCAAAGCATCAAAAATTAATATTACTCAAATGCCACACAATTTATGTGATATTTATATCTTAATAATTTTCAGGCAGAATACAATATGTTCATTTTCATATATTAATTCAAATAGTAATTCTAAAAATACTGCTATAATTTATTCCACTTATCTGACTTACTGAGAGTTTCGTTAGGACCAAATCCTACGCCCTTGATGCCTGAAATTCAAATCCTGCAATTTATATTTTTTCTAAATTAATTAACCTATTTTCCCAAAATAATACCCATCTAACCTTCCCTAGGCTCCATGTACTCCAAATTAACATTGTTTACGGGTCTCAAAATTACACCCGCGGCGCTCATTTGGGCCCTAAATTCCAAAAATTCTACTTCAACTCCAGATGTTCAATATTTTAGCATTTCTAAATTAATCCTAATTAATTAAAAATAAGCCCCTTAATAACTCCAAATTTGGGGTTTTGCCCATGACGACCCCATGAGAAAATCGTCCCGCTAGACTTGTAAAGAATCATCTATAGATTCTCGTGGTGGTGTCCGTTCGTCAATCAAACTTATAATTTGCAAGAAATTAAAAAAAATTGAAATAGACTTACTCCAAGAGATACGCCTACGCCGCTCTTACGACCGATCCGCTCCAGTAGAAATGACAGCAACGGAGAATGGAGTCCAGCGGTATCTTTCGATTTTCGATCGGGCGAAAATCTGCCACGTAACTGAGGAGAGAGGGAGAGAGAGAGGCTGCGCAGGTCTCGAGCATAGAATACAACAGAAAAGGAAGAAGGGGGGGTCCGCGGCTCTGTAGATGCATCCTGAAGCTTGAAGCTTCAGGATGTTAAATTTATATATAATAATAATAATAATAATAATAATAATAATATTTTTAATTAATATTAATAATATATTTTATTAATAAAAATAAAATAAATTTTAATTAATTTTTTAATAAATTTAATTAATTAATTCAATTTTTTATTTTTTTATTTTTTTTGGGAATCACCCCACTAATCTTGTATAATCATTTTTGGGGTTATTACATAATCTCCAGAAGAGATGGTAAGATAGTCCTCCTGAAGATGCTATATATATTTAAATCTTCCATACATATATATAAATCTCCTGAAGAGATAGACCTCTTGAAAAGACAATATATTTAAATTTCTCGTCTATATATTTAAATCTCCCGAAGAGATAGTCCTCCTGAAGAGACAATATATTTAAATTTTTCATCTATATGTTATTCTCCCGAAGAGATAAACCTCATGAAGATGCTATATATCTAATATTCATAAGAGATGATAAATATTTACTTCCTAAAGAGGGTATATTTTTAACCTCTCAAAAAAATGTTTAAATCGACCTCCTAAAGGGGTGAAACGTTTATCCTCTAAATGAGGTAATATATTTAACCTCCGGAAGAGGTGGTAAATTATTATCCATTTTAATATTATAAATTGGAATCGTACTCCTTAAAATATGTATTGCACCATAGATTGTCCTAAAGTTTTGATCAATTCTAAGATGTCTATGGAAAAAAGTTTGTTTAGCTGACAATACTTCAACGAACACAATTCTTCGAGATAAGAAATATTTCCATTACTTGAATATATTTTCAACAAATATTAATACAATATCAGGTTTTACAAATTTGATTGCAGGTTTCAAAAGAGCTAATATAAAGTTATCCAATGGTACTTTATTATAAATTGATGAAACTTTATATTCCAGTAGATCTAGAAGAAATCTGTTAAGCTTTAAAGATTTAATGGATATTACATTGAAACTACAAATAAAGACAGTAAATAATTTTTTTATATTACTTCTATTGTTTCTGGAAGAAACAAATTTTAGAAAAACTATCAATTTTATCTTTTGAATTGTATTATACAAAGATTGAAGCACTAGAATCATATAATATCTTGCACTAGAAGTGCAATGACCTAAAGTTATTTACACTTTGACATGATCGTCTTGGACATCTTGGAGATGTAATGATGCGAAAAATTATTGAGAATTCACATGGTCATCCACTAAAGAACCAGAAGATTCTTTTATCAAATGAATTCATGTGTACTTCTTGCTCTTAAAGGAAATTAATTGTCATTTTAATGAAGCAGTATTCCCTACATTAGTGGGAGCAAAATCAGTGCGTAAAGTACAACATAAAATCACATGGAATGTCATGAGTTTATCTCATCAAAGTGAACTTGAAGTTCAGAAGATTATACATTTGTAAGAGGTTGCAAACCAATTACCAGATTTTTTTGTAGATACCAAGGCCATATTAAAATCTCATAGATATGCTACAAATATTTTAACACGTATTGACGTCCCTGAAGGACAACAACCAACTAATGAACCTAAACCGCAATTTAAGCGTGGAAGACCTGTTGGTGCAAAAGATAAAAGTCATGGAAGGAGAAAATTGAAATTTGTAAACACTCCAGAAGAGGTTATATAGGTGAATAATCCATTCGACATTCACAAATCCGTTTCTCCTGAAAATGAAATCCCTATTACGGAACCTTCTGAAGAGGAACCTAAACTGCAATTTAAGCGTGGAAGACCTATTGGTGCAAAAGATAAAAGTCATAGAAGGAGAAAATTGAAATCTGTAAACACTTTAGAAGAGGTTATAGAGGTGAATAATCCATTCGAAATTCACATATCTGTTTCTCCTGAAAATGAAATCCCTATTACGGAACCTCCTGAAGAGAAATCTCCTAAAGAAAAAACTCCTGAAGAGACTTCCCTTGAAAAGGGACAGGTACCTGAAAATAATAATGAGATTTCAATTCATTACATAGGAGAAATGTGGGATAGTAATAAAGTTGTTGTCAACAACACGTTTGCACATGGACCAACTACTGACATTACCCGAAGTAATGATGACATTACTAGAAGTAACATTAGCATAAGTAATGACATTACCATAAGTAATGAGAATCCTGAACCTAAATCTGTTAATGAATGTCGATATAGAAGTAATTGATCAAAATGGAAAGAGACTATCAAATCAGAATTAAAATCTCTATCAAAAAGAGAAGTTTTGGGACCTGTAGTCCAAACATTAGAAGATGTCCAACCCGTTAAATACAAATGAGTATTTGTGTGCAAGCGAAATGAAAATAATGAAATTACTCGATATAAAACAAGGCTAGTTTATGGCACAAGGTTTCTAAAACTGGAATTGATTATGAGAAGACATATTCTCTCGTAATTGATGAGATCACTTTCAAATTCTTAATTGGGCTAGCAATCGCTGAATGACTGAGCATGCCTCTTATGGAAATTGGGGTCTTCAATCAATCAAGGATATTTCAACAGTTTTATATGAAGACTATACTGTATGTATAACTCAATTAAGAGGAGAATACATAAAGGATGACAGAACAAAACATATCTCTTCAAAATTCTTCTATACACATGAGCTCCAGAAGAATGATGATATAAATGTTCAACAGATCCGATTAAACGATAATCTAGCTGATTTCTTCATCAAAACTTTGCCTACTACAATATTTTAAAAATTGGTTCATCTCATCGGAATGAGATATATTAAAGATCTTAATAAAAGAAGTTAATATATGAGTGACATCTAAGGGAGAGTGTTATGAAAAATGTGTATGTCACCTCATTTTCCACCACTTCGATTTTTCTACCCCAATGAATGTCTTGTTATCTATATTGCCTTATAAAAGGGGATCCTACCCCTCACATTTTTAACACATATCTTTGCATGCTTGTATACTCACCTGCATGCTTGAAGCAAGTAAAATATATAAAAAGAAGATGAGAGATAAAGAAAAAAGAAATGTCTTGTACAAGGTCGATTTCGATATTTTATACAAGGCCAGTTCCAAATCATCTTATGATTCAGCCTGTGATAGTGAACTTTTGGTCCTATCTGCCTATAGAGTTGGCATAACCAAACCACGTAAATTTCTGTCTCGTCTCTATTTATTTATTTCCCTATTTATTTTTCTGCAACTTTTATAACACATTCATCATTTAAACATGAAAAATTCAAACATGAAAAAAAAACCCTAACCTCAATAACGCTTCAAATCACCAAATTGACTTCAATATAACTCAATTCAAGATACAAAATATCAATTTCTATTGCAAACTAATAAGAATTTGAACTCAAATTTCAGAATCTCAACTCAAATTGTAAATTATGAGAACTAGAGTTTTAAACAACTTGATGTAAGAAAACATACCTCATTTCCATTCCTTATATGCTACTTCCCTAATGTTCACTTGTACCTTGTGGCAAAACGTTTGGATTGTATAATCCAAACCACAATGTTCACCTACAAAAATGGCCCGCAAGTACTCCTCGTCAGTGCTCGACTCTCTTGGTCGTCTCAGCTTTTGCAAATTGCAGATAGAGAGGAAGGAAGAAGATGAGATTTAAGCAAGCAAAAAAAGCTACTTAGGATAGCGTTTTTTAATCGCCATGCGTCAATTGACAAGAGGCTCGCCCAGATTAAAAAACGCTAAATGAATCAGCGTCTTGGACGCATCAATTTGGGAAATAAAGTTCCATTCGAAATGTTTTTAAATAACTTTAATTAAAATAAACTTTTAAAATCGACAAAAAAATCCTTACAGCCATGAAAATGCACACTTCATCTAGTAAGTGGAAAGAAGCCTTAGACAAATGACATCGTTTAGTTTCGTTGATTAAGTTCCAAACAAAAATTATTAATCGTAGTTGAACTATATAAATTATCGAAGAGTGTAATATTTTTTTAATAATATTTTAGTAAATAATAATATGCATTTTAATTTTTATAATAATAGAATATGTACATTTTATTTACATGATAAATTTTCAAAGTGCTCGGAATCATTGACTTCATTATTCATACCTTGAATTTGAATTTGTCTGTATCTGAAAGAAATGCTATACAATTTTACATTATATTTTGTCTAAATTCATATGTATCCAAAGTGAAATCCATGCTACCAAACTCATAATTAATATTATTTTAGTAATGACAATACATGTTGGTCTATAAATTATAAACATATGATATAGCTTCCACAAAAAAAAGCCGAAGTAATAGTAAGAAGGCACTACATGAACGACAACTTAAAAATAATAATGATGCATGCTTATAATTGCATAATTCAATCAATTTAGATGTGTCCGTAATTATGTAAGTGATTATAATATTGTCTACACTTATTATTTATAATTAAACTATATAATTATGTAATTAATGTTATATTAAAAAATCTAAATGCATAATTTTATAATTATAGAAAACTCAATTACAATATGAATGTAATTATGCAATTATGCATATGTATGTAATTTAATTTATTTTGAATTTCCAAACCAATAATACGCATTCATATGCGCACAACAAGTATGTACGTAATTACAAATTGATTCAGTTTAAATATATCTATAGTTATGTAATTATATAATTATAGCATTGATTACACCTAATATCATTTGAAGTTAAACTACATAATTACGTAATTAACACTATAATTTGAAAATTTAAGTACCTAATTTTGTAATTGAGAGCAATTTAATTTGAATATATACATAATTATACAATTATATGTGTACATAATTGATTTGGTTCGATGGTCCAAATTACGTAACATGCATGCAAGTAATTGAATAATTTATTTGATTTAAATATGTCCATAATTTATATAAATCTTTGTAATTATACATATTACATAAGTACATAATTAATACTATTATTTGAAAATTTATATACACAATTTTACAACCACGGACAATTCGATTTGAATATGTACATAATTAACTACTCAATTTTATATCTACATAATTGTTTTAGTTCAATTTTCCAAACTAATTAATATATAAACATGTAAATAATTAATAATTTTGGTTGAATTTCTCACCCACATCATCTACATTCAAACGATGTTTTTCATTGTGACATTTCCTTACGAATTATAAGCATATATAGGATGGAAATTTAGATGAATAACTATTGCACATGACATGAACAAAAATATCTGAATTTTCAGGGCTTAGAAAGGCATTATTTTACTACATCGATACGTTAATTTTTCCAATTTCTCTAGAGGTCGATAATTTCAACTAAACTATCGAGACTCAACTAATTAGATCGTTGTAAATAATGAAATGGGGAGACTAAATTAATAAAAACATTAATCAATACCTGTATCGTCTCTTCAGAAATCTTTTAGTGCCTCGATGACTTCTTCATCATTATCCTTTTTAGCGAGTTCTGCTAAAACCAATTGGAGTTCATTCTTCATTGCCTGAACTGATGGGAGATGACATTCTCAATTTCTGATCTGGCTTACTAATTTTCTTACGTCAATAGTATAATCAGATAAGCTTGCTGGAGATATTTCCCTTCAATAGTAATTAAAAGTTTCATAATCTTCAAAGAGCACACAGTCCAAAGCAGTTATTGCTTCAAGAAGATAAATTGCCTATAGAATCTGAACTATTTCATAAAACTTTCTATGTTTTCGGAAATCATCCCAATATGATGCTTCTTCGTTGAATTCTGAAATTGGTCCTTCTTTCCAGTCCTCTAGAAACAAATTCCAAAAAAGAACTCTCATTGTCTTTTAATTCAATTGGCTCTATATGTATCCTACCCATCATAGCCACCCTGGGTTGGTGAAGTAATACATGCTTTGCCAAAGGTGGTAAGAAATTAAAGACTTGTCTGGTTTTTTTGAACCCAAAAAACTAGATATCTCCCAAGCTAAGGGCTCTCTAAATTGCAATCAGATTTTCAAGATTTATACGGCTAGGGATCTGCAATTTTGGACTACATAATCCTGTTTTTATCCAATATTGCTTTAGTTTTGGGTATTCCTCAATACCAATTATCGCTCTGGTTGTGAACGTCCTCTTTTTGAGTTGAATGTCCATGGTTACCTTTAAGATAATTTGCTCATGTATGAGGGCTGCCATATTATACTTGTTAATTTCTTTGTAATCTTTTGAAATAGTTTCGAATTCTTCAACTATTTTGATTACTTCTTTTACACTTTTTGAGAAAAGTGCCCTAGCTAGATTAACTAGTAATCTTTCTAGTATTTCTCTTTTCTTTTTTGATATTTCTGGGATCCTTCCTAGAAAATCTTCAAGATTGATTCCTTCTTCCTTTCTGGATTCTGAATCATCTTCTTCAATGGTTAGGTCACATTCTTTCTTATCTTTCAATGCTAATACTTTTTCCCCTTTTGCTTTTACCTTCCTGGTTTTAGGGTTCTGAGCGCATTGAGTGATGTAATGCTCGTATTAGTTGCATACAATACACTGGATATGACTCTTGTCTTTTGGTTTCTCATCTTTTCCTAATGATAAATTCTTGACTTTTGCCTGGCTACTTTCTGCAGCTCGGGCTGAGACTGGTCTTTCCTTTTTCTGAGAAAAACTGTCTCTTCCTCTTCCTCCTCTTCTGAAGTTAGATGATAAATACCTCTTTTCTTCAACAAATTTCACAATTGGGCATTCTGCCGGCTTGTGTCTTTCTTGACAAAGAGGGCATTTTATTTGGCTGCGATTGCTGGCCATTGAACCTACAAGCATTTAGATATCTTGTTAGTGTATCTGCAATAATATTTTCTTGACCTTTTATGCATTCTATAGAAAAGGAATAATATTGCAATTCATTTCTCCATCCAACTAATTTATCTTGCGTAAATCGTCTAAGCTTAATTACCATGAAATTATTTACATAAGAACTATATGTTCTAACGATAAAATGTTTTCTTAGAAAAAGTTCATTACTACGAATGCCTTTAACTATAGTGAGAAGTTCTTTCTCGTGTACAGGATAATTTAGCTCCTTCATTGCTAAAACATTTACTCCAATATTTACTAAGGTGTTATGTTTTATCAACCTTTTTGATCTTTAAACACATCCCCATGCTACATTGGATGCATTCATTTCTAGGATAATCTCTGATTCAGACCCATCTGAGTAATCTAACTTAGGTAGATTTTGAATCTCGCTTTTGAGGATTTTGACTACTTCAGTATCCTCCTTCTCCCATTTCTATAGTTTCTTACTAGAAACTTTTTCCTGTATAGGAAATGATTTTTCTGTAAAGTTCTAGATAAACATCCTTGCGTAATTCATAACTCCCAGAAAGCTCTTGCATTGCTTTTTATCTTCAAGTTCATTTGGAAACTGCAATAGCTTCTCTGCTATATGCGGTTGGAGTTCCTCTCCACTTCCTTGAATCTTTACGCCAAGGAAATCAATTTTGGTTTTAGACCATATGGTTTTTCTTTCTGAAATAACCATTCCTTTTTTTCTAAACACCTCTGTCGTCTGCTTAAGATGTCTATAATGCTTTTCTAAATTTTTACTCAAGACAAGAATATCATCAATGTAGATAGCCACAAACTGTAGCATACCTTCAAATGTTCTATCCATTCTTTTCTAAAAAAACTCCCGGAGCATTCTTCAATCCAAATGACGTAACTATCCATTCAAATAATCCTACTGGGGTCGTAAAGGCAGTGAGACCAACGACTTCTTCTTTGATCTTAATCTGCCAATATCCCAACTTAAGATAGAACTTAGAATAAATCGTTGGTTACTCTCTTCGAATCCTGTTCCTTAAGAATTCTTGATTGGGAAATTATAACCATAATCCTTGGAGGCTTTATTTAATTCCATGTAATCAATGACCATCCTGGCCTTGCCTCTAACCTTTTCAGCATGGTTCATCACCATGAAAGCTGCACTCCTGTGCTGGCTTTGACTATGTCTAATAAGACCTAACTTTAATAATTCAGGAATTTATTTCTCAAATTCCTCTATCATTAATTTAGGGTAAGTGATCCCTCTACTTCGAATAATCGTGTCAGGATCCTTAAGAAAAATGTCAGTCTTAGGCATTGCCTTCTGTCATAGTGCTTGAGGGTTGTCTGACCAATTTTCTAAAAGCAAAGCCTTAACTTCTTCAATCTGGCTATTATTTTCAACTGTCTGATTTACACTTAGGATTTCTCCTCCAACCAAAATTTTCCATTCATCAAGCTTCTCTTGATAAACTTGAACTTCCTTGTTCTTTTCTTTCTCTATCATTATCTGGCTCCTTCCATTTATGATAGCTGACGAGGTAGGAATAAAATGGTTATCTAAGTTGATTCCTTTTGAAAATACCATAAATGGTTGATATTTTCTAAGGATTAGATTTCCTAAGAGGAAATAGTCAAGTAACTCTGGAATTAAGTAAAGGATTTGCTCCTCAAATACCCTGCCATTTAGAGTTATCTTAACATTCTTTGCTACTTCTCCAATTTAGAGTAGTGCACTATTACCTACTGTAACATGGAGATTGGCTAAATCCCAATTTACTTATGGGAATTTAATTCTTGTACTTGACCAGGTACATCTAGTGTCTACTAGGGCCGTACATTCTATCCCACCATTAAATATGTTTACTAGTGCTACCCATTCTTCAATTTTATCGCTTAGAATGGATGTTCCCATATATGCTATATGAGCCTAGTCTGTATTATCTTTACCATAGATAGAAATTATGATGGCTCTCTGACCAACTATCCTTCTACTTCTTGATGACCTTAATTCAGAGGGTCCATATTCTTCTAACCTTATTTCCGAATTAAAATCTTCTTCTCTGGATATACTCACTCTACTAGAAGTATTATCAGTAATTGGTTTGATTATAATTAATCTATTTGCCTTTTGTCTTATTGACTCTGGCAAAAGACTTTTTAACATTTCTTCTGCTCTTGGGGTGACCCAAATTTGTGGTCAACTCAATGCTCTAAGGTTTACAACTTTTGATTGTAATCCTCTGATTAAGTCTCGTTGATTTGTCTCGAAGAGCTATGTAAACCTATTCACTCCTCTTCAAAGAGCTAGTTTCCCCGTGTTATAAAACTTTAAATACAATCTAGTAATTAATTTGATGCATCTCCTATCTGGACTGCATCTTAACATGTTCAGCCCTTCTCTTGTATTTACCTTAATCTGCAGAGTTCTCTCTACACTTTTTTCCTGGAGATCTACGTGTGAATATGGTATTACTTTGATCCAGGCTACAAATTAGCCCTTGCTCCTCCTAGTAATGACCTACCAAAATTACCTATGCTTCCATCCATGATTGCTACAAGGATGGGTAGATCTTGCCCTTTTCTGACTAATGGATCAATCCCAACTTGGATGATTCTATAATGGACATGCCTTGCCCTTTTATCCATTGATTTTTGTACTTCTTGTGTAGTAAGTAATGGAACTATGAATGTCCTTGCATCTGTACTGGATACTTTTGTAGTTACCTCTTTATTGATGACCTTTACAATTTCTTTGTAAGGTATCCATGAGGTGTGGTATGCTTTAGCCCAATTGGCTCGAGGCATTCTTCATTCTTTGGAACCTCTTCCTCCTGAAGGGATTTTCGTTTCTACAAAATGTACTAGATCTTTACCCAATTATGCTAATGGAACTAGATTAGGTACATTTTCTGTTGGCTTCATCATTGCTAATCTCAATTGGCTTAGCTTTAGATGGAAAAGAGCTTGTTCTAGGATTTCTTCCTTAGAATCTTCTCCTTCAGATTTTGAGTATTCTAAAAAAACAGAATAGACACTATCATCATCTAAATTTATTTCTTCTCCCCAAATAGGCTTATAAAGAAGCTCTAAAGAGTTCTCCATCAAGATACTCTAGAGGCTACCTTTTCTCTTCTCTGCTTCTAGGCAGTCATTAGCTTTGTGATCCTTCTTGCCAAAAAACCAACAACAGTTGCATTCAGAAAGAGATTTTCCCTATGGACAATTAGGATATCTTCGATATCTTTTCTTGAAAGATTCCCTAACATCCTTTTTGACCCTATTAGGTCTAAGGCATCTCTTTCCTGGAGCTTTAGGTTCTCTTCTTGAATTGCTCCTCTTATCGAATCTTTTCCAAGATTTCTTTCCTGATTTCTTCCGATGGCATTGACCTCTTGAATAGCTAGACTCCATAACTCTTGAAGTTTTTACTGTTTTTTGGTCACATCCATATCTTCCTGCAATCCCACTTGTCTTGGGACAACATGCTGGATTCATATATGGCATACTTCTTACGTCCTGTAAGACATGCTTTTGCGTATAGTAAAGTCTTATCATATGCCTTACTGTCTCTGTTCTTACTCCGAGAGTGTCTAATACTTCTGTATTCCTCTCAAGTCTCTGTTTTATGGCTTGGACTACCAAACTTGGCCAACTGCCCAGTAGTTTTTGCACAAAAACTTCTTTGGCATAAGTTTGGTCCTAAGGTCCTAGTTGATAACACCAGTGTTGAAACTCACACAAGTATTCTTCGAAATAGCACATATCACAAATTTAAATTTTTGTGATAGCCATCCTAGTTTTTTTGATAAACTCTTCTCCTCTGTCTACTAGGGAATATCCAACAAACTCTTGTTTGAGGAAATCCGCAATAATAGCTATGACCTTGTTTGGGGTACAAATCGTATTTAGGATTATTGCACTAACATCTGAGTTTCTCTGTAATATTTCCCAAAAATTATTGGCATTACCCCTCAAGGTAGATATTCCAAACTTATATGCTCGCTCTACCATCCAAGTTTCTACACCATGGCTAAGGATATTGAACATAATATCCACTGCCCAGTTATCAAGCCTAAATATCGTCTCGTTTTGGGGAACTCCTTTTGGAATACTTTTCTTAGGTCTGAATTCTTCTTGGGTAATCAAGCACCATTTCTGGTTGTCTAGTCGATTAGAGCATTTCTTTAAAAGATAACTTCTTTCGCTCCCATGGTTTTGACTCTAATCTTAGGGGCAGCCATACTAGCTTTGCCTCCCAAGTAGAGATTTCCGGAAAATCAATTGATCTTCTCGGTCTGGATGGTCCTGCTCCTAAGGATTCTCTTGGAGCATATCTCCTTTTGGATTTTGCTATGATAGCTTCTGCTTAGGCCAATTTCTTGGCATTTAGGTGTTCTACCTCATCAAGCCTCTTATTGACCTTTTCTTGTATCTTAGCTACATCATCTTCTATCTAACTTTCTTTTAACAAGAGTTTATTTAGCTCTTTTTGAGATCTCTGAATATCCTCAGTTATGCTTGATAAAACTTTGGTTTCATCAATATCGTTGGGGGCACTCTGCACCTCTTCATAGTCTTTAGCAGCATATCTTCCCGATATGCTGCTACGTACTTGAGAAGTTTGTGGATCTTCTATCCTATCGAGTTCTCTAATTTTATTATCATAACTCTTGGCGATCTCTTTTTTCTTATCTGTGATAGACTTAATATCACTCATCTTCAAAGATAAATATGATCTTGACCAATAGATTCCTTACCTAAAGTTCTATGGAACTATTCTAGTTGCCACTTGCACTACTTAATTCTAGATTGATAGACTTATCTGCTCTTCAATTTCTTTCAGGCATTTTTCTAACCCTGCTTTGACTCTCTTTATGTTTATTACTATAGAATTTGACTCAAAGTTAATTCTATAAGAAGGTAGTTTAAAATACTTTTCTAACCACACTTCTTCAATTAGAGTCTCGTAAAATCTTATAGGAGATTCTGTTGTAGCTTTCTTATAATACAACCCTTTCTTACTGTCCATAGAGCATCGCGTTGCTTCTATAAATCCTTAGGCTTTGATACCAATTTCTCTAGAGGTCGATGATTTCAACTAAACTATCGAGAGACTACTAATTAGATGGTTGTAAATAATGAAAGGGGGAATACTAAATTAATAAAAGCATTAATCAATATATGTCTCGTCTCTTCAGAACCTTTACGATGTTGTAGAAGGTAATCCTTTAATCCCACCTTTATGCTAGTGTCTATGTCGTACCTATATGCCTCTCCTACAGGCTCTTCCAGGCAACAATAGAACTTCAACCCACGTAGAGATGTTTTCTTAGAAAAGAGAATATTTAAAAGTGAAAAAATTAAAAGAAGTATTATTTCTTTCAAGAAGTTCTCTCTCTTAAATATTCCCTTTTCTAAGAAAACATCTCTGTGTGGGTTGAAGTTTTATTATTACCTAAAAAAGCCACAAGAGAGGCATATATGCACAACATAGACACCAACATAGAGGTGAGATTAGAAGATTACCTTCTAGTAAAGGTTTTGAAGAGACGAGACATGTATTGATTAATGCTTTTATTAATTTAGTCTTCCCCTTTCATTATTTACAACAATCTAATTAGGACAATCTATGACAATAGCTTACTTTTTATTTAGCTATATGAATACGAATCTAAGATAGTGGCATATTTTTTATTTTTCATTTTTTTAAATGACTAGTGGCCCATTCATAGGGAGAGTATGAGGTCCGAGCGCATTCCTTTGTTTTTGAAATAATGCAAAATAGACAAATCATGATGTGTGGGGAGAGTACATAGAGCAAGCATTCTTGCATTCCTCTTTTTCAAAAGCACCATATTATTGCAAGTTGAATTTGTGGTTGCCACTACTTTTGCACAAAAATTTCTAAAAAAAAATCCTACTCAATTAGGCCCTGTTTAGAACTTTCAAAATAATGAAAAAAAAAAAAAGAAAGAAAATATCAAAAGAATCCACATTTTCTTATCAAGAAAAATAAGAAAGAAAATAAAAAATTTACAAAATCAATGAATAAAATTTAAAATTTACACATCATTAATATTTAATTTTTCTTAATTTTTGATCATATTAAACTAAACATTTTATTTTTGATAGTATTTAACAGATAAGAAAAATAGAAAGAAAAATAAGTATTTTGTTTATTTTCCTTTCCTATCTTTTCCCAAAGAAAAACCCTTGATCTAGATGGACCCTTAAGAACAAAATAGGGAAACCAAATATTTATTTGGATTCAACAAAAACTACCGAAAGAAAGGAGACATTTTACTTCTTTGAAGATTTACAATAGCACATAGTAGAACAATATATTTGAAGGGTTTGGTTCATTCAATTTTGCGTTAATCAAACTAATACAAACACGTCTCTTGCCAAGTAAGAAAGTACAGTTCTGATTTCTCATCCATGGTTTCTTTCAACATGAAGAACAATAAAAAAAAGCGAGTACTAAGCCCCAATAGGTGGTTTCTAAAATGAAGATTAATGAAATTTTTTGAGATTTTCCCTTCATGTCAATTATGATTCATATTGCAGAAGTATCCACCATCAGCTCATCACCCCAGAAAACAAAGCCTGCAATTAATTGTCGGCATCGATGAACCATAGCAATGACGGTAAGAGGCAAACTAGCAGGTTTAAAAAATCTGCAGGGTGACCTTTGGCAAGTTGTACCCATAAAGTTTCTATTTATTTATTCTGCTTCTGATATGACGAAAGGATAATCTATTGAGAACGCAAATCAAGTGAGCCCCTTAACTTGATTATGTACACTATTATTGCTTATAGATACCCCATAGCCACCTCACTCAAATCTCGTTCGCTTCACTTTATACACAAACCAGAATACAAAGAGGGAGGGAGGTAATGTAAGCTAAAAGGCGGTAGTAGAAATGACAAACAAGAGTTACTGCCATATCTAATGCTAATGCATTAGAGGATCAGGATTACAATGGAATCATAATAACTCTAGTATTGATGGGCAGCTTGCTATTTATTTTCTTTAATTATCCGGCGAAATAATGCTGCTCCATGACTTTACATACTAAACCTAAAGATGAGTACGCCAAGTTTCACAAAGTTTGGCTGCTATGGGTAAATACAGTAGAGTGTGTGCTTGTACACATAAAACTTGTCCAAGACACCCAGCAAGGATTCAATCAATTATCAGCCTCCAAGAAATTCCCACACTTTTAATAAGCAACAATTGCTGCTCTTTTTTGTGCTCTGAAACCAGGAAATAATTTAAGAAGCTAATCCAAACAGTAACAGTGCTTTAAAGTTACTTACAAAATGTTGGCTTTGTCAAAACCTTCTGGAGTAAGGTGTCTAGCATCCAACTCTTTGCACAATGTCATAGCCAATTCATTTTTTCCATGCCTGCAGAGGCCACTGCAAAGCTCGTGTAAGATAGCTGAATCAGGAACCAAAGATCTATTCAACATTTCCTGCAAAACTTCAACTCCACCGTCAAAATCCTCATTCTTGCAGAAGGTAGAAATCAGCATCTTGAAAGTATGACCAGTTGGGTAACAGCCACTCCTTATCATGCTTTTATATAATTGGAAGGCACGTTCAGAGTTCATTCTTACACACTGCCCACAAATAAGAGCAGAGAAGGTTGCCGAATTGGGTACCAAGTTCTCCTTAGCAAGTTCTTTCACCAAATTTGCAGCCATTCTTGTCTTACCCTCCCTGCAGAGTCCCAAAATCAACGCATTATAAGTCAAAATGTTAGTTTCAATTCCAGCCTTTGACATCTCCTCATAAAGCCTATTTCCCATCTCACTATTACCCACTTCGCTGTACCCATTTATCAAAGTATTATAAGTTACAGTATTGGGAGCTACACCCATGGTCTTCATCTCACTAAACACCTTGTTTGCTTCATTTAGTTTCCCCTCCTTGCATAACCCATGGATAAGAGTATTATAAGTAACAACATTCGGATGCATCCCTTTCATTCCCATTAAGTTTTTAAGCTTCATAGCTGAGTTCAGAAGGCCTTGTTTACAATGTCCAGCAATCAGTGTATTATAAGATGCAACTGTAGGACTTATACCCAGAGTCTCCATCTCTCGAAACACCTCATCAGCCTTTTCCAATTTCCCAGATTTACAAAGAGCAGACATAACCATATTGATGGTATACACATTTGGTGAAATCAAAGAGCGTCGTATCTCTCTGTAGAATGCCAAGGCAATATCTGTCCTCTGTAAATCAAGCAATGAGCTCATAAAAGCATTGCAAGATTCAACAGTTGGGAGAAACCCATAATCCTTCATCTTACAGAAAGTGTCAGTAGCATTTCTTAGCTTCTTCATATGCGCATAGTACTTAAAGAGCAAGTCAAAAACACGGGGAGAGGAATCGCATATTCTGTACGAGTTGAGAATTGCTTCAAACAGCTTATAAGGCAATTCCAGCGAATACGAGACAAGAATATTTTTCAAAATGCATTCTGCAGATTTGAATTTGCAGTTCTTGGTGAGAATATGAAGAATTATGGATCGAGTATCCAGAGTGTGGGAATCAGGATTTTGGAGCTCGGCCCACTTGAAGAATTCGAGTGAAAGCACATAATCCTTTTGAATCTTCAGCAAAATGTGCTTGATTCTGAATGCTGTTAGACCAGAAACTAGTGTATCAAGCTTAGCCCAATCAGAGTGTACAAGGTGACTGTGAGCAACATTGATGAAATCAAGATCTTGCCCCTTGGGTACAGGAAATGTTCTGTGTGGTATTGGAAGAGGATTCCAATTCCTCCCCCTTAATTTCCCAGGATATGCTGAGTTAGAATGTTCTGACCACACATCAAGCAAACTGGAAAACCCGCGTAATGGCGGGCGATTCATACTTTTACTTATGCCAGTGGGATTAGGCTTTATGTTGACTGTCAAGAATTTAAAGAGCAAAAAAATCAGAAAACTTTTTTTTTTTTTTTTTATTCTTGGAATTCGAATAAAAAAAACACCTTCCTCAACCCCCAAATAGAAAAGGTATAGGCATAGACATGGCACTGCATAGACAATCACACAGCAAGTTCCGGAAAGTAGGACACAAAACAGGTCATAGAAGGAACAAAATAATTTTTTATTTATTCAATTAACTAAACATGCTAAAAAAATATTTTTCACCAAATCTCTGACATTTGTTGTACTACCCATCCAAAAAATTTTGGAAACAAAAAAATGTCAACTTATCAAGATAAAATATATGAGGATCTAATATGCAATTAACACATGTAGGATGTAGGAAGAAATAAATGTTCTTTTAATTAACTAGTTAATTAAATATGCTAAAAAAAAATAATTTTCACTTTATTTCTTGGTCATTCTTCTATTGTACTACCATCTACATTCAAATCATTTTACAAACAATTCAAGCCATCAAATATTAACATTTTTTCTTAGCACGAGGATTTGACACCTTATCAAGTTTCCAAATTTGGTGCAAGAATTGTGCATGATGCAGGAATGCTGTATTATGCCAGAGTTTATTCTGTTTTCAATGCAGAGGACTCGACACCTAACCAAGGCCTCCTTTGCCTTCTAACCTGTGCAGGTTATTCCACAGCAATAATAGGATGAGGTTGGATCATTTGGATGAGATTGAGGATGTATTACATGATGAGTTTGCCTTCTTCCCCTGGAGGTTCCCATTAATTCCTAGTTCAGCAGAAAGGCTGCCCAACTTCAGATGTTAGTTTGATTGATACTGATCCTGATCTTTAGAATGGAAATTGTAGTCTGACTCTACAAAGTCAAGCTCTTTTCAATTGGGGAGTATGATGGATTACTGCTTGTGCCAGCCTTTTAAGTATTATAGGCATAGGTTTAGAAAAGTACATTATCTTAGAATTTTTTCGTTTAGTTTGGGGTTATTTTGTAATTTCTGGTTGCTTTATTTTTAGGATTTATTGTTTGCGTATGAAAATAGGCCTACAGTTGTAAGAACAAGGTAATTGGATGCCTAATTAAAACTTTATCTTAATCTCTCTCTCTCTCTCTCTCTCTCTCTCTCTCTCTCTCTCACACACACACACACACACACACACACCATTTCTTCTCCTCCTTCTCCTTCCTCTTTTTTTTTTTTTTGATAAACAAAGAATTGTATTAAAAGAAAGAAGAATGTACATCAGAAAGTTAGAGAAAGGAAAATAAAAAAAGAAAAGATAGGGAGAATAAGAAATCCTCCCTTTACATCAATAAAAACTAGTTACAAAGAATGCAATTTAAATAGAGAAGTAAACTCAATGTGACAGGGTCAACCATGACAAAAAAAACCATTTGCTGACACCCACGGCGACGCAAGAAATACCACTCTACTCCAAAGCAAATTGTTAGTAGTAGCCACATCTTTGAGCATTCTAGTGTTCATTTCCAACCAAACACACCAAATAATAGCCAAAATGGTGCAATGCCAGAGAGCTTTCCTATCCTTTCCTTTGCCAAAACCCCTAAAAGTTATGGTATAAATGGCCTTCAAAGTGTATGGACATGCCCAATTTCCACCAAATATACCAAACAAGTTATTCCAAATAGCCAATGTGAAAAGGTAATGAAGAGAGAGACGTGCACAAGTTCCTTCCCTCTTCATGCGAAGGACACAAATGTTGGGGGATAGGGGCTTATTATATCTTCTCTTTTGAAGCAAATCATTGGTATTAATCCTTTCAAGTATCACAGTCCATGAAAGCTTTTATTTTCGAGGGATCTATAGCTTTCCAAATCAAACGATGCAAAGCAAAAGGATTCACAATAGAATCACAAGTCAAGTAGGTGAAAAATGATTTACAAGAGAACTCTCCAAAAGGGTCTAAACTCCGAACCCTCTTCTTCTTCCCCTTCTCTCTCTTCAATCTTCACCTCTTTGTGTCCTCTTTCTCTATGACTATGCCATATTTTCTCTCTATATCTCTTCTATTTCTTCTCTTTGCCTTCTAATTATTGGCATAGCCACTTATACAAACACTGAGATATACATTCCTTTTTTTTTTTTTCAAGAAGTACAACAACAACAAAACCAAGTCTCAGTCCCACTAAGTGGGGTCGGCTATATGAATCATTTTCCACCAATTTATGCGATCATGGATCATTTCTTTTGATAGATTCAAGGATATTGAATTCTTACTCACTATCTCCTCCCAAGTTATTTTAGGTCTACCCCTACCCCTTTTATTACCCCTCACAGTAACTAAGTCACTCTTCCTCACAGGTGCACTATGTGGCTTACGTTGCAAGTGTCCATACGATCTAAGTCATCCCTCTCTTATCTTATCTTCTATAGGAGTTACACCTAACTTACCACAAATATGTTCATTCCTTAATTTATCTTTCAATGTTATACCACTCATCCATCTAAGCATTCTCATCTCAGCAACTTTTACTTTTTGGATATTATGTTTCTTCGTCACCCAACATTTCAATCCATATAGCATAGCTGGTCTTATAGCTATCCTATAAAACTTTCCTTTCAATTTTAAGGGTATTCTACGATCACATAGCACACTTAAAAAACTTCTTCATTTTACCCAACCTGCTTTAACTATATGCATTACATCATCTTCAATTTCTCTTTCAGCTTGCATAATAGATCCAAGGTATCTAAATCTACAAGTGCTATTTATTTCTTCATCATCAAGTTTAACTTTGTCTCCAATAATCATCCTATCATTACTAAAATTACATTTCATATATTATGTTTTATTTCTACTTATCCTAAAGCCTCTAGATTCCAAAACTTCTCTCCATAATTCTAACTCAACCTCTACTCCGTCCCTAGTTTCGTCAATTAATATAATATCATTTGCAAACTATACCATGGAACCTCCTTTTGAATACTCTTAGTCAATTGGTTAATTACTAAAGCAAAAAGATAAGGACTCAAAGCAGATCCTTGATGTACACCTATGGTAATTGGAAATTCTCTAGTTTCTCCATCTATAGTCCTTACACTAGTCATTACTCCATCGTACATATCCTTAATAACATCGGTATACCTACAAATATAATTTCCACCCATGCTCAATCATTAAAAAACTATATAATTAGCAAAAATTTAGACCAGCGGTTAATTATTAAAAAAACTACACAATTTCCCAAAAGAATAAAAATTTGAAGTTAGAATAACATATCCAACTGATACCAAATAATATTTTTTTCAATGCTAGGCAACTCACTACCAAATCAAGCATCATTCAAGCTTCTTGGGTTTGTCTTATATAAATGTCCTACTTACCAAGCTAACATTGTCTTGAACATCATATATTTTGAAAAAGAAAAATGACCATAGAATGGTGGCTAATTGCAGCACTCAATGTTAATTTCACAATTTCAATTTCTAGAAACCTGTGGAAAATTGAAGCAAGTGGTTTGGGAGGCTAAATCAAAAGGAAAGATTTGGTAGCATTCATTGACTAGAAAAAGAAGAAGCTGGTATTTGGAAACAAAGATCTAGAAGTGGGAAGCAGGCAGGGTGTTAAGCATTAAGGAAGACAAAACGCTTGTGGTAGTGTTAAGGCATAATCTCAAAATGTTTATGGCTTGTAGATTTATCATACTCATCTATGCATTGTACTAACAGTTCAATTGATGACAAGGAACTCTCTAAATTACCATTTGTACCCACTTTAGAGATCCAATATTGATGGGACAAGCAATTTTGAAGAATGAGAAAGGTCTGGAAACAATTCCCAAATACAAGCGTCTACGTGCCTTAAAAATGAGAAAGTTAGACAAGGCAAGATCAATGATGATAGGCAATTTCAATAAGACCAAACAGATGCACCAAGGGTTGTTGGAGATCAAGCTCCAGTGTCATTGTTATCAATAAAGTTTCAAATTGTTGCAAATGCATGTCAAGAAAGCACCACATTCTCCTGTTTTTGGGACCAAAGAACCAACAGAACAAGCAATGAGACTCAAATTTACAAGTAAAATTAAGATTAAGATGCCACTAGGACTACTTCATCACACTCTTCCTCATATCCAGATCGTCAGGTAGACGAATTCAATTTCTCATTGTGCATCTTCATGAACTGAGGAGCTTCCTCCTTGTGGCAGGTCACAAATTTCTTAAGGAATAAGTTTTCTGAGTCCTCCCACAATACATTTATGCTGAAATATTTCTTAATCAAACCCTTAGATAACAGGGCTTGAACAACTGAACACCTAGGAACAATACCTTTCTCTAGGCTCAATGTCATTAAAAAATGCTCCCTGAGAAAAAATGAACTCCCAACGCATTTCATTGACATAAAAATCCATCTTTGCCATTATCTTGTCCTCAGACATAACCATGAAGTCTGGATACTAAGAAAAAGCACTGAGAACATCT
Source organism: Malania oleifera (assembly GCF_029873635.1). NCBI lineage: Eukaryota > Viridiplantae > Streptophyta > Magnoliopsida > Santalales > Ximeniaceae > Malania > Malania oleifera. The sequence goes on along the minus strand of NC_080419.1, from coordinate 22,517,638 downwards.
TGCTCAGAGCAACCCCACTTCCTATACACCTCCCTCTTCCTTTCCCACGTCATTCTGTTCATTCTTGCCATTAAGAATATTGCCAAAACAAACTTCTTTTTGGAAGGGTTGAAACCCATTTTCCTTGCTTTCTATAGACCCTCTCTAAATGAACAAGTCCTCCTTACGATTGCCCTAGGCAGCAAAGGAATTAAAAACGTAATATTTGACTCAGGCACCCCATTTTCTCAAGTGTTTGGTCTCAAATCTTTTTCAAGATCATGCGTGAATATATCTGGACACCTCTTAACAGCAGCAATAATCTTATCATTTGATTTAAGAAAAATCTTTCAAGATATTAAAGAGAAGGAATGATTTGTTTCTCTAAGCTTCGTCTCAGAACATTTGGGAACAAAGTTAGAGTTTTGACAAGGTCGGCACTTGGAAAGCCAATAGAGTAGAGAAAAATGGAGTTTGGGCGACAGGGTTTTATTGTGTCAGGATTATATGAGATCAGATGAGGAGCTTTTCTGAGGAGATGGAAGATTTGGGTTTTGGAGAATCCCTGGTATTCGAAGAAGGAAGGCCATAACGGAGTTAGGCCCCTCGGGGATGTCGAAATGGACGTACCCACGAGTGTTTGAGGTAAAAAACTATGAAGTGTTGATTGAAGTGCCATTTGAGACGAATCTAATTCGAAATAGCCATGGATTTTGAAAAATGTGTGAGTGAAAAGCGGAATCTCCCTGGCCAGTACTCGCTTTGATTAGGGTTTTGCAGAGATAACAAAAAACATGATTAAGTAGAAGAAATGGCAAAGGGAACTCACCAATGTTGCGCTTTACCACTCTAAATACTGTTTACAGAAGTAGAGCTCCAATCATCGATGGAAGACCCACTCACATTATCCTTCGATCTTGGAGAAGAGTCAGAAGACTCAATCCGAAATAATAATTCTCAAAAGAGAGAGAGAGAGAGAGAGAGAGAGGGAGAGAGAGAGAGAGAGACGCACACAAAAGAGCAGGAATTGCGAGAATATACGTATGAGGAAATTGAGAGTAGAAAATTTCAAACCTGCAACGTGCTGTGAATCCGCATCTTGATAACGCGGACTATATTGTTTCAATAATATTTTTATTTTTAATTAAAGTTATTAAAGAGTATAATGTTTTTCTTTTTTAAAAATTCTAATAGATGTTCGGTAATAGAATGTTCACATTCCCTTTGATGAGGTTTTTCTTAAGCTTCACATTTTTCCATTATTAATAATTTTAATTGATAGATATATATGAATGATGATAAAATAGAAAATCATTAATTTTTCAAATTTAGAACTGATCTCATTAGAATGAAAAGAATTACTATTGGTACCAAGTAGGTGGTACAAAAGGAGAAGGAAGGATTACAAAGACACAGAAACAACGAGTACCCTAGGTATTAACCAATTTATGCCATTATGTGTAACAATCCAAAAATTACACCATTTTTTATATATATAAATTACTCTGATACTCTTGTAACACCTGCTATAACATCTCAGCCCTTAGATGGTACTGAGGTATCCCTATACACAAATTGACACACCTATGCAACGGAAAATATAAAGTCATACACCCATATTTACAATACCAGAATTTACCATACATACATATTTACACATCACTCCAATATCATTTACTCAAAAATACAATCTCCTGAATACATTTACCTTATAAATAGGGCAGTACAAAAGATCTCTCTATCTGCGAGTCTGATCTGCTCACCTAGTTGAATCACTTGAAAAATGTTAAATCACTGGAATGAGACAACACTCAGTAAGAGGAAATATGATATTGCTAGAGTGTGACGACTGAGTTTCCTAAATACTATATTGACAATATTTGAAACTGTAAAAGTTAGTAAATCAATATATAGTATAACTTGTATCTATTATAGTTTAAAATATAACTGTAATATTTGAGTTTTCTACTTTTCATACTTCTAGTATCATACTATATTTGTTGATATTCTGTAAATGTGTATACATATACATAACTCAGATGTTTATCCTAAAAAATTGTACGTCATGATTTAACCCTTTATGACAAGGTTGTGCGGCCCGTAGGCGGGACGTAATCCTGGTTGGCCTATTAGGTAAGTCAACTGTACTCTACCAATCCTCAGTCCGGCCAAACTGCAACCTCTCCTAGACTCAGAACTGGTAACTACCAAGTCAAACCGGCCACCTTAACCCAGTCTTCTAGGGAGTCCGCAATCTCTCCAGGTACGGTTGATGGAAACCATCCACACATTATCTAAGATGTGTGGTTGCACTCTGATCTATACTAGCAACGGTACTGTGCTTTGCTAACTAAACATAACTTGATTAATCAGCATCTGCTATTGTATATACTATTTCTATAGATATCCTACTGTTTTCATTATGATTCCAAAATAATCATAACACTATAAATCTGATCTGAAAATACTATAATATCTGACTGAAATAACTGTAATATCTGACTGAAATAATATGTAATGTCTGAGTGTTATGATTTTGGAAATCATGACATTCTGTAAATACTGTAAAATATTTGTCTATATAATATTTGTAAAATATTTGTCTAGTAAATATATGTCTGTAAGATATATCTGTATATATATACACTGTAATTCATAATTATGTAAAATCTAGTAAAACATGTTTCTATACAAAAAACACTGCAAATCATGATATTTTGAAAAACTATATAAACTATGTACTAAACAAATATCTTTTCAGGCCACACAATTAATAAAACTCATGTTCTAGAATCTGAAAAATTGTATAATTTATACCCTATATCTTAATAAACAAATACTATAATTTACTGATAATATTTCTAAATTTACTAGCATATCATATTTCTTTTACCTAACTGATCAAGAGACTTGCCTCCAATTCCACTCTCATGCCCTCAACGTACTATCCTCAAAATCATGAAATAATATATATATATATATACACACACACACACACATACCAATTCCTCAGTAAATCACTGAATTCCCAAGAAGATCATCTCACTTATATTTCCTGAACCTGCATACCCGTAATTTTTTAAACTATAATTTACCTGAGCTCTTGGAAAATATTTGTTGGGGTCCTCAACCCATGCCTGCAAGGTCCCAAAAACACCCTAACCCTGAAAACATAATACCTTAATTTTACTCCACAAAACACCAGTATACTCTCATATAATACAAAATCTGAACTCAAATAAGCTCTCTAATACTAAAAATACCTAAATAGTCTACTTATGAAAATTTTGGGATGGTGCCCAAGTTGCCCTAATCGACAATCTGTTCTAACAGACTTGTAGAGAATCTCCACAAGATCAACGTGGCGGCTTCTGATCGTCGAAATGGGGAGAAACGAGACAAGAAATCTAGAGAGAAGGGGAGAGAAACCGAGCAGGAGAGAGAAAAATAGAGGAAAAATGAATTTCTCTCGCTGAATCCCGATTTTTTGCTATTTATAGACCTTTGGCCACGTGACCTTGTCAATGAGCCACGTCATCTCGTTGACGAAGGCAAGAATGGAGTTCGTCGATGAACTCGTACGTCATCGACGAATTTTCAGGCCCTGAAATCACCCTTCTCGATTTCTTTTCGTCGACGAGACACGTGTCCTCATCAACATGCCCAAGTAGGCAATTCGTCGACGAACGCACACCCTTTTGAAAATTTTTTTTTCTTTACTTCCTTTTTATTTAATTTCTATAATTATTCGGGTTACTACATTCTCCTCTCCTTATAAAATTTCGTCCTCGAAATTTGCTATCTGTATTGAACACCATCCATTAAGGAAAATTGACTACTTATTTTATTAATTATCCTCATTTATGGCTGAAGAATACCGTGGTTACAAAAGCAGTTCTGGGAGATTACAAATATACTCATAAAAAAAAAGTTCTCCCAAAACTAAAACACTACCTACCTTATAATCTAAAATACAACTATACATTCATCACTTTGTACTGAATAAAATAAAAATGTTGTTATCTGAACAATACTAACTATTACAATATTCCACTAAATAGGTGTAGGTATTTCTATCTGATTTCCTCCTCAAGCTCCCATGAAGCTTCCTCTATGACATGATTCTTCCACAGGACTTTTACCAACTGAATTTTCTTAGTATGCAATTCTTGTTCCTTCCTGTTTAAGATCTGCACCAGTGCTTCCTCATAAGCCAGTGAATCCCTGAGCTCTATCTCTGCATAACTAATCACGTGGAAAGGGTCTGGGTCGTATTTCCTCAACACAGAAACATGAAATACGTCATGAATTCTAGATAAAACTGGTGGTAGAGCTAGCCTGTAGGCAACTGACCTTACTCTCTCAAGTATCTCAAATGGGTCAATGTACCTACGACTTAGCTTACCCTTATTTCCAAATCTCATAACTCCTCTCAGTAGAGCTACTTTCAAAAATACCCAATCTCCCACGTTGAATTCTAATTCCCAGCGGCGTATAAATTTGACGTAAATGTTTTCATCATGATTCCAAAATAACCATAACACTACAAATTTGATTTGAAAATACTAAAATATTTGACTGAAATAACTGTAATATCTGACTAAAATAATCTATAATGTTTGGGTGTTATGATTTTGGAAATCATGACATTCTGTAAATACTATAAAATATTTGTTTGTATAATATTTGTAAAATATCTGTAACAACCCTGACTTGCCACGTAAGCTCGGAGTGCTACTTTAGTGACGTCTGAGTACCTATTACCTTGTTCATCATATATAAAATACATATATGCAGCGAAAATAAAATACAAAATCCTCAAATTACATTACCAGAGTTCTAATTATCTTTATACACAAATATATTCATTTTCACATAATTACATCCCATAAAACTAAACAAAAATAAAATCTCTGTGTACACACTACCAACATAAAATTTACACCACTAGCCCGGCTGCTCTATCCTCTAGACCCGATCTCTAGGATTTCTTGAAAAGACAGTTTGTAAAGTAGGGGTGAGGCACAGCTCAGTAAGGGAAAAACTAAGTTAATGTTAGTATGTGGCCAACATGCATTTAGTGTATAGAAAATAACCAGTTCACTAAGTAGATAAACACATTTATGAAAACATTCTTATTTTACACTCACACACACAATTAGTCGAGGATAGGGAAGATTACCTGCTCATACAAGTAGCTTCCCTCTGCTCTAATATCATTACTGCTACTAGGGCACTCGCCTTTCTCAGCAAGCTCTCGAAATTATCTTATTAATTATTCATATTCACATAAATTAACAGATATGCATATAAGACACTCCCTATGATAAACACACCATTTACTTCTCCCATGATATAGATTGTGCGGCCCGAAGGCTGGACTATTGTCCTGAAGGATCCACCTAAACAATAGTCATTTGTACTCTCCGCTAACATACTCAGCGGGTATATGTAACTCCAGCTGCTGGTCCAATTGTCCTCACCCAGGGGGGCACATTCACCTCACATAGGCAAATCAGATAAGGCCACCTTACACCTCTTAGCACAGGTGTGGGCGCACATGGCCACATAACAAATCCCTAACAATGGTACCGTGCTCACAATATACTGGTCCCCAAGGTTCCTAAAGCATATCATGCAATTTAGATAATAGAAAATACTATTTAAAACATCATTTCACATATATTTCTTGTTATTCCAAAAACCTAGCCCCCGGTCACAAAATACAACCTGGTGTATAGCCGTCAATTAAAACTCGGCCCTCGGCTGTCATACCAAATTCCTGCATTATTTACAAGCAGTTCCAGTATTTTTCGCAACAATTCTAGTATATCACAAACAGTTCCAGTATTTCACAAACAATCTCAAATCCAGTTAAACAATAAATCCTACCAAAAAATCATCGGCCACACGATTTTAACATTTAAACATAACCATATAAACAACCAAACTTTCCACCGTTAGTTTCTATTCAAAATATCATACCATATATCCTAGGTTTGTAAAATCCATTTCGAACGGTTGGTTTTTGAAATAACCTTCAAATTCTTAAAAATATATATATATATATATATATATAAATTTAATCGGTTCAAATTAAATAAAATTCCTGACTTAACTTAATCCCCTTACCTGATTCTTGAAAAAGCCACTAACACCCCGGCCTACGTCCCACGACATTCCAAATCCCTGAAACCTTAAAATTCAAACTTCACTACATTACTCATTCAGCAGACCTTCATCGGATTCTTATAGGAATCTTCCTTCAAATTTTCTTAAGAAGGAAGATAAACTGCTAAATTGGACCTTGTGAAATTGATGTGAATAGCTGAAGTGTCTCAGAACTACATAGTTGTACATTCTAAATGCAACATTTAAGTCTCAAACTAGGATAAATTAACCGATCCCTATTAAAGCATTGCATGCTAAAATCATCAACAAACTTAGTCTGTCTGATAGGCATCTTCTTTAAAATAAAAAATAAAATATCCTCTGCACTCATGAATGAAAATGTAAATAGGTCAAAATTGTTTGAACACCAGAAAACATTCGCTTTATGTAGGACAGAATAATACATTAAATTTTCAAAAAGAATAGGTTGGCAGAATTAAACATTTGAACTGAGAAAATCATGTTGGTGTTTCGTCCGACTTGAACACGCACAGCGAAAGCACACAATCAATCACGAATTACTCAACAATCACTAATGCAAACACTCAATGATGAAATATAATAAAGAAGCAATCAAACAATAATAAGAACAAGCAAAACACAACTAGAACGCACAAGATATGGTTTGACAATGGCCTATGTCCACTGGAGCAGCACTTTGGTTTTTACTTTGAACAATGTCAAAGCTTTACATCTTTGGATTACAATAGTGTTTAAGTATGAACCCAATGCCTATAGAAGAGTTCCAGTAAAACTAAACTACATCTATAGTGATCCCCCGGAGGAAAATCCTCCAGATAACCTCAATCTATAAGCCCTTGAATTCAAAATTCGTAATTTGCACCAACTAAATCAATCGACTGTTTAGGCCAAATAGTTGACTGATTGGTGCTAAGAAAATACTCCTATGTATTGCTTGAAACCGTTGAAAATTTGGCCTAATCAATCAACGATTTGCCCCAGTGCTGCATTGTAATTACCCAAAAAATATTGGTATTTGAATAATAAAGAGAGAGGAAAAGGGAAATAGGAACAAAACAAGGCAGTAGGCTTCGTCGACGAACGCTTCGAGTTTGTCGACGACATTGTACTTTGGTTGGAATAACCCGGGATTCTTACATAGGGCCTCATCGATGAACACAGGGATTCATCGACTAGCGCATAAGGGGACCTCGTCGACGAAGACAAGTTTCATTGACGAGAAGATACCAAGAAGGGTTTTGGGATAGTCTGAAATTCGTCGACGAGGGAGGAAGTTCATCGACGAAATTATTGAAGGACTGGTCGACGAGGTGACGTGTCTCGTCGACGAATCCAGTCCTATAAATAGTTGAAACTCGGATTTTTAACCAAAATTTCAGCGTATAACTCTTCTCTCTCTCTCTCTCTCTCTCTCTCTCTCTCTCTCTCTCTCTCTCTCTCTCTCTCTCTCCTACGACCCCCTCCCCTTCTCTCTTCGATCCTAGCCCCATTTCTCGCCGAATTGAAGATCCGAGGCCACCACGACGCTCCCGACAAAGTTCTCTACAAGTCTGCCGGAGCAGATCATGGGGAGAGTCGATTTGGAATTCATCCCAAATCCAAGGTAAGGTATTTTATTCAGATTATGCCTTCCTTATAGTTATGAGAAATGTTGTAGGTAAGGAAATACTGATATTATGATCTGGGGGATATTGTTTTCAGGATGTTGAGCTAAGAACCCTATGGGTATAGGGCCAGAATTTAATTGAGACTTTTCAGAATTAAGGTAAGAGAAATATGCTATGCTAGTAATTTTTATTATGTATACAGAAGATTATGAATGAGTGTTTCAAGCATGTATATCAGATTATTTTCCAGAGATTTATGAATATTACCTTATAGCAGAAATTATAGGAATTAAGCACAAGACTATGTTTATTCAAATGTGTGGCATGAGTTTATTACAGTATCATATATATACATATATATAGATTTTACAGTATTTCAGATGTATAGATATTCAGATATTTCAGAATATTAGAAATGAATGAGACTTACAGTATTTTCAAAGAAAAACATGATTTCTAGATCATAATACTCAGATAGATTATACAGTGATAGCATCAAGATGCTACAACAGATATACGGAGTATACAGAGTATATACAGAGCATACAGATATTATATACAGAGCCCACAGATATCATACCCAGAATAGTCAGATATCTTAGATAATATAGCTCAGAAATATAGTGTTGTGGTTGTTTTTGAAATCATGTTAAAAGCAGCAAAATGAGTATATATTATTTATGTATACAGTATTACACGATATCAGATCCCTGTGGAAATTACAGACAAATATAATTACAGCAAAGCACGGTACCGTTGCTAGTTTCAGACACGTGCAACCACATGACTTAGATAGCATGTGGATTCCCTCTAACCGTGCTAGAAGAGATTTGTAGTCTCCCCAACATGCTAGGTTGAGGTAGCCGATTAGACGATGACAGAGGTTTGCGATAGCCCGGAGTGATTGCAGTGGGTTAGGATCTACATAGATCATCAAAGATTGGTGGATGATAGAGATTCACTTACCTAGAGGGCTGACCAGAGTAAGTCCAGCCTACGGGCCGTACAATCCTATCATGAGGGGATATATCATGATATACAGATCCTAGGGTATAGCAGAAACTCCTATGTAACTTATATTATTATAATATTAGCAGTACCTTTGATAGTAAACTCGGATACTCAGTCATATTTTAAATATTACATGGTAGATAGATATATTCTGTTTAGTTTATCAGTTTTCTCAAATTACAGTATTATTTCAATATTTTAATTATTTAACTCCGCCGCCACACACTAGTAATAGCATATTTCCACTTACTGAACATCGACTCACCCCATTACTTTAACATTTTTCAGGTGAGCCAACTAGGCGAGCAGATTAGGCTCGCAGATAGGAAGTTTACGAGATTACCCTGGTTGTAGGGTGAGTTATGACAGGGTTTTGTATTTTTGAGATAGATGATGCTGGAGGGGTTTATTTTTGTAAGGTTGTGGCTTGTATATACTAAATTCTAGTATTGTATAGTATATATGTAAATGATTGTATGATTTGTGTTTCCGTTGCTTAGGCATGGATGTAGTTATACACATATAAAAAAAAAAATGGTAAGAATTTTGAGGACGTTACAATTTGGTATTAGAGTCTAGGTTGTTAGGTTCTGTAAACTCTAGAATGCAACGGATACAATACCATAATATAGGAAAAGAATTTGAGGTTATACTTTATGGTCTAAATATAAGATTATCGTGGTGGTTTCTGTGTTTTTTCTGAGGTGAAGATTTCAGGAAAATCATAGTAAACTATCGACGAGTCGTGTGTTTGGGTCGCAGAATTGGATTTTGGGATAGGAGTAAGGGAAATAGTTAATAGTGAATTTGAGATTTTAGTTGGATGGAGTAAAGTAGATCTGTATAGGATTTTAAAATAGTGTTTTGTGTATTTTCAGGGATGGATCCGGGTAGCAGTGGTACAGATGCTGGAGTGACAGACCAAGACCCTCCAGTATAGGAGGTGGAGATACATATGTCGTAATGCGCAGCGTCACTTAGCAGGTGATGGTTGAGATGGCCAAGAGTAGAGGAGAGCGTGACTGCACGATTGAATAGTTTACGCGGATGAGACCTCCTTCCTTTACTGGAGGACCTGACCCGATTGTGGCTGAGAATTGGATACAGGAGGTCGAGGAGACTTTAGCCGTACTGGCATGTACAGACGAGTAGAAAGTGGCGTTTGCGACATTTAAATTGATAGGAGAGGCAAAGCGCTGGTGGAGATCAGCGCGTATAATTGAGGAGCAGAGGCCGGATCTAGTGCCAGTGTCATGGAGTCAATTCAAGGATTTGTTTTTCGAGCAATATTTCCCTGCTATCGTTCGGAGCGCAAAGGCAGTAGAATTTCTACATCTGAATCAGGGGTTGATGACGGTGACACAGTATGCTGCACGATTTCTTGAGTTATACTGTTTCGCCCCACATTTAGCACCAGACGAAGAGAAAAAGGTCAGGAAGTTTGAAGAGGGATTGAAGCAGAGTTTATTTGAGCAAGTCATTAGCTTTCGAGCTCAGACATTTGTCGAGGTGGTGGACAGAGTTGTTGTTATTGAAAGTGGTATGCAGAGGAGCGCTGCAACTCAGGGTCAGAGGAAGAGGTCTGCCCCTCAGGATTTGTAGGCGAGCTCTAGCCGAGGGCCATGGAGAGGAGATCGCTATGGAGGTGGTCGAAGACAGATGACGGACCATGGTGGTTTTCATGGTGGACGAGCTGCTCCGGTCTGTCCTAGGTGTGGCCGCAAGCATCCGGGTGAATGCAGGATGGGTGAGGACGTCTGCTATCAATGTGGGAGACCCAGGCACATATCTTGGTCGTGTCAGGGATTGACAGCTCAGGCACCAGCTCCCAGACCATACTAAGGTGGTTATCAGGCGCCCCGTGGAGGACAGCAGAGGAATACAGCACCGGCGAGAGTGTACGCGTTGACGTCGGGTGACGCCGATGCAGCTAGAGACGTAGTTACAAGTACCCTTACTACTTTTCCATTTATAGCTATTGTTTTATTTGATACAGGTGCCACCCACTCTTTTGTTTCTGCGGTATACGCTAAGTTAACGGGGTATGAGGCACAGTTGTTACATATTGAGTTGGTTGTTGCCACACCGACTGGGTTAGTGGTGAAATGTAGAAGGGTACTCAGGAGATTTCCAGTAACTATTCAGGAAAAAATATTGCCAGCTGATTTGGTGATATTAGATATGCAGGGGTTTGACATCACTTTGGGTATGGATTGGTTGGCAGATAATCATGCTAGTATTGACTGTCATTTGAAAGAAGTGATTTTTAGACCTCCAAGCGAGCCAAAATATAGATTTCTTGGTTCACGGGTACGTTCTTTGCCACAGCTTGCGTCAGCTGTTTAGGTGAGAAAATTGATCTAAGAAGGCTGCCAGGGATTTGTTGCTTACATTAAAGAGTCACCGAAAGAAGAACTAAAACAACCTGATGTCCCTGTAGTTAGAGATTTCTTAGATGTATTCCCAGAGGAATTACCTGGTTTGCCACCAGACCGTGAAGTTGAGTTTACTGTGGATCTTCTACCGGGGTCAGCGCCAGTATCTAAGGCTCCTTATTGGATGACCCCAGCTGAATTAAAAGAACTGAAGGATCAATTGCAATAATTACTAGATAAATGATTCATCAGGCCCAGTGTGTCGCCCTAGGGAGTACCAGTCTTATTTGTGAAAAAGAAAGATGGGACCATGAGGATGTGTATAGATTACAGAGAAATAAATAAATTAACAGTTAAGAATAAATATCCTCTCCCAGGATTGACGATTTGTTTAATCAGCTCCAAGGGACCCAGGTTTATTCTAAAATCAACCTGCGGTCAGGTTACCATCAGGTGAAAGTGAGACCAGAGGACATCTCAAAAACGGTGTTTCGTACGAGATATGGGCACTACGTATTTTTGGTGATGCCATTTGGATTGACTAATGCACTAGCGGTATTTATGGATTTAATGAACCGAGTGTTCTATCAGTACTTAGACCAGTTCATAGTTGTGTTTATTGATGATATACTGGTCTACTCGAGGAGTTTTGAGGAGCACGAGCATCATTTGAGGCTGGTATTACAGACATTGAGAGAGAGAAAGTTGTATGCGAAGTTCAAGAAATGTGAATTCTGGCTGAAACAGGTTTCTTTTCTAGGCCATGTGATTTATGAGGCGGGTGTATCTGTTGATCCGAGTAAGATAGAAGCAGTGGTTAATTGGGTGAGGCCTGGAAATGTTCAAGAGGTTCGAAGTTTTCTGGGATTGGCAGGCTATTACCAACACTTTGTAGAGGGATTTTCCAGTTTGTCAGGTCCGTTGACGCGACTTACAAGGAAAAATGTACGGTTTGAATGGAGTGATGATTGTGAGCGGAGCTTCCAGGAGTTGAAGCAAAGATTGGTTACAGCTCCAGTGTTGGTTATTCCATCAGGAGAGGATGAGTTTGTAATATATAGTGATGCATCCCTGAAAGGGCTTGGGTGCGTATTGATGGAGCACGATAGGGTTATTGCATATGCTTCTAGTAAACTTAAAGAATATGAGAAGAATTACCTTGTGCATGACTTGGAGTTAGCTGCAGTGGTGTACGCTCTTAAAATCTAGAGGCATTATCTGTATGGGGGAAAATGCAAAATTTTTACAGATCACAAGAGTCTGAAATATTTTTTCACTCAGAGAGAATTAAATATGAGACAAAGAAGGTGGTTAGAGATTATTAAAGATTATGACTGTACTATTAATTACCACCCAGGAAAAGCGAATGTAGTAGCAGATGCACTGAGCAGAAAATCAGTGGGACCAGCACTAGCAGCCATGAAGATTCAGCACTCGATTTTGATGAATTTAGAGAGACTCATTATAGAGTTGGTAGAGGATAGTCCTCAGGGTTTTGTTGCCAGCCTAGTCATACAGCCAACCTTATATGAGAAAATTAAAGTAGCTCAGGGAGATGATACAGAGTTGGCAGTGGTGATGGCTAGAGTGAGGGATGGTTAGGGAGAGGAGTTTAGCATATCAGATGACGGAGCTTTGCGTTTCTGTACTAGACTATGTGCTCCTGCGGATACCGAAATCAAGAGAACTATATTGGAGGAGGCTCACAGATCACTATACATAGTCCATCCGGGCAGTACTAAAATGTACAGGGATCTGTGAGAGTACTTTTGGTGGAGTGGAATGAAGGGGGAGATAGCCGAATTTGTCCAGCAGTGCTTGACATACCAGCAAGTTAAAGCTGAGCACTAAAGACCAGTAGGACAGTTGCAACCGTTATTTATTTCAGAGTGGAAGCGGGACCACGTTTCTATGAATTTTGTTACGGGGTTACCACCAGTGCGGCAGGGATTGAATGCAATTTGGGTAGTTGTTGATCGTTTGACGAAAACTGCCCATTTTATCCCTATTAAAGTCGGCTATTCCATGGACAGATTGGCAGAGATATATGTTTAGGAGATAGTTCGCATCCATGGTGTACCAGTATCCATAGTTTTAGACTGCGATCCTCGATTTACTTCACGATTCTAGAAAAGCTTTCAGGAGGCTATGAGTACATAGTTAGCATTTAGTATAGCTTTCCATCCCCAGATAGATGGCCAGACTGAGAGGACAATTCAGACCTTAGAAGATATGCTTCGTTTGTGCGTACTAGATTTTGGGGGTAGCTGGACTCAGTTTCTACCACTAGTTGAATTTGCCTAAAATAATAGCTACCAGTCTAGTATCGGCATAGCTCCATATGAGGCACTGTATGGTAGGAGATGTCGTTCTCCTCTCTTCTGGGATGAGGTAGGAGAGATGCGAGTTTTGGGTCCCGAGATAATACAACAAGCATCCGACAAAGTCCAATTAATTAGAGAAAGAATCAGTACAGCACAGAGTCGGCAGAAAAGCTACGCAGATACTCGCCACCAAGAGTTGGAATTTGATGTGGGAGATTGAGTATTTTTAAAGATAGCTCCTCTGAAAGGAGTTATGAGATTTAGAAAGAAGGACAAGTTGAGCCCTAAGTATATTGGTCCTTTTGAAATACTTGATAGAATAGAGTCAGTTGCTTACAGGCTAGCTTTGCCGCCAGCTTTGGCTCGAATTCATGATGTGTTTCATGTTGCCATGTTAAGGAAATACGTCCCAGACCCATCCCACATCCTTAGTTATGCAGAGATAGAGCTTAAGGATTCATTAGCATATGAAGAAGTACAAGTACAGATTTTGGACAGGAAGGTTCAGATTTTATGCACTAAAAAAATACAGTTAGTAAAAGTTTTGTGGAAGAATCACGCTATAGAGGAGGCTTCATGGGAGCTCGAGGAGCAGATCAGACAGAAATACCCGCAGTTGTTCCAAGAGGTATAAAGGTACTCAGGTAAAGTATAATAGTTAGATATGTTTCTTTTGCAAGTACATGTATTGATATTAGTTAGTATATAGTTTTTTAGTTTTATATGTGTAATTTCTCAAAACATAAATGTAACCACGGTATTCCTCCGCCACAAGTGAGGGCAGGAAATAAAATAAGTAGACCATTTTCCTTTATGGGATGATAAATGGAGATACAAATAGTAAATTTCGAGGACGAAATTTTATAAGGAGGGGAGAATGCAATGACCCGAAAAATATTGGTATTTGAATAATAAAGAGAAAGGAAAATGGAAACAGGAATAGAACAAGACAGTAGGCTTAGCGTTCGTCGACGACATTGCACTTTGGTTGGAATAACCCGGGATTCTTACACAGGGCCTCGTCGACGAACACAGGGATTCATCGACGAGCGCACAAGGGGACCTCGTTGACGAAGACAAGTTTCGTCGACGAGAAGATACCGATAAGGGTTTTGGGATAGTCTGAAATTTGTCGACGAGGGAGGAAGTTCATCGACGAAATTATTGAAGGACTCGTCGACAAGGTGACATGTCTCGTCGACAAATTCAGTCCTATAAATAGTTGAAACTCGAATTTTTAACCAAAATTTCAGCGCAGAACTTTTCTCTCTCTCTCTCTCTCTCTCTCTCTCCTACGATCCCCTCCTCTTCTCTCTTAGATCCTAGCCCCATTTCTCGCCGGATTGAAGATCCGAGGCCACCACGACGCTCCCGACAAAGTTCTATGCAAGTCTTCCAGAGCAGATCGTGGGGAGAGTCGATTTGAAATTCATCACAAATCCAAGGTAAGGTATTTTATTCAGATTATGCCTTCCTTATAGTTATGAGAAATGTTGTAGGTAAGGAAATACTGATATTATGATCTGGGGGATATTGTTTTTCAGGATGTTGAGCTAAGAACCCTATGGGTATAGGGCCAGAATTTAATTGAGACTTTTCAGAATTAAGGTAAGAGAAATATGCTATGCTAGTAATTTGGTAAGGGAAATATGCTATGCTAGTAATTCTTATTATGTATACAGAAGATTATGAATGAGTGTTTCAAGCATGTATATCAGATTATTTTCCAGAGATTTATGAATATTACCTTATAGCAGAAATTACAGGAATTGAGCATGAGACTATGTTTATTCAAATGTGTGGCATGAGTTTATTACAGTATCATATATATATATATATATATATATATATATATATATATACATATATATAGATTTTACAATATTTCAGGTATATAGATATTCAGATATTTCAGAATATTAGAAATGAATGAGACTTACAGTATTTTCAAAGAAAAACATGATTTCTAGACCATAATACTCAGACAGATTATACAGTGATAGCATCAAGATGCTACAGCAGATATACAGAGTATACAGATTATTTACAAAGCATATAGAGAGTACATACAGAGCATACAAATATTATATACAGAGCCCACAAATATCATACACAGAATAGTCAGATATCTTAGATAATAGAGCTCAGAAATATAGTGTTGTGGTTGTTTTTGAAATCATGTTAAAAGCAGCAAAATGAGTATATATTATATATATATATATATATATGTATATATGTATACAGTATTACACGATATCAGATCCCTATGGAAATTACAGACATATATAATTACAGCAGAGCATGGTACCGTTGCTAGTTTCAGACACGTGCAACCACATGACTTAGATAGCATGTGGATTCCGTCTAACCGTGCTAGGAGAGATTTGCAGTCTCCCCAGTATGCTAGGTTGAGGAAGTCGGTTAGACGATGACAGAGGTTTGTGAAAGCCCAGAGTGATTACAATGGGCCAGGATCTACATAGATCATCACAGATTGGCGGATGATAGATATTGACTTACCTGGAGGGCTGATCAGAGTAAGTCCAGCCTACGGGCCGCACAACCCTATCATGAGGGGATATATCATGATATACAGATCCCAGGGTATAGCAGAAACTCCTATGTACAGATATATCATATAGCAGCAACTTATATTATTATAATATTAGCAGTACCTTTAGATAGTAAACTCGGATACTCAGTTATATTTTAAAGATTACATGGTAGATAGATATATTCTGTTCAGTTTATCAATTTTCTCAGATTACAGTATTATGTCAGTATTTTAATTATTTAACTCCGCCGCCATACACTAGTAATAGCATATTTCCACTTATTAAGCGTCGACTCACCCCATTACTTTAACATTTTTCAGGTGAGCCAGCTAGGTGAGCAGATTAGGCTTTCGGATAGGAAGTTTACGAGATTACCCTGGTTGTAGGGTGATTTATGATAGGGTTTTGTATTTTTGAGATAGATGATGCTGGAGGGGTTTATTTTTGTATGGTTGTGACTTGTATATACTAGATTCTGGTATTGTATAGTATATATGTAAATGGTTGTATGATTTGTGTTTCCGCTGCTTAGGCATGGATGTAGTTATACACATAATAAAAAAAAATGGTAAGAATTTTGAGGACGTTACATGCATACTCCTCTTATGAAATTGTCCCTTACCTTACGTAGCTCTCTCCAGTACATGTGATCTGCTCCGAATATGAGCCACATCTCCAACAATCTCTAGCTTGGCAAATATTCACCACCTTGGAAATTTGAAAGCATAACTATTGCTTCTCCCAGGCTTGTAGTTTGGGTCTGTCTCCCCTCAAGTACTTGGAGATGTTGATCAAGTCCAAGCAATGCTTGAACTTGTCCATCATGACCGACTTCGTTGGCATATCCGCCACATTATCAGACGTATGGACCTTCTCAAAAAGAAATTCCCTTGAAGCTATCAACTCCCTGACGCTATGATACTGCACATCAATGTGCTTTGTCCTCGCATGGTACACCTGATTCTTCACAACGTAAATGACACTCTGACAATCACACTTTAGTCGAACTCCACCTTCCTAGACACCCAGTTCTCTAACCAACCCCATAAGCCACAACACCTTCTTAGAAGCCTTAGCCACTGCCATGTACTCTGACTCGGTAGTAGACAATGCCACAAGCGACTGTACCATAGACCTCCAACAAATGGGTCCCCCCACAAGGGTAAATACGTACCCCGTGGTAGACCTTCTGTCATCCAAGTCTCTTGCGTAGTCAGCATCCATGTACCCCACCACTGTAGGATCACTCTGTTGTGCTTTGAACTCTATGTCATACTTGGTCGTACCTCTCAAGTACCTGAAAATCCACTTCACATCATCCTAGTGTTGTCGACCCGGATTCGAAAAGAACTTGCTCACCATGCTAACAGCATGTGCCAGGCCTAGCCTCGTACACACCATGGCGTACATCAGACACCCTACTGTGCTAGCATAGGGGACCCTCATATCACGGACTTCATCATTTGTACTTAGGCATTGGGCAGTAGACAACCTAAAATGACTTGCCAAAGGAGCGCTCACTGGTTTAGCATTGGCCATGCTAAACCTCTCCAACACCTTCTCCACATAACCGCCTTGAGATAACCATAGTCTCTCTACAACTTGGTCCCTGCGAATCTCGATGCCAAGTATTCTCTTGGCTGCACCCAAATCTTTCATGTTGAATTCTTTTCCTAACAAAGTCTTTAACCGATTTACCTCGGTCATGTCTTTAGCAGCAATTAGTATATCATCTACGTATAGCAGTAGAAAAATAAGAGACTTGTTCACAAGTTTCCTCACATAGACGCAACAATCATACTCGCATCTCTTGTAGCCGATTTGGGTCATATAGGCGTCAAACCTCTTATACCACTGCCTCAGAGACTGCTTTAGCCCGTACAGTGATTTTTTCAGTTTGCAAACTAAATGCTTCTATCTAGGTTGACTAAACCCTTTTGACTGTGTCATGTAAATCAGCTCCTCTAGGTCACCATGGAGAAACACTGTCTTTCGTTCCATATGCTCCAGATGCAGATCATGTTGCACCACCAGCCCCAACACTACCCTAAAGGAAGTGTGTCTGACCACAGGAGAGAAGATTTCATCATAATATACTCCCTTCATCTGCGAGTAACCCTTCGTTACAAGAGAACCTTGTACTTCTCTTTTCCCCTTTTCTGAATCTGCTTCCTTTTTCCTGTATACCTACTTGCATCCAATTTCTCGCTTTCCAACTAGAAGCTTTACCAAGTCCCATGTTTGGTTCTTATGCAACAACTTTATCTCCTCCACCATAGCGCCTATCCAACTACCTTTCTCCTAGATATGCATAGCCTCCTTATAGGTAGTAGGATCCCCGCTGCTGGTGATAAGCGCATAAAACACCATATCGTCAAAACCATATCTTTGGGGTGGCCTGACGACGCATCTGGGTCTATCTAAATCTATGCTTCGACACAGCTGCTGGTCATTCGAGCTAGAACTCCCCGTTTCATCTCTACCCTGAGTTTCTGACTCCACCTGCACCACTGGTTGATCTCTCAATCTAGGACTCCCTGCATGTCTGCCTTGAGTCTCTAACTCCACTTGAATCACACACTCATTGCTACTATGATTTCCTGGAATCTGTTTCTCTATTTCATCTTGAGTGCGCCACAACGTGGTTTTCTCATCGAAAACCACGTCCTTACTGATCACCACCTTGTTTGCCTCTGGATCCCACAACTTGAACCCTTTCACCCCTTTATGATATCCTAGAAAGATGCACCGTCTAGACTTTGCATCAAGCTTAGATCTCTCCTCACCCTGAATGTGCACATAGGTCGGACACCTAAATAGTCTAAGTCCAGAGTAGTTTACCTTTTCACCGATCTACAGCTCCTCAGCAACTTTCCCATTGTGTGATGCCCTAAGTGATATGTTTAGCAAGAAACATACCATATTAACCACCTTGGCCCAGAAATTCATGGCGAGCGCAGCCTGCAACCTAAGACACCGAGCCTTTTCAACCAGGGTCCAGTTCATCCTCTCCGCTAACCCGCTTTGCTGCAGTGTCCGACGCACGATAAAATGCCTCCTTATGCCTTACTGCTCGCAAAACTTTCTGAATTACGAATTTGTGTACTCAATCCTATTGTATGTTATGAGGAATTTGATTTTTCTCCCGGTCTAGTTCTCCACTTCAGCTTTCCACACTTTAAACTTGGCAAACGTTTCCAACTTGTGATGCATGAAGTAAACCCAAACCTTTCGTGAGTAGTCGTCGATAAAACTCATGAAATACACATGTCCCCCTTATGATGCCACTCTCATCAGTCCCTAAACATCTAAATGAATGTAGTCCAATACTCCCTCCATCTTGTGCGTGGACGTCATGAACTAAACCCAGTTGTGCTTCCCAAGTATGCAGTACTTGCAGAACTTTAGCTTACATGATTTTACCCCCTTCATAAGATCTCGCTTGTGGAGTTCTTGCATCTCATGCTCTCCTATATGCCGTAGATGCATATGCCACAAAAAATTACTGTCAGACTCAGACTCTATGGATGTAGCTCCACCTACAACCTTGATTCCCAACAGTGTGTAAATATTACTCCTCACTCTCTTCCCCTTCATCACGGTAAGAACTCCCTTGCTCACCTTCATTACCCCACCTTCGGACTTGTAACTAAACCCATTGCAATCCAAGGTGCCTAATGAAGCTAGATTCTTCTTCAACTCTGGTATGTGCCTCACATCACACAACATCTACACTACACCATCATACATCCTGATTCTGATATTATCCATCTCGATCACTTTGCACATAGCATTGTTCCCCATCAGAACGGAACCAGAACTGACCAGTCTATACGTAGTGAACCAGTCCTTATTTGGCGTCATATGATATGAACATTTAGAGTCCAAAATCCAAGAATCCGAGAACTCATTCGAGCCTGATGAAACTGATAGCATATCACCATCACCACTCCCAAAGTCCTATTCTTCAACTACATTTGTCATCATTAATGAACCTTCTTTGTTTTTAGCAGCTCCCTTACTCCTTTCCGGACACTCGCGTTTTATATGCCCTCTTTTGACGCACTTAAAACATTGCATGTCCTTCTTCTTCCTAGACTTAGATCGAGCCCTATGGCCGCTCGATCCACTCCGAGAACCACTCCTCCCACGATCCTGATTCCCCTTTGCCACGAGCCCTTCAGCATGTGAGTCCTCATCACTGGCCTTCTTCCTTTGGTGGAACCCTAGCAATGCACTCGTGATATCCTCCAACTCCAAAGTTTCTTTTCCTCGAGCTAGAGTCATAACCAGGTTTTTGTATGTCAAATATGTCAATAGGAAATTTAGTAGCATCAATGCCTTATCCTCTTCATCGAACCTCACATCGACACGCTTTAGATCGCTAATGATCTGATTGAAAGTGTTGATGTGTTGAGAAAGATCAGAACCCTCCGCCATCTTAATCTTATAAAGCTTTTTCTTAAGATATAGCTTGTTCGTTAGTGACTTGGACATGTATCGGCTTCCAAAGCTTCAACTATATCCCACCGATGATTCCTCATCCATGACGTTGTCATAACATCATCGGCTAGACAATGTCAGATTATGGAAATCGCCATTGCTTCAAGCTCCTTCCAACTTGCCTCGTTCATGTTGTTCAACTTCTTTTGTACAAAGCCTTCCTCATCCCTTGTTGCACTAGAAGATCTTTCACTCTTTGTTGCCAAAACCTGAAATTACCCATTCCATCGAACTTGTTCACATCAAACTTCATCGAAGAGACCCCCAACCATTACAGAACTTGATGCTCTAATACCACTTGTTGGTGTTTCGTTTGACTTGAACACGCGCAGCGGAAGCACGCAATCAATCATGAATCACTCAACAATCACTAATGCAAACACTCAATGATGAAATATACTAAAAAAGCCATCAAATTATAATAAGAACAAGCAAACCACAACTAGAACGCATAAGATATACGTGGTTCGCCAATAGCCTACATCCATGGGAGCAGCACTTCAATTTTCACTATGAACAATGTCAAAGCTTACATCTTTGGGTTATAAAAGTGTTTAAGTATGAACCCAATGCCTATAAAAGAGTTCTAATAAAACTAAACTATAACTATAGTGATCTACCGAAGGAAAATCCTCCAGATGACCCCAATCTACAAGCCCCTGAATTCAAAATTCGTAATCTGCACCAACTGAATTAGTCAACTGTTTAGGCCAAACAATCAACTAATTGGTGCTGAGAAAATACTCTTGCGTACAACCTGGAACTATCAACGATTTGGCCTAATCAGTCGACAGTTTGCCCTAGTGTTACATACTCCGCTCATGTAATTGTCACTCGCTTCACCTAACTTTCTCCGGTACATGTGATACGTTCCGAATATAAACCACATCTCCAACAAATCACTTGTAAATTAAGTTGCTACAGTAAAATAAATTTTTTTACAAAGCTAATGGGATTGAAAGATCTGTGCTGTCTATCAAGGACTCTAAGAGCTAATTATCAGATTTACAAAGCACTCACAACAACAAGGAAAGCAATTGAGGATGAGTTCTTATTTGTTTCCCGTCCAAGTCAAAACAATTTACCTTTCATTTCTGTGAAGAACTCAGTCCAATTTTCCATTTCTTGCTTTGTTTCCTAAAAGGATGGATTTGTGCAAGAGTTGCCTTCTATTCCTTTCTCAATAAAAAAATAAGAAAAAAGTAGAACCTACTAATTTCTAAATTTGGATGGGCACATTTGAAAAAAATTTTCTTTCACTCTTCCATACAATTACCAAACAACAACAATAACAAAATCAAGTCTAAGTCCCACTAGGTGGGGTCAGGCTATATGAATCATTGTTTGTCAATTTATGCGATCATGGACCATTTTTTTGACAAATTTAGGGTTATTAAATCCTTATTCACTATCTCATTCTAAGTCATTTTAGGTCTACCCCTACCCCTTCTACTATCCCCCATAGTAACTAATTCACTCTTCTTCACTGACGCACTATGTGCCCTACGTTGCAAGTGCCCAAACCATCTGAGTCATCCCTCTCTTATCTTTTATAGGAACTATATCTAACTTATTGTGAATATGTTCATTCTTTAATTTATTTTTCAATGTTATACCACTCATCTATCTAAGCATTTTCATCTTTGCAACTTTTACATTTTGGATGTTCTATTTTTTTTGTCACCCAACATTTTATCCTTAAAGCATAACTGGTCTTATAGTCATCCTAAAGTTTTCTTTTTAATTTTAAGGGTATTCTATGATCACAAAGCACACTTGAAGTACTTCTCCATGTTACCCAACACACTTTAAGTCTATGTGTAACATCATCCTCAATATCTCCTTCAACTTGGATAATAAATCCAATGTATCAAAAACTACAAGTGCTATTTATTTCTTCATCATCAAGTTTAATTTTGTCTCTAATATTCTCCCGACCACTACTAAAATTACATTTCATATATTCAGTTTTTTTTTTTTTTAAGTTGTCCTAAAACCTCTAGATTCCAAAGCTTCTCTCCATAATTCTAACCTAACCTCTACTCCACCCCTAGTTTCATTAATCAACACTATCATTTGCAAACAACATACGTCATAAAACCTCATTTTGAATGTTCTTAGTCAGTTGGTCCATCACTAAAGTAAAAAGATAAGAGCTCAAAGCGGATCCTTAATATACACCTATGGTGATTGGAAATTCTGTGGTTTCTCCATCTATAGTCTCCATCGTACATATCCTTAATGACATCAATACACCTACTACATGTACCTTTTTTTGTCTTTCTAAAACCCACAGTAGAACTTCTCTAGGTACCCTATTATATGTTTTCTCTAAGTCAATAAATACCATATGCAAGTCCCTCTTCTTTTCCCTAAACTTTTCTATTAATCTTCTTAAAAGATATATAGCTACTATGGTAGATCTCACAAGCATAAAACCAAATAGATTTTTCAAGACCTTTCTTTCTAGCCTTAATCTTTGTTCAACTACACTTTCACATGGTTTCGTTGTATGACTCATAAGTCTAATTCCACAATAGTTATTACTTTTCTAAATATCTCATTTATTTTTGTATATAGGTATTAAAGTATTTTTCCTTCATTCATCTAACTTTTTCTTAGTTTTTATAATTACCTTAAATAAATTAGTTAACCATATAATTCCGTTATCACCTAAACACTTCCAAACTTCAATTGAGATGTTATTCGGTCCTATATCTTTTCCATTTTTCATTTTTTTAGTGCAAATTTAATTTCATTAACTCTAATTTTACAAATAAATCTCATATTTTTAATCTTTTCCTCATTTGTCAATTCTAAGTTTAAGTTTTTTATTTGATTTTCATTATATAATTTATTAAAGAGTACAATGTTTTTCTTTTTTAAAAATTCTAATAGTTGTTCGATCATAGAATGTTCAAATTCCCTTTGCCGAGGTTTTTCTTAAGCTTCACATTTTTCCATTAATAATAATTTTAATTGATAGATTTATATGATTGATGACGAAATAGAAAATTATTAATTTTTCAAATTTAGAACTGATCTCATTAGAATGAATCCCACACTCAAACCTATCATGATTCCAAATTCAGGAAAAGTTTAACACAGCACAAAATATAAACATATTACAGAACTTCCATCACCTAAATATTAGTAGGCATATTATTTAGTGAATTTTACAAACTACAGTCTTTTTCCTCTGAGCAAATTAATCGTCATTAAAAGACTAAAAGTCAGCCAGCTGCCTTTTAGCAGATAATGAACAAAATGATAGAAGTTATACTTCTTGGCTTCATGTCAAATGCTGATTCATAGTGTAGAAGTGCAGAACTACTCCCTATCATCTCCTCTGCACCCCAAAAAACAAAACCTGCAATTGACAGCAATGATGAAACATGAAAATGAAACCAGCCCAACAAACACCATTAACAAGAGAGAGGAAAAAAAACACCAAAATGCCAATCACAGAGGCAAATGTTAACCTTTCACAACCATGAACAGATCACTACACAGCTCAGAGATTCAAGTTACAAAATCTTTGATAACTACATGCCCAAAAAAACACTAGCATCAGCAGCACATTCATCGGATCCTTATAGGAATCTTCCTTCAAATTTTCTTGAGAAGGAAGATAAACTGCTGAATTGGACCTTGTGAAATTGATGTGAATAGCTGAAGTGTCTCAGAACTACATAGTTGTACATTCTAAATGCAACATTTAAGTCTCAAACTAGGATAAATTAACCGATCCCTATTAAAGCATTGCATGCTAAAATCATCAACAAAATTATTCCGTCTGATAGGCATCTTCTTTAAAATAAAAAATAAAATATCCTCTGCACTCATGAATGAAAATGTAAATAGGTCAAAATTGTTTGAACACCAAAAAACATTCGCCTTATGTAGGACAGAAGAATACATCAAATTTTCAAAAAGAACAGGTTAGCAGATTTGAACATTTGAACTGAGAAAATCACCTGTAAATTAAGCTGCTACAATAGAATAAAATTTTTTACGAAGCTGATGGGATTGAAAGATCAGTGTCGTCTGTCAAGGACCCTAAGAGCCAATTATCAGATTTACAAAGCACTCACAATAGCAGGGAAAGCAAGGGAGGATGAGTTCGTATTTGTTTCCAGTCCTTCATCAACGTGCTGAAATAAACATGGAAAAACAAGTCAAAACAGTTTACCTCTCATTTGTGTGAAGAACTCAGTCCAGTTTTCCATTCCTTGCCTTGTTCCCCAAAAGGATGGATTTGTGTGAGAGTTACCTTCTGTTCCCTTCTCAATAAAAATAAGAAAAAAGTAGGTACTAATTGCTAATTTTGGATGGGCACATTTGAAAACATTTCTTTCACTCTTCCCATACTATTACCAAACAGCAACAACAACAACAAAACTAAGCCTTAAGTCCCACTAAGTGGGGTCAGCTATATGAATCTTTTTTCGCCAATTTATGCAATCATTGATCATTTCTTATGACAAATTTAGGGCTATGAAAT
The DNA here is from genome assembly GCF_029873635.1 of Malania oleifera. Taxonomy (NCBI): domain Eukaryota; kingdom Viridiplantae; phylum Streptophyta; class Magnoliopsida; order Santalales; family Ximeniaceae; genus Malania; species Malania oleifera. The sequence continues at coordinate 22,492,627 of NC_080419.1, read as the reverse complement.
CCTTGTTCACTATCTCATTTCAAGTTCTCCTTCTACTACCCCCCATAGTAACTAACTTGCTCTTCTTAACTAATGCACTATGTGGCCTACGTTGCAAGTACCCAAACCATCTAAGTCGTCCCTCTCTTATCTTATCTTCTATAGGAGCTACACCCAACTTATCGCGTATATGTTCATTCTTTAATTTATCTTTCAGTGTTATATCACTCATCCATCTAAGCATTCTCATTTTGGCAACTTTTACATTTTTGATATTCTGTTTTTTCGTCACCCAACATTCTGATCCATATAGCATGATTGGTCTTATAACCGACCAATCAAACTTCAGTTTTAATTTTAATGGTATTCTACGATCACAAAGCACACTTGAAGAACTTCTCCATTTTACCCAACCTGCTTTAAATTTATGTATCACATCATCTTTAATTTCTCCTTCAGCTTGCATAAAAGATCTAAGGTATCGAAATCTACAAGTGTTATTTATTTCTTCATCATCAAGTTTAATTTTGTCTCCATTATTACCCCAACTATTACTGAAATTACATTTCATATATTATGTCTTATTTCTAATCTTAAAGTTTTTAGATTCCAAAACTTCTCTCCATAATTCTAACTTAGCCTTTACTCCGCCCCTAGTTTCATCAATCAATACAATATCATCTGCAAACAAAATACACCATGGCACCTCATTTTGAATATTCATAGTCAGTTGGTCCATCACTAAAACAAAAAGATAAGGGTTCAAAGCAGATTCTTGATGTACACCTATGGTGATTGGAAATTCTCTAGTTTCTTCATCTATAGTCCTTACACTAGTCATTACTCCATCGTACATATCCTTAATGACATCATTACATCTACTACATAAACCTTTCTTTTTTATTTTTTCTAAAACCCACAATAGAAGTTCTTCAGGTACCCTATCATATGCTTTCACTAAGTCAATAAATACCATATGCAAGTCCCTCTTCTTTTCCCTAAACATTTACATTAATGTTTTTAAAAGATATATAACTTTTGTGGTAGATCTTTCAGACATAAAATCAAATTGATTTTCTAAAACCTTTATTTGTAACCTTAATCTTTGTTCAAATACCCTTTCCTTCAGTTTTGTCGTATGACTTTCAAGTTTAATTTCACGATAGTTATTACAATTTTGAATATCTCCTTTATTTTTGTATATAGGTATTAAAGTGTCTTACCTCCATTCATCTTGCATTTTCTTAATTTTTATAATTTTGTTAAATAAATTAGTTAACCATATAATTTCGTTATCAACTAAGCGCTTCCAAACTTCAATTGGGATGTTATCTGGTCCTATGCCTTTTCCATTTTTCATCTTTTTTAGTGCAAACTTAACTTCATTAACTCTAATTTTCAGAATAAATCTTATATTTTTAGTCTTTTCCTCATTTGTCAATTCTGAATTTAAGTCTTCTATTTGATTTTCATTAAATAACTTACTAAAGTAACTTCGCCATCCATCTTTTATGTCTTTGTCCTTAACCAAGACGATATCATCTGCACTTTTTATACATTTTACATTTCCTAAGTCCTTACTCTTCATTTCTTTAGCTTTAGTAAGTTTAAATATATCTTTTTCTCCTTCTTTTGTGTCTAATCTATCATACAAACTATTAAATGATATATGTTTAGCTTCACTAACAGCCTTATTTGCATCTTTTCTCACCTCTTTATACTTTTCAAAGTTATTCATGTTTCTACATTTTTGAAACATTTTATACCATTTTTTTTTTTTTTTATGGCCTTTTGGACATCTTTATCCCACCACCAACTTTCTTTATTATTCGTGAATCTTCCCCTTGATTCACCTAAAATCTCTTAAGTTATCTCTTTAATAAACCTAACTAATCTACTCCAAAGAATATTTGTATTTATCTCATCTTCTATAGTCTAATCTCTATCTTTGATCATTTTATCTTTAAATTTTACTATATTTTCTCCCTTTAGGTTACACCACCTAGTTGTCTTACATTGGTGTATTTTATCATTTTTCTTCTATTTTTTAATACATATATCTAACACTAAAACTCTATGTTGTGTGGTGCTTTCACTTAGAATAACTTTACAATCCATCTACCCTCATAGTTAAAAAAAAAAAAATCTATATGACTTCTATTTTGTCCGCTTTTAAAGGTAATTAAGTGTTCTCTCTTCTTAAAACAAGTATTCATTATAATAAAATCATATGACATTCCATACTATTACCAAGAGCCAAAATAATTTCTAGGTATTTCTTTTAGGATAAGCAAAATAAAAAGAATTACTATGGGCACCAAGCAGGTGGTACAGATGGAGAAGGAAGGATTACAAAGACACAAAGCAACAAAATTAACGGTAGCCTGGGTATTAGAATAAGAGGGTTATCTGTTAATCCAAAAATTCATAGTTCTAATTGATTGAGTACAGTTCATTAAAATCAGTACCTTCAAAAGCTTCTGCTTCTTTCCTGCCAAGAGACCTCATTAGAACCACAACTCTGGAAGGATCAAGTGTCTGCCAAACAGTTTTCCAGATGAAAGCACACTCACCACTCTCAAGTGTCTCATTGCTAATGATGCGTTTGAAAGATTTGACCTCAAAAAATCTCACTCTTAGATCTCTTCCACCTCATTACATCTTCCCCACCTTGGATGACCCAGCTCGCATATAAGTGTAGCAAAGAAATAATAACACTTAATTTCCCAATCTTGACCTCTCCTAAGAAATGTCTCATTCAAATCCTTCTGTCTGAATTATGAAAAGAATAATGGAGATTCCATATGTTCCTGAAAATCGCAGCACATGTTGTCTTGATTATCAAACACGAAGGAAGAACACAATTAAGATGGAACATTTCTGAAACCAGTCTGTTAGGACAGCTAAGGAAGCTTGTCCATCCTCAGCCCCCACTGGGCAAACCACAGACAATTTCAGGAATTTGATGACTAGATCTTTGTAAATTGTCTTTGCGTCTGCACTCAACGGCCACAAGCAACGGTGAAAATTTAGAAAAGGTTTTGAAAAAATTCACACTGCCCTTAAAATAAGAAATTTAAACTAGGCTAAAAGAAAGCAAAGGGAATTACACTAGGCAACTGAATTAGAACAAACAGGTAAACATTACTTCGCTGGAAATCAAACTCTATCACAGATAAAAAATAAACTAAATTTTCAAAATGGCGCAAGCATCATGGTTGCTCCTGCCTTTTGAGACCAAAGAAAATCAACAGAAGAAAGTAACAAAACAGAGAATATGACATAATTTTGCAAGTTAATGCTGACATACTACAACTATTTCAACACACACTTTCTCACAGAACCGGATGCTTATGTAGGGCAATTCAATTTCTTCTTGTATAGCTTCAACAACTGAGGAGCTTCCTTCTCATGACAAGTAACAAATCTCTTTAGGAAATACTCTTCAGGGGAATTCAACAGTGCATGGATTCTAAGCTCTTTCTTATACAATCCCTTAGACAACAGAGCGTGAAAAACTAAACACCTAGGAATGATTCTCTTCTTCAAGCTCAATGTAAGGATTATAGGGTTTCTGGAAATTAGATAAGAGTCCCAACCCATTGTATTGACGAAAAAATCCATGACTGCCATTATCTTGTCCTCCGATGTAATCATACACCACGGATGCTTCCCAAAAGCAACAAGAATGTCTTCCTCAGACCAACCCCAACTCCTATATGCCTCCATCTTCTTTTCCCATTTCTTTTTGCTCATTGACGCCATTGCATTTACTGCTAGAACAAACACCCCCTTCGAAGGGTTAAAACCCATTTTCCTTACGCTATTGACAACCTCTCTAAACGAATCATTCTTTTCTAAGATAGCCCTAGGATGCCAAGTTACTAAATCCGCAATATTCGACTCGGGTACTCCACACTCTCGCAAGATCTTAACGTTTGGTTCCACATTTTTTGAAAGATCATGCGCGAATATATCCGGGAAGCGCCTAAAAGCAAGGACGACTCTCTCATCTGAGCGAAGCAAATCCCTCAAGAAATTAACAGAAGGAATGAGTTGTTTCTCTAAGCTTCTTCTCAGAACATCTGGGTATGAAGTTACGGTTCTGGCAAGATCGGAGCTTGAAATGCCAATTGAATACATAAATTGGAATTTGGGAAGAAGGATTTTCTCGGGATTATACGATACCAGAATCCGCGGAACTTTTCTGATGAGACTGGAGATTTGGTTTCTAGAGAATCCTTTGCTCTCGAAAAAGGCGATGGCCGAGTCCGGCCCCTCTGAGGAGTCGAAATTGACATACTTGGTAGCCTTTACAGCAGCTTCCTGCGAGAACCTAAAAGTGTTTATGAGGTAAGAAGCTGCAAAAGAATGCTGATGCGAGGTGCGACTTGAGATTGATCTTGTTAGAAATGGCCATGGCTGCTGAAGAACGCAGGATTGAGAGGCCAAATCTCCATAGAAAGTTCTCAAATTGATTAGGGTTCTGCAGAGATAAACAAACATGACTGAAATGAAAGAGATCGCAAGAAGAACTCACCAGTTCATGCACGCACCATCTCTCTCAATTTGAGTTAAACCATCTGGTTGTTCATTTTTCTCTCCCTCTCCCTCTCTCTTTTTTTTTTTTTTTTGTAAAAAAAAAAAAATTACGCAGTAAACAAATTATAAAAGCTTGTTGGTTTATATTTTCTAAAAAAATTTAAGAATTATATTTTATTTTAATAAATTATTTTTAAAAAATTAATATATATGTATATAGATATATATATATATATATATATATTTGAATTAAATCATCTAGTTTATAAAATGAAAGGATCATATGAATTAAAAATAAATATATATAAATTTCAAAAAATAATAATGAAGCCAATTTAAAAATATATTTTTTTACTATTTTTCAATTATCATGTCCAATAAAACTTTATTAAGTAAAGTAATTATAATAATTTTTATTTTTATCATAGTATTTTTAAGTGTATTATTTATCATTTTATTATTTTAATCATATTTTAAAGATGAAAATGAACATTTTTATTAAAATTTTAATTTGTATTAATTTTATAAATATTAACGATTATTGATTTCTCATTTTTAGCTTTTGGTTGTCTTTTCTAATTTTGTTTCTATAATTTTTTGATAGTAATACCATAGAGTCTTTTACCTTTTTCAGTTTAGCAAATTTTTTTTTTTTTAATTTTCAAAAATCACACAAATCTCTTTTATAATTTTAAATATTCTATTAGTGTTTTCTTACATTTGAATTTTGAAATACTTATATTTTTTTAAAAACAAGCGTCTTTATTAAATATAAATGGAGTTTAACAATTTTTTTTATAAACTTTAGGAAAAGTCCGTGAAATTATTGAAACCTTAGGTGAGGATTTTTGAATTTCTAAAATCTTAAAGGAGGTTTGTATCTTTTTTTTTCAAACCTAAAGTAAGGTATATGTTTCCCTAAAAAATATTTATCAGCCTTTATGGAGATTTGCGAAAGACATTCGAGCTTTTGTTACAAGGATAATAAGTATAAATATCCTAAAAATAAAAAATCACAGAGCATAAAATTTTCAATATTAATTAGTAAATATTTCAAGTAAAGGGCAGGCCCAGTAAGATTTTTTTTTTTTTTTGATTGGTTGGTCATGAATTTAAGTAAACATTTTTTTTGCATAAAAGTATAGGTAAGGTTGCGTATAGTATGACAACCCTTACAAAGCTGAGAGCCTTGTGACCTAGAGATGACCTTTTTTCTTTCGTGAATATTCCATGTGACAGACACAAGATTATTTTGAGTTTAGTTTCAAGGTGAACATTTCTAAGTCAAGTCAAGTTTGAGTATTTTGTTGTGTTGACTTTACTCGAATACACACAGACCTAACTCTATCAACTTTTCTTATCAAGTCAAAGTGAAACCTACTCTTAACTAAATGGTTGAATTTTAAGGATTTCTCCATTTTTGGGACACTAATTCCCAACTGAAGTTGATTCTTAAACTTGAAAAACTCGTATGATCTTTATTATCATATTTCAATTAGTTTTTTATATTAATGATCATTGAAGATCTCGTCTAATATTTACGATCGTATTTGGTTAATTTGTTAGTTGCCACTTTTAGACAACACTTCTATATTGGGCAACATTGACGTGGGCAACCTCACGCATGATACGCACCTAGGTTCTGAATTAGCCCTTTAACCTCACTCTAACGCAAAACGGTTTGATGTTACATAATTGTCTACAATTCTTCATCCACATTTCCACGTGCTTTGAATATTTGGCCTCCACATCACCTCTTTTGAGCCCTTAGCCTTCCATGTTATAATAATATACAACCTCTGTAGCATTTTTAGAGGGTACACAAAACTGACACAAACACAGCATCAACACTTAATTTTCAAAAATACTCATCATCATTAACTTTGCAATTTTAAGAATAACAATCTCCGTCCCATGCTATATGTCACGGATGAGAGATGTCTAAAGACCACAAGGAATCTCCCAAACATAGCATAGCACCGTGACACTATGCATGAGCACTAGCTTGTAATTAAAGTATATTTATTATTTAAAATTGTAACACATATAATGAATATCTTATTTATATTTTAATAACCATATTTAAACAAATATTATTAGTTATAAACCTACACCTAATAATTTTAAACTGTAAATACCCATCAATACATAGGCTCCATAAAAGTCGATTTATTGTAACAAAAAATAAAAAATGCACTACATAAAATATGGAACACATATGCACTAACAAATATATTTCATGTAAAAGATATAGTGAATCAAGTTCCCACCCCGCTTTAAAAAAAAGAAAAAAAAAAGTTAGTTCCCACCCATCAAGCAAAATCTTTGAAAAAAAAAGTGCTAATAGTTATTTATGTTTCATTATAGATTTTCTATAGAGAAGAAAGTATGAATAAATATTCACTCGGTAAGGATTCTATGTTTGGTTGCTCAAATTGAACTACATCAAAATTAAAATAAGATGAAGATATTGGTAAGTTAACAAGAGACTTTGATTATTGCATTTGTATATACATACAAAATGATGATGAATGAAAATAGAAAGCACCTTTAAACTGAAAAAAGATTGATGCACTTATGCAAAATGATACCTCTATTTTCTTCTTGTTTTCTTTTGTTATTTTTCTTTATTATATTTATATTTTCTTTTCGATTATTAGTTTCCCTTTTATTTTTATTTTTTTTAATTCATCATTTTTGGTTATTTAATGTATTTAGAATTATTACCTTTTAATTGAAATTAACGATAAGAATAGAGTTACCTTTATAATTTTACATAATCATTATGTAATTTTTTGTTGCATCCCACTTTCCCTTTCTTCCACAAACATTGAGTAAATCTTAGTACTTGAACAAAATTCAATACTTCAAACAAAGACATGGCTGCCATAGATCATACCACTTGCCACTTGAGAACATCATCGACTCAACAATCGACTTCATGGGAAGCAAATACATAACCCCATCAAAGAGAACTAAAAGATAAACACAATTTTCTTTTTCAATTTACAAATCTATAAAACCATAAGAATCATCATCTTTGAACCAGCTGAACAACTACATAGCTCAGAGATTCAAAAGCCACACAATCATTGATAGGCATACGCTAAAAGTATAGAACTTTTGGACTTCAGTGATAAGCTTGTAGATTTTATTTTATTTTCAACTTGGAGGTTGAACGAAACACTAGCATCAACAACACCTTCACTCAGAATCTCATCCCATCGGAATCTTCCTAAAAAAATTTTTGAAGAAGAAGAAGATGATGATGATGAATTGCTAAATTGGAAGAAGAGTGTGTGACAAAACTAAATTTGAGAACTAATTTGAAACCTTACTCGGAGGTTAATGTCAAGTTTTGTATGAATTGAAAAATACTTCTATTCAATACAAAATACAGAATACATGATTATATTTATACAACACAAGAAACAAGAAAAGGAAACTAATAACTTAACTAACTATGATAACTGATTAAAAACTATATTAACTCATCTTCTTCTCTTATAACTTAGCCTTGGATTTTAGCTTCAGTTGTTCAATCCATGAGACAATATTCCAACACCCCCCCCCCCCCTTCAAGATGAACATGCATATTTTGAATGTTCATCTTGCGAAGACTATGATGAAATGGAAGAGAACTGAGAGGCTTAGTGAAAATGTCTGCTAATTGCAATCGTGAAGGAACATGGAACAACTTTATGATATTTTGTTGTAGTTTTTCTCTAATAAGATGACAGTCGATCTGTAAATGTTTGGTTCTCTCATGTTGGACTGGGTTGGTAGCAATGGACAATGCTGATTTACTATCGGTGTAAACCAAAACTGGCTGTTGATGGGGAATATGCAAATCTTGTAGTACATAAAGAAGCCATTGAATTTCACAAGTTGTTGAGGCAAGGGCCCTGTATTCTGCTTCAGCAGAGGATCTGCTGATGGTTGCTTGCTTTTTACTCTTCCAGAAAATCAGGGAATCACCCAAGAAGATAGCAAAACTAGTGACACTTCTTCGAGGGTTAATACATCCTGCCCAATCACTGTTGGAGAAAGCTTTGAGCTGCAGTTCTAATGAAGCTACAAAGAACAAGCCTTGATTAGGAGTTGCCTTTAGATACCTGAGAACTCGAATGGCAGCTTGGAAATGACTCACAGTTGGTTTGGTAAAAAATTGACTAAGAATTTGGACTGAAAATGCAAGATCGGGTCTAGTTAATGTTAAATATAACAATTTCCCAACCAGTCTTCTATAAGCTGAAGGATCATCACACAAATCAGAATCAGAAGTAGTGAGTTTTAAGTTCTAATCCATTGGAAAAGCTATAGGTTTTGCACCAAGAACTCTAGCTTGTTCAAGCATATTGAGAACAAACTTCCTTTGGCAAAGTGATATACCAGTTTTAGATCTTGTAATCTCCAAGCCAAGAAAATATTTAAGTTCTCCCAAATCTTTAATGGTAAATTTGTCATGTAGAAAAGACTTAGGCAGTTGTATTTCAAGTAAACTATCACTGGCCAAAAGAATATCATCTACATAGACTAGTAAAGTTATGAAAAATGATTTAGAATTCTTGATAAACAAAGAACAATCAGAGCTACCTTGAGTAAAACCATAAGCAAGTAATGTTGTGGATAATTTAGCAAACCATTACCTAGAAGCTTGCTTCAAACCATATAAACTCTTTAAAAGTTTAAAAACTTTATTTTCTCCTTTGACAACTAAACCAAGAGGCAAATCCACATAAACTTCTTCATGCAAGTCACCATGTAAGAATGCATTATTAACATCCAACTGGTGAAGATACCAATGCTTAATAACAACTATAGCAAGCAGTAGCCGAATGGAAGTTATCTTTGCTATAGGGGAAAAGGTGTCAAAAAAATCCAATCCTTCTTGTTGAGTGTAGCCTTTAGCTACTAATCTAGCTTTGTGCCTCTCAATAGTTCCATCTACCTTATACTTGATTCGAAAAACCCACTTACAACCAATGGTCTGTTTATCTTTAGGAAGAGTAACAAGTTCCCAAGTCTTATTTAATTCTAAGGCATTTAGTTCATTTTGCATTACAGCTTGCCATTCAGGAGTTTGAGCAGCCAATTTGTAAGTTTTGGGTTCTGTGGAGGCTGAAAGAGAGACTAAAAAAGCTTTATGAGAAGAAGACAATCGGTTTGTAGAAAGAAAAACAGATATGGGATATAAAATACCTTTATTAGGAGAGCAACCAACAATAGCAGATGAGAGAGTTGCAATTGGAACCTGTGAAGCAGTACCATAATAAAAATCCTACAAGTAACTTGGTTTTTGTTTAATTCTTGAAAACTTTCTGAGCTTCGGTAAAACAATATTTGGGATAGGGTCATTGTTCAAAGATGGTTGATGGTGTGAAGGATGCTGATATGAGATGAGGTGTTGAGGTGATGGTGGATGTTGATTAGAGGAAATATCAGAAGAATGAAAGTAGAAGTCTAAGGTAGGAGTTGTTGGAGGAAATAGGAAGGTATGAGTTTCAAGATTGGATCGAAAAGCCTTGAAAGGAAAAATATTTTCAAAAAAAACTACATTTCTTGAGATGAAATCCTTATTAGTATTAAGGTCCATTAATTTGTAGCCTATGATATCAGAAGGATAACCCAAGAATAGACATTTGGTAGCTCGTGGATCAAATTTAAGTCTATGAGTTGTAAGTGTTGATGCAAAACAAAGACAACTAAACACTTTGAGGTGAGAAAGATTAGGTGGTTTTAAAAATAACATTTCGAATGGTGTTTTGTTGTTAAGAAGAGGAGTAGGAATTCTGTTTATGATGCGAGCTGTTGTTAATACACAGTCACTCCAAAAAGTTAAAGGCATGTTTGCTTGAAACAGTAAAGCCCTGTATAATGTCATTGATAAAATTGAGTCAAAAGGAATTCAGGACCATTATCTGATCTCACTGTTTTAAAAGGAACGTTGAACTAGGTTATTACCATTTTGCAAAAGGTTTTAAGGATAAAAGGAACTTCGGATTTCATCTTGAGCATGTATACCCAAGTGCAACATGTATAGTCATCAACTATAGTAAGAAAATATTTGAAACCAGAATAAGAAACAACATTGAAAGGACCCCATATATCACAATGAATCAAATCACCCTGTTCATTAGGTCCATAAATACCGCCGAAGTGTTTGTCAACCCAAATGGCATGACCAGAAACTCGTATTGACCATATCTGGTTCAGAAAGCAGTCTTCGCAACATCTTTAGTCTTAACTTTCATCTGATGATACCCTGACCGTAGATCGATCTTCGAAAAGACCTACATTCCCTACAGCTGGTCAAACAGATAATCTATACGAGGCAACGGGTATCTGTTCTTCACTATTATCTTGTTAATCTCACGGTAATCAATGCACATTCTCATTGACCCATCCTTTTTCTTCATGAACAATACTGGAGCTCCCCATGGTGAAACGCTGGGTCTGATAAAGCCTTTATCCAGTAGTTCCTACAACTGCTCTTTCAGCTCTTTAAGTTCTGCTAAAGCCATCCGGTATGAAGTTTTAGAAATCAGTGCCTTACCTGGCAGCAATTCAATAGCGAACTTCATCTCATGATCAGGAGGCAAACTGAGTAAGTCTTCTAGGAATACATCCGAAATTTCGTTAACCACTCTGATATCTTCGAACTTCATATCATCCCGAGGTGGTTCCTTCACACAAGTTAGGTACCCCTGACACTCGTTCAAGAGTAACCTTCTTGCCTGCATTGCCGACAGAATCTATGGCGTCGAACACACACACGATCTGACGAACTTATACTTCTACCCCCCAGGTGGTCTGAACAACACTTCTTTCCCCCGACAGTCAATCACAACAAAGCTAGAGGATAACTAATTCATCCCCAGTACGACGTTAAACCCGAACATATCGAATACTACCAAATTTATCAGTAGTGTCCTGCCCTGAATTACTACTAGGTAGTTCCCTAACATCTTCCTACAAATCACCACACTCCCAGATGGTGTAGCCACAGACCACCCCTCATCCATCAACTGGGTTTCAACCCCACACAGTTTCACAAAGTTTGCAGATATAAAGGAGTGAGTTGCTCCTGAATCAAATAAGATAACAACTTTATTTGAAAGCAGTAACATAGTACTTGTCACCACGTTGCCAGCGTGCTTTGCATCAGTTGGAGTAAGCGAGTACACTCTTGCTTGAGCCATGTTTTCTGCAAGTTTCCCCGAGACACTTGGTTATTTCCCTGGTTCTGACTCGGTGCAGGCATGTCATCCATCAGCGCACGAGAGTCTCGGGACATGTGGTCCCGTTTGCCACAGCGATAACAGTTACCCACGAATGGCCGACATTCACCATTATGCCATCTGTGGCACCTGGTACAACACGAGTGAGATAGATTCCCATGTGAACCCCGCATATCCGAATCCTAGCGATTACCCGTACCATAGTTCCTCCTCTTCCACTACCTCTGACAAGAACTAGACTGAGAACCTGGCCTCTTCTTTTGTTCCTGCACCACCTCATCCTCCTGGAGAGTAGCCTCAATCACGACGGCTTTATCCACCAAAACAGGGAACTCTCGAATCTGCAGCATTGCCACTAGCTTATGAATATCCTTCCTCAGACCCTTCTTGAACCTCTGAGTCTTCTCATACTCGTTCGATATCAGACACGATGAAAAACGAGATAACTCAATATATCTAGCTGTGTATCTGTGCACCGTCGGGGTCCCCTGAGTCAAACTCGAGAACTCGTCTGCCTTTACATCACGGTGGAAGCCGGGAAGTATCTCTCGAAGAATACCTCTTTAAAACGGCTCCACGTCATCACTAATGGGTCGGTCCTCTGCTCCTCCAGCAGACTTACTGTTGTCCACCATCTCTCAGCTTCTCCTACCAGCTAAAACATAGTATAAAGAACTTTCTATTTGACGGTGCAGTGCAGAACCTTCAGTATCTTTTACGTCTTCTACACCTAGTTCTCTACCACGATCAGGTTGGATCCTCTAGTAAACGTTGGATGATGCATGCAGGTGAACTTCTCAATGGTGCAACCCGCAGCTGTAGGCAAACGTTCCTGTCCCCCAACGCTTTGCCCAATCTCTCGCATAGCCTAACTGGTCAAACCCTGAGGCACAGGAGGTGACCCATCACTCGAAGTCCCCTCCAAGCTACTATACAAGTTGCTATCCTAGAGCTTCATTCTGAAAATAAGATAGGAATATATTAGTATTCCTATATCATATCACAATTAACGCGATCATTGTAGAATAATCATGTTAACTCCTAAACTCTCGGGTCCAGTTCTGCCCCACCGCAAAACACGAAACCATCAATGGTTTGCCATGGTTTTACTGAAATCGTCATTCCAGGAAAAACATAGAATACCGTCAATGAATCCCTGTCTAGCTACAAGACAACCCTCGACCTACTCAACTTATTCCCTACATTCCTATACTCTGGTATGTTCACCTAATCAAGCCTAACCAAGTCTACAAGACCTAACAACTTGGTTAGCTCTGATACCAAGTTGTCATGCCCCGAACCCGGAAATGGGCCCTAAGGTGTGATTTAGTAACCTAACCTGCCCTTGTATCATACAATCATCCATGATACTACACAAATGAGGATCTGACCTCGTAGGGCTTGCAGATACACTATACACAATCACATACACATAATATACGTAGCGGAATAATTCAACCTATTACATTCATAATGTCATACCAGAGTCTAAGTACCAACAATCCAAAACAAAACCCCGAGTGTCTGCATAACCCAAAATGAATCCCTGGCTACAGTTCAGTACTCACAAAAGTACTTATGCCGCACTATCCAAAAACCACCCTCCCGAAATGCTAGAACGCTAGCTTCGGCTACCCGAAGGAGCTGAAACATATTTGTATAATTAGGGTGAGACACCTCTCAGTAAGGGCGAATAAGGTTATATTAGTTTGTGGCACATGAGTGTTATTTCAATAGTAAAATATAATACTTCACAATTCCAGTATTTTCACAAGCAATTCCAGAATATTTCACAAACACAGTTCCAGTATATTTCTCAAAACACATCAATCAATCTATCTAGTGTCGTCACACTCTTCAGCCTAAGCTAGCCGTATTATACGACGCCCATAGTAACCTGGGATAGCATAAGCCCCCTCAGCGTTGAACCAATGCAAATATGGTGACTCACACCCTTCGGTGATAAACCGACATAATAAGTGGTATTTCACACTCTCGGCAAAAGTCGGACCTCTCAGCCTACGGGATTATTCCGACCCGACATCAATATCTCAGCCTACGGTATTATTTTGACCCGGTATTTTCACAAAACCTGGAGCAATTTGGAACTCTTATTCCTATATCTCATTTCAACATTTCACAACTCAAATCATTTACATATACAAGCTCATGCCAAATAAATAATCACATCACATTTAATTCAAGAATATAGTTTAACATAAATGAAGGTACGGTCATCTCTATATTATAATTTATTCAAATATGTGATTTTTCAATAGAAACTGAGATGATATCTGAAGCTCCAATTTCCCCTAAAAAAAAAATTGTAACTCGAAAATCCTGTCATTTCACCAGGTAGATATTCCTAAATAAGCATTCAAAAATCCGCATCATCATAAACCACAGTTTTACCCAATCAGATTTCACAACTAACTGTTATAAACAAAATCCCCTTATCTTTTCCTGAAAACTGAAACACAAACCTAAACGGTCCAAAACAACGACACGGGATCCCCAAAACCTAAAAACCAAAGAATACAACTTCAATACCATCCTATTTACCACGGATCTACCAAACCGAAAATGGATTTAGACCCTTACCTCGATTTTAGGGTAAAACCCGGAAATCCTAAAAACGAAGATCTGATTCGCTATAATCGTAGAGATTCTCCCCCTGATCCACGTAGTATCATCGGATAGTTGATTCGGGTAACAGGCAACCCAAGATCTTAGAGAGAGAGTCTGGTTCGAGTCTAGAGAGAGAGAGAGATAGAGGATTTGCGTTTTCTTAACGTTTAAGTAACAAAATTTCAACTTATAGACCTTTGACCAAGCCAGCCTCCTCGACAAATTGGCCCTCTCATCAACGAGCAGAAGAAAGGCGTTCGTCGACGACGGAGTTGGCCTCATCAACGAACCTGAGATTCCAAAGTTTCAAAAATCTCTCAGTATCATCTCGTCGATGAGCCTCTAAATTTTGCCGACGAACGAAAGATGAGACTTCGTTGACGAGAGAAGGATCCTCGTCAACGAGCTCTGCTGTTTTCCCTTTTTCAAATTCCTTCCCCTTTTCTTATTTATTTAATCCATATTTCTCTAGTCGGGTTCTTATAGTTCAATACTTGTATCCAAACTTTACGCTCCGACTCAAGGGGGGGGGGGAGTACATGTCTCATTCTTTTCAGACTTCTCTTTAGAAAAAGGGGATAATTTCCCAACGTTCTTATCCTATACGCCTCAACAAAATGGAGTCGCTGAGCATAGGAATTGTCATCTCTTAGATGTTGTTCGTACTTTGTTGATTGATTCTTCTGTACCTTCTAAGTTCTGGGTAGAAGCTTTATCTACTGCTGTCTATTTGATCAATCGTTTGCCTACTGCCACTTTAAATTATGATTCACCCTATTTTCAATTATTTGGCATATCTCCTAAGTATCAATCCTTTGATACTTTTGGGTGTGTTTGTTTTGTTCATCTACCACATGTTGAGCATCATAAGCTTGCTGCCTAGTTTGTCATGTATGCCTTTATGGGATATAGTCCTACTCGGAAAGGATTTGTTTGTTATGATGCTTATGCAAACAAATTACAGATCTCTCAAAATGTGATTTTCTTTGGAAATCAATATTTCTTTCAGTCTCAGATTATTTCTAATACTCCTATTACTCTTCATCCCGCTTTTGATAATGTGTCTTCTTCTAATGAACGATTTAAACCAGGTGTCGTGTATCATTGATGTCCTCCTTCTTCAATGCCCTTTCCAGACACTGTTCCGTCATTTGATTTTACGGTTCCTCGGTGCTCCACCCGAGTTACACATCCACCTAATAGGTATGGTTTTCCCCATACCTCACTTACTACCACTCTCGACACTGTTTCCGTTCCTTACTCATATACCCAAGTAGCCACCCAAGCATGTTGGCAGCAAGTCATGCAAGAAGAAATCCAAACTCTTCAAGATAATCACAATTGGGATCTTGTGAGTTGTTCCTCTAGTGTCAAACCTATTAGTTGTAAATGGGTGTACTCAATAAAGTTTCAGTCTGATAGGTCATTGGACAGATATAAGGCCCATCTTGTGGCGCTTAGTAACCGGCAGAAGTATGGTATTGATTATGAAGAGACCTTTGCATCTGTTGCCAAAATGACTAATGTGCGGATTATCTTGGCACTTGATGCATCACAATGGTGGTCTTTCCGACAGATGGATGTGAAGGCTTTTCTACATGGGGATTTGAAGGAATAAATCTATGTCTCCACCTCCCGACATGTTTGCTACACCTTCCTTAGAGGTTTTTCGACTACGCTGATCCTTGTATGGCTTGATAAATTTAACTCTACCCTGCTTGCTTTTAATTTTACTCATACTCAATTTGATTCCTCTCTTTTTCTTCACAAGACTTCTAGAGGAATTGTATTGGTTCTAGTATTTGTTGATGACATTGTAATTACTAGCTCTGATACTGAGTTAATTAAGCAATTACAACAGCATCTCAAGGCCTCTTTTCACATGAAAGATCTTGGTCTTCTGCAGTACTTTCTTGGCTTTGAGGTGTAGCTTACTCCGACTGGTATGCTGTTACACCAGCACAAATACACGCAGGAAGTGATTTCATTAGCTGGTCTCTAATCGAGTAATTCTATTCTTACTCCCTTGGAGGTAAATCTTAAGCTTCGTCGAGAGGAAGGTGAGTTTCTATCAAATCCATCCTTGTATTGGCAACTTGTTGGGAGTTTGAACTACTTAATGATTACTCGCCTTGATATTTCTTTTGCTGTGCAGCAAGTCAGTTAATTTATGCAGGCTCCCCGACATCTTCATTTAGCCGCAATTCACCGCATTATCAAATATCTGAAGGGCACCTCTAAACGCGGGTTGTTCTTTCCTAAGGAATTTTCCTAAAAGTTGTTGGGGTATAGTGATGCTAATTGGGACGGATGTGCGGATACTCGTCGCTCTGTTACTGGCTGGCGCATGTTCTTAGGCAATGCACTCATTTATTGGAAGAGTAAGAAACGAGACAAAATTTCTAAGTCCTCCAATGAGTCTAAGTATCATGCTATGTCTTCCGCATGCTTTGAGATCACATGGCTTCATGGGTTATTGGGTGAACTTGGGTTTTCTCAGCTTCTTTCCACTCCTCTTCATGTTGATAATACTAGTGCTATTTAGATCACCGCTAATCTTGTATTCCATCAGCGTACGAAACATATCGAAGTCAATTGTCATTCCACACGTGAATCCTTTGACAAACGAGTGATTACTCTTACTCACATTTCCACCAAACATCAAACTGCAATTATATTCACTAAAGCTCTTTCTCGGCACCGGCATCAGTTCTTGGTTGACAAATTGATGCTTCTTGATTGACCAGCATCAATTTGAGGGAAGATACTAACGGAGATAATTCAGGCAATTAGGTTGTAAATAATTATGATTAGGCTATAAATAATGCTGAAAATCTGGAAGCATTTAAGTGCTGAAAATCAAGCAATTAGGCTATAAATAATGCTGATTAGGCTGTAAATAATGTTGAAAATCTGTTAGCATTTAAGTGTTGGAAATCAGACAACAACTATATAAATCTCTTCAATATAATCAAAGCAAATCTGATGGAAAGGGCATTGAGACCAAAATTAACAACAATTGTGAAGAATAAGAAAAGATTCAGAAAGAGTTCATGCTGAAATAGGAAACTCGGACAATGTAAAAAGAAAAGCCAAGATACATGATGCTATGCATTTGAATAAGAACACACAAATGCAAATCACATACTTGGGAATGAATCTAAAAGGAATCATTTTTATAAATAAACTTCAAAATTGTTACAAGGACCTAACTAGAGTTGAGGAAACATCAATGATATCAACAGAAGGAAAAATCACAGCAAAAAGTATGCACGCCAGTATACTACAACTGTTTGATCACAATATTTTCTTCATTAGGTAGTGGGGAGCAGTTCAACTTCTCCTGATATTGTGTCAACAGCCGAGGATCTTCCTTCTCATAACATCTCGCAAATTTCTTTTAGAACAACTCTTCAGAACACTTTAACAGTGAATATAAGCTGAATTATTTCTTAATCAGACCCTCTGACAATAGGATTTGAACCGCCAAACCCCTAGAAACAATTGTCTTTTGCAAGCTCAATACAATCATCATAGGGTTTCTTGCAATTAAGGAAGACTGCCAACCCATTGTATTGACAAAGAAATTCATCACAGCCCTTATATTCTCCTCAGAAGCAGCCATACACCATGGGTAGTTATAAAAAGCAACAAGAACATCTTCATCAGACCAACCCCACTTCGTATACACCTCCATCTTCCTCTCCCAGAGGAAGCATCAACAAAATCAACAGAAGCAAGAAACACAGCAGAAAGTATGCATACCAGTACACTACAAATGTTTAATCACAGTATTTTTTCCATTAACTAGCGGGGAGCAATTCAATTTCTCCTGGTATAGTGTCAACAGCTGAGGAGCTTCGTTCTCATAACATCTCACAAATCGCTTCAAGAACAACTCTTCAGAAGACTTTAACAATGAATTTAAGCTGAATCTTTTCTTAATCAAACCCTCTGACAATAGGATTTGAACCACCAAACTCCTAGGAACAATTGTCTTCTCCAAGCTCAGTACAATCACCGTAGGGTTTCTGGCAATGAGGGAAGACTCCCAGCCCATTGTATTGACAAAGAAATCCATCACAGCCCTTATCTTCTCCTCAGAAGCAGCCATACACCACGGATATTTGCAAAAAGCAACAAGAACATCTTCATCGGACCAACCCCAATTCCTATATACCTCCATCTTCCTCTCCCACTTCCTTCTGCTCATTGACATCATTATGGATACAGCTAAAACAAACTTTTTCCTTGAAGGATCCAAACCCATTTTGCATACCTTCTGCACAGCCTCTCTGAACACATCAGTCCTCATTACGATTGCACGACGCACCACTGTAAGTAAATCTGCAAAATTCGATTCGGGTACTCCTTGTTCTCGCAGAATTGCAAAGTTCGGTCCCAACTTTTTCTCAAAATCATGGCCGAGCATCCCCGGGTAGCGTTTAAGAGCAGTAATGGTCTTCTCGTGTGACTGAAACAAATCCCTCAAGAAATTAAAACACGGAACGATTTGGTTCTCCAAGCTTCGTTCCAGAACTCGAGGGCACGAAGTCATGGCTTTCGCAAGGCCAGATCTCGAAAAGCCAATGGAGAACAGAAAATTGAATTTGGGAAGAAGGGTTTTCTCAGGACGATACAATATCAAGCGCGGAGCTATTCTGAGTAAAGTGAGGACTTGATTTCTGGAGAATCCCTGTTTCTCGAAGAAGGCGATGACCGAGTTCGGCTTGTCCGGGGCGTCGAAATGAACGTATTTGGAAGCTGATAGAGCAGCTTCCGGCGAGAATCCACAAGTGTTTATGAGGTAAGAAACTGTGAATGAATGTTGATTTGTTGCATTGCTTGAGGTGGGTCTGATAAATAGCAATGGAGATTGTAGATTGTACAGTTGAGAGGCTGAGAATCTATTAACTATCCTCGCGTTGATTAGGGTTTTGCAGAGATGATTGCAAAACATGATTCAAATTGAAAATGAAATTGAAACAGAAACCGAAGAAATGGTGATGGTGAAAGAAACTTACCGGTAAACACGATCGCCCGCTCTCCCTCCGAATTCTCAATTTGAATTCAACGCTAGCGCCGTCAAGGACAGGAGCCCGTCTAATTGGAGTTTTTTCCGTTTTATAATTAAAAATAAATAAAATATAAAATAACACTCTGATTGAGAAATTTTTTCTCAAAATAATGCTCACGTAATCTGGCAGCTTCATGCTGCGAGATTTAAACTAATGACCACTCTGCCTTCGATGCGTGGCAAAGAGAGAAACAGGGGGCAAGTGACGCATGGCAACGCTTGAAGAAATCTCGCAGCTCCAAGCTGCGAGATTTAAAGAGGCATCGAACCGAAACGTGACGCGTGGCTGCGAGATTTAATGAGGCATCGAACTGGAACGTGACGTATGGCGGAAATCTCGCAGGACTAAGCTGCGAGGTTTGCACCTGAAATCCATCCGCGTGGTGACACGTGGTAAATCTCGCAGGATCGCCCTGCGAGATTTGCTTCGTCTGCTGAAATCTTTCCCAAGCCCTCTCAGAACACAATATTGCAGAGGAGAAAAGTTGCAGACCTTCGAGTTTGCAGAGGACCGTTGCGTTGGCAGGTTACCATTCGAGGTGGCAGGTGACCGTTCGGGCGAAGGCGAGGCGAGGCTATTTAAGGGCCGAAGATGGGGTATGTTATTTGTTATTTAGAAAAAAACGTGAATATATTATTTAACTTACTGAGATTTATTTTATGTTTTGAGTTGGTTTGATATCATATTTGCGTTCCGACTATTTGGGTTCGTTGCTGCATTTAGAGGAAGGTTAGTTTTTTTAATTAATAATTTCATTAACGTTTGTGTCTCTATTAGAATGTGTATAAACTCCGCATAATGATTTGTAGAATTTGGTATTGCTGTACACTTAGGGCCTGTTTAGTTCTTGAAAATAATTTTTTTTTCCATTTTCAGTTTATTATTACTATCTTTAGAAATTGAATGTTTAATTTCAATTGTGTCGCTTGAGTAGTTTTGAATAATTCAGTTTAGAAAATTTATTTATTATTTACTTCATTGATATTACTTAAGAATCTATGTTTCATAATAAAAAATCGAACCGCAACATCAAACCAAACCAAATCGAAAAATTGGTTAACCATTTCTTTGGTTCAATTTTGATAACAAAATTTTAATTTTTTTCATTTATCAGTTTGGTTTTTATTTGGCCCATTCAATAATCACAATTAATGAAACCAAACCGATATACTATAAATATATATATATATATATATAATGCATATTATGTATAATATCATGTAAATTTTTAATAATTTAATCTGAATATTTTAAATAAAAAAAAGTATATTGATCTAATATTTATGCTTCAAATTTTATCTTCAATATTTTAAATTTACATATTCATTAATATCAAAGAAGAAATACTGTTTAGGACTTTTGTTTGTTTGTATTTTTTGTGTTGTTTGTGGGTCTTAACTCACTTTGATAAGGTTCTTTAATTACAAAACCATTATTAGATGAATTGATCCATAATTTACATTATCTATTATTTGGGTGTACTAGTTATGCTTGTCTCCTTGATCATCAAGTATAAATTGAGACAAAGAGTTAGGATAGTTTAACATATAATAGATATTTACATTATCAAAATGACTTAATTGATTTACCTTTGGCTGTCGCACCAACTAAATTATTATAAAATTGTGGACGTAGAAAAAGTTAATCTTTTACCAATATTTATTATTTATTAGAGTCACATGAAGGAAAATGAAAAAAAATAAAAATTGTTGTTATTTTTAGACTTCTTACATGAGGAGTGACAGTGGTAGCTACCTAAAAAGGATAAATTAGTAGGTAGACTTCTACCTCATAAGGTATATGGGTTAAACCAATTAGAATTAAACAACACATACATAGAAGTACTACATAAGCTGTTTTTTACACTTAATTGTTAATTTTTTGAAAACCCTTCTTACAATTTTTCAAATCGAAAAAGAAATTTATTCTTTTGACATGCATATATGCAAATAAAAGGGCTATATATTTCAAGATTATCAAACATTATGTTGAAATATAAAATGATTGGTTACATTAAATTAGACAATTTGCTTAAATGGAGTTACTTAATTTTAAAAATCAATACGGCACCACGAGCTCATAATATCAAACACTAAAAATTACATAGAGAAAAAAATATTTCACCAAATTAATCAATGAAAACACGAGATGTGTACATAACATCCCTTATTTATCTCGAGTAATTAATTACTTTTAAAATGTTTGTCCTTAATATCTTAATTAGCTAGTAAGTAAATAAACATGATAAATACAAATACATATTTGAAACAATCGAATTTTTGAAGGGAGCTAAACAAAATAAAATAAAGTAGAGAGAGATTGTGAGTAATAAGATAGGAGGAATTTGATAATACAAACTATATAAATGACAAAAGGTATGTGGTTAACTAGTTCCCTTTGTGAGATAATTATTTAGATGTATCATTGTATGTCATCTTGATCAAGCTTTTCGCATCACTTCTCTATATTGACTTATCAAAATTTTTAAATTATATTGTATTTGATGACACAAATTTGAAACTTTATATATAAATTTGTTAAAATTTAGATAAAATTCAACATAACCTAAACTTGAATCATAACTGATGTGTGGATTCTCACTCCTCCCAAATTTTTTTAAGAAAAAATAGAAAAATGAATCTCATTTTCTTTCTTATGTATAAAAAATAACTTTCTAAATTAGTGACAAGATGAGTTCATTGGAGATAAATGATATATTAAAAATAATTTTTTATTAATGTTTGGCAGCAATGTGAATATGATAGTGGCATGCATATGATGTTTTGGAGCTTTTGAATCTATATTTGAGATATGTATATACATACATATATATATATATAATTAATTTTATTATATAATATAAATATAAAATGTTAATTAATTTTTATGAAATATTAAATAAATATTTGTGACACACGCATTAATTGATAGCTTGCTTACAAAAAAGTTTCAAAGATATTATATGTTAGATCTAAAAGTATTTTTTTTCTAAGCGCAAATTTAAATGCCTCCTGCATGGCTGATGTAGTGAATTGCATGCTGGTAGATATCATAGGTTCTCGCATGCTTAAACTATATTATTATATTGTCTGCAAACGTTTAAGGGTCATTGTAAAAATGGGTAAATGTTCAAATTACACTTGGCATGCTGCCGAAATTTCAATACGACTTTTCGTAGAGAAGTCAGAATTGCATGCAAGAATATTTTCAAAGTGACAAGTGAAACATTTAGAGAATATTGCATGCACATGAACGTATTGAAAATAATTTTTGTTCACTATTCACTTAGCATATGACTTATACATAAAATTATTGTTTTGCGTAGGTCTTTTATATTTCCCGGGCGTCAATCTAGATGGCAGGAAGTTCAAGTAGCATTCCGGTTCCGGTATTGTTGTACATGGGGGGTAACATTATAACCGGACAAACCAGTGTTAGTTATAGTATTTCGCCAGTTCAACCTATTAGAATTGGTCATAGGTGTAAATTAACTAAATTGCATACGAAAATATACAACAAGTATTTGCATATTGATCCAAATCAATATGCATTGCGACTAACCACAAGATACCCGATTAAGGGGCATCATGATACAATCTTCTATGAGGTTGTTCCCGTAACTAGTGATTACGGTTTGTGCATGGTGTTGGATGCACACTGCGTAGGGACGACATATTTGACTGTGCAACTGTATGTCAAACTCATTCCTCAGAAGGGTGTCACCGCACATGGGCAGCCGGGAACGTCTATTAAGCACGTGGTTGAAGCGGAGGAAGAAGATGCAGATGTTGATGGGATGCCTATTGTGGATATGAACGAATGTCCACGATCGTCATTCGAGGTGCAGACGTACAAAGGAACTACTATTCATACGAATTATCATGGTGTTTGCAAAGATGTTTCAGTAGAACAACCAGGCTCGTTGTTCGCAATAGCGAACAACGCGCTGGACGTAGGGATGAACATCACGAACGATGTTCATTTACAAGATGACACGTACGAGGAGGAAATTGGTGAAGGGACGAACGAGTTCCCCGATGATGTCGATCCACCCCCCCGTCAATCGAACGATGGCACGTATACGGCAGATTTCTTGGACGAACCTCCTATGTATGGTGTAATTGACGTAGATGCTGTAGATTTGTCCCATGGTGACGAGCTTCCTATACAGGTAACTCGTTGGGATGAATCATCAGAACTGAGTAAAGGGATGCTATTCGGGTCGAAAGATCAATTGATAGCTGCTGTGCGAATATACCACGCTCGAACGCACCATGACTTCCACATCCTGCAGTCGACCCCACTATTATGGGTTGTTAGGTGTAAGAACTCTGAATGTAGTTGGAGACTGCGTGCGATGTATCGTCAGAAACATCGATTCTTCAAAATCACTCAATATGGTGGTCCGCACACATGCTTGAATGAACTCCTCTCGCAAGACCATAGCCAAATCACGTTGTCCCTTATTGCTAGGGAGATTGTGAATATGATAAGGGGTGATGCGTCGACCTCAATCACTACATTGAAAGAATTCATAGATTGTCGTTTTGGCTATTCCATCTCATATAAGAAAATTTGGTTAGGAAAGCAGAAGGCAATTGCCCAAGTATTCGACGATTGGGAGAAGTCTTATCAGACGTTGCCTAGGTGGATGGAAGCAATGTGCACTTATAATCCTGGTACTGTTGTCAAGTGGAGGTGGAACCCTATACCAGGCAGCGATCAGACCGTAACATTTGTATCAGTCTTTTGGGCGTTCGCAACATCTATTCAGGGTTTTCCCCACTGTCCTCCTGTGATATGTATAGATGGGACACACTTGTATGGTAAGTACAAGGGAAAACTCCTTATTGCGACGTGCCCGGATGCAAATAGGCAAATATTTCCCCTTGCATTCGCTATTGTGCAAGAGGAAAGTTTGGACACATGGAATTGGTTTCTGTGTTGTCTTCGTTCCATTACCGATAGGGACGACATTTGCCTTATATCAGATAGGCATCCAGGGATCATCGTTGCAGTGTCTCACAATCCCGATTGGCAGCCATCGCGTGCGCACCACTGATTCTGCCTTCGACACGTTGTAAGCAACTTCAGCACGAAAGTGCACAGTGTCAATCTGAAGCGAATGACTGAGCGCGCGGGAAGGGAGCATCAGGTCAGAAAGTTTAACATGTGGATGGAGAAGATCTTCGATGAGGGTGCGGAACCTACGAAGACGTTCTTTGATCAAATCGCTCCTCATATGTGGACTTAGTGCCACGACGGGGGCAGAAGGTATGGGAACATGATGACAAACCTTGTCGAATGTTTCAACGCCGTCCTTAAGGGCGCTCATAGCCTCCCAATCACTGCCCTTGTGTAACTGACATTTTATCGCGTTGCACATTATTTCAACAGCCGATGGGAGGCTGCTCGTAATGCAATATCAGGAGGAAATGCATTAACTCCTCATATATTGCTTGCGATGGAAAGAATGAAGTTGAAGGCGACCGGACATCGCGTGACGACGTTCAACCGGTCTAGAGGTACTTTTAGCATCACGACTGCGCAGTTGGGACCTCATAAAGGAAACAACGTGCAAACGCTGCGCATTCAGGATTTGCACGTCTGCTTGTGTGGGAAGTGGCAAGCCTTGCACTTTCCATGCTCCCACCTTCTCGCTGCATGTGCAGAGACACGAATGAATGCCATGCAGTACGTTGAGCCTTGTTCGAGCACCTCCGAACATTATACGACATATGCGACGGATTTTCAGCCGATTATGCACTAGGCGTACTGGCCAGCATCGTCGTTGCTGACTATACAGGCAAATCCAGCGTATGCTCGACATAAAGGTTGTCCAAGGAGCTCCCGCATACACAATGAGATAGACACTAGGGAAGGTAGGAAAAGGAGCACGTGCAGTATATGTCATCAAGAAGGGCATAATCGCACAAGGTGTCCGAGAAGGACCCACTCGGGTGATGCAGCTGGACCGTCGCGTTGATGTCGTATGTAGTTTTAGACTATTTCACACCGTTTTTTTTTTTTTTTGTATATACCTATTCTGATGCAACGATGCATTTCCAGGATTGATCCAGGGCCGTCCGATTCGAGCGTCTTGACGATGGGCGATCATCACAGGGCCAGCCGAGCTTGGGCTGATGGGCATGCGGAGCCCCTGTGCTACCAAGGGGGCACGCAGTTTGCGGAGCG
The DNA here is from genome assembly GCF_029873635.1 of Malania oleifera. Classification (NCBI taxonomy): domain Eukaryota; kingdom Viridiplantae; phylum Streptophyta; class Magnoliopsida; order Santalales; family Ximeniaceae; genus Malania; species Malania oleifera. Next base: position 22,466,964 of record NC_080419.1, on the reverse strand, counting down.
TTGGTTAGAGGCAGACCCCTGCATTGTCCAATTGATACGCGATGCGGGATTTTATGGCATTTATCGGATTGCTCATATCCAGCTTGATTGGCATCTTGTCACATCATTAGTGGAGCGATGGAGACCTGAGACGCACATGTTCCACTTACCTCATGGCAGGCCACCGTCACATTACAGGATGTAGCTGTTTTGTTCGGGTTGCTGATTGATGGGCGAGCAGTCACTGGTCGCACTATCGGACCAGTGGAGGGACCTACAGACCGTCAGGGTTGACTCGCCCTGCGTACTATGTGCGAGCGTTAGTTAGGCGTCGTTTCGCCTGACAACGAGTTGGTTGGTGCACGCATCCATATGCGGTTCCTCGAGGGCGATGCGTTTCGTGAGCTCCCGGCACATGCAGATTTTCAGATGATAGCATGCCACGCACGAGCCCACTTGTTGTGTTTGATTTGTGGGGTGATCTTCTCGGATGTTTCTGGCAGTTATGTGCATCTGATGTTCCTTCCACTCCTTGAGGACTTCGGAGCGTGTCACTAGTACAGTTGGGGGTCCGCCACTTTGGCGTGGTTGTACAGGGAGATGTGTCTCGCCGCGCACCACTCGAAGACACAGATTGCGGGCCCCCTTCGCTTACTCCAGGTTTGGGCTTGGGAGAGATTTCCTTCATTCGCGCCTACGCGGCGAGGTTTCCTGCAAATTGAGAGGGGTAAGGACGGTCGTCCGGTTGATCCTCTCCCACTCGCATACCGGTTAATACAAATTTTATCTATCCCTTCTCATTCACTCAATAACTATTACGAATACTAATTCGTAATACGTAGTAGTCTTGCATTTGAGAACTTACATTTCATCTTATACAGATGGAGGGACGACTTGAGGGCATCGATGGTTGCGTTTCACACATTACCCTGGTACAGGTTCGAGTTGGACATGCACCGGGAGCATGAGGTATAAATCAGTTAAAGTATAGCACATGATATTATTTTTTTCTTTCTTTCAATTGTGTATAGTCCGCCTAAATTTTTGTTTTGTCTAACTACAGTTTTTATGAATGCCCTACACGGAAGAGATTTTAGCCGACATGCCGTCTGCCTATGCAAACGGGAGGGACCTGTGGGTAGCGCGAGTGCCACTCATATGCTTTCATATTATTGAGTGGTATCTCCCCGATCGAGTCATGCGAGAGTTCGGGTTTCGACAGGTCATTCCCGCCCCATTTATGACCTCGGGGGTAGATATTGTTGGGGACGATCTCCACAACATGGATGGGCGCGGTTGAGGGGTCACAGACTGGTCGAGTACGCACGCAATATTCGTCACCGCGTGGGAGCATCAACGAGACTACATCGTACGAGGAGTGGCGGAGCACAGTCCGATGCATCTAGATGACCCATACTTCACTTGGTATAGGTCTATCACACGCCGCTTCGTCGACAGGACCGCAGCTGTATATTTGAGCCTCGTAAGAAGATTAATGCAACAACTCATTTTATTATATATACGTTCCGATTTGAATGCGTTAATAATATATGTTCATATCCTGTAGGCTGACATAGTCATTGAGGCAGACCAGATCTCGTTAGATCCTGCGATCCACCGATTGATGAGTGCTACACTAGACCTCGTCCACGAGGACGGTCGATGGATCCCAGAACGAGGAGGTCGACCTAATGTACCAGTACGAGGAGGTCGACCAGCTCCAGTACGAGGAGGACGACATGCCTCCTCTAGTCGTCCAGGGACTCCCATGTCCTCCCCACCAGTCGTACAGGCTGAGTACTTGTTCGGCCTGTCAGCGCCTTATGCGCCTTCCACTGCAGCTGATATTGCCGGACCGTCGAGCAGACCGACTGATGTCCCATCCAACTCTGCTGCTACCCCATCCGTGTCATTTTTATTGGACGATCTTTTCGATGGGGTGGAGGTCGATACACCCCCTATGCCGCCTCGTTCTCGTCCCGAGACATCGTATCATTTCTCACAGCGTGCGCTCCGCATGGCTGATGATGATGATGCAGCACCTCTTGGGGGAGAGGATCCACATCCAGCACGACGGGACAGGACACCTGATGATGCTGACAAGTAGGGAGAGGGTAGACACAGACGACAGCCACCACGACCCCGGAGACGACCTCGCTGCGGCACGAAGTAGTTTAGCATTATTTTAATTGCATTTTATTTGTATGTATATCATTGATTGTTTTGATTTCATTTGTATATAATTGATTATTTTTTTTATTCTTTTGTATATATCATTTAATAATTCGTATCTCTAAAGAATTCAATACTGCCAAATTTAAGAAATGACACATAATTCGTATCTTCTAAATTTGCATGTCTAGTTAAGTTAATTCCTTAAATTGAAATTGAATTGTCTTTTGCTGCAAAATTCGTATTGCTAAAATTTGTATGTCTGCATGCATTTACGTGCGTCATCAGATCCAAACGTATTTCAGCGCTCTAAACATTTACACGTTAACCTGCCCTCACCGCCATATACTACATGCACCGAAAATCTTAGGGAGCACTTAATATATGTTCTCTCCATTAAACTCCTAGTAAATTTGTCACTCCTAGTAAATTTGTCTTAAAGTATATTAATTAATTATGTATATTAATTTTAATAAAAAAATATTATTGATTAAGTGATATATTAATTTTGAGAGTATGTATATCCTTAATTAAAGTTTGTTTCATGATTTCTCTAAACTTATACTTTAATTTACTATCCAAATTTAAAGTTCAAACTGCATGTAGTTACAACATGTAAGAATCGTTAATTTTGCATTTGAATTTAAATTTATATAATTAGAAAAAGTTTAGTATGGTTTTCTCTACATTCATGAAAATAATATTTTAATGAACGTATTCGAGTAAGAAATTAAAAATATATAAAATAAAAATATATTTAAAATTTTTTATATAAATTTAGAAAATAAAAAATTAATTTGATATTTTTACAATTATTTGAAAAATTAAAAATATTTTTTTCCACACGCAATTTTTTTATTATCTTTTAATTTTATATAAATAATATTGTACTTTCATTTTTACACACATGCGTTAAGGCGAGAGAGGTCCAATTTTTGAACTTGAAAGAAAATAATAATAAATCTCGTTCTCATGAAATATCCCTGCCTTCTTTCTCCTTTCTCACACTGCAGCTTATTATTAACTTGAAGCGCAACCTGGCAAATTGAACTATATATTCTGTGTTTTGAATATTTCATATATTTTAATTTAACAATAGACATGTCTTTTGTCAAAGGAATTGTAGAGATAATTATTATTTTTGTTTTTTAATTAGACTCAATTTTTTAAAAATTTAATTATTTTAATATGAATGGGTGACTAAGACAAAAAATAATTCTAACAATAATCCAATTTGACCCAAATCCTACTTTCAAACACCAAAAGGATGGGTCAAAATAATTGGTTTAGGATGCGGATAGTCAAAATATAATAAAAAAGAGTAAAAACAAAAAAATTAAGACGTACGAAGAGGTATTGATGCTGCTATTATCTTTCATACACTCCTTAGAGAGACTATATGCATGTAATATAATATTCATAATTACATATGTAAATTAGAGTCTTAATGTTGCTAACTGAGTTCGTCATACTTGTTTTCAAGTTGATTAAGCTTGTGTTAGAAATAGTCACACTCCTTACACGATTAGCTTTTGTCAACTCACGATACTCACGGATCAAATTTCATTATCTATTTCCCATTAATTTTGCATGTGCTCTACAGAGCTTCAATCTTACTTAAAACTTTTTTTTTTGTTATTTATTTCTTTAGATAAAATTTAATTTTTTAAAGTTATAATTTAAATTTAATTATAACTTTCCCTTTTTACAAATTTAAATTTAAATTTAAATAATAAATTTAACTTTGTCTTGCAAAATGTTTAATTGTTAATTTTAAATATTACATCCAATAAACATTTTGCAACATTATAATTACTAGGCATTTTTATAACTTATTGAGAAATTTATTTTTTCTAATTATATTTTTAGAAAATTTTGAAATAATACAAATTATTTTGTCATACTTAAAGAATTAGTTGGCACAAAGCATCAAAGCATCAAAGCATTCAATTCGAAATTTTTGTTCGCTCTCTAATCCACTTATTTTTGTTCGGTCCCAAAGCATCAAAGCAGTCAATTATAATCATATATTTTTTTTATTTACTAAATTAATGTCATTTTAAAATATCATTTTATTAAGGACAAATTTTGTTATTCCACATGCATTTAATAGTTAACTAACAAAATATTCATTTCGTCAATAAAATTAAATTATAAGAAATTTTTTAGTATTTTTTGTAAATTCAAGGGTTAGAATCATATTTTGAAATTTTTTTTTGGATTTTATCCAAATTTTTATGACAAAATACTTATTTATAATCAATAATTTCTTTTATGTAAATTTTTTTAAAAAATTATATATTTACAATATAAAAATTAAAATTTAAGTTTAAATTTAAATTTAACTTTAAATTATATTTATAAAGGAAAGTTATGATTAAATTTATTAAAAGGGAATGTTTATCATTTAAATTTAAATTTGCAAAAAAGGGGAGTTATTAGAGCCGTAAATCTCGTAGGACTAACCTACGAGATTTGCCCACTGTCACGTGTCACCACCATGTTCGTCTGAGTCTTTAAATCTCGCAGTTTCATGCTGCGAGATTTTCTCTGCACTGGGCCACGCGTTAGCTTCTCATTGGCTGCGCTTTTAAATCTCGCAGCATGAAGTTGCGAGATTACGTGAGCATTATTTTGGGAAAAAATTTCCCAATCAGAGTGTTATTTTATATTTTATTTCTTTTTAATTATAAAACGGGAAAAAACTCCGTCTAATTGTGTAAACTATGCCTAATTATGTATTATATTTGTATAAAATTTTTAAAATCTTATAAAATAAGCACAAAATAAAATAAAAATGAGATAACATTCTTACGTAGTTCAATTATGCCCAGGCCGGACCTTCACAATATGTGACCCTAGGCAAATGATTTAATTAGGAGTCCTTAATATTTTGTTTAATTTTTATTTTTATTTAAAATTAATTTTTCTAACTTTTTGAGTTGCAAAATCACTAATTAAAGTTTTATATTCAAAATTACATTGAGACTTGAAAAAGAAAAAATTAAATTACATTTACTTTACTTTTTAAAATATAATTTCATTTACTTTTGAAATAGCGAAAAAGTCAATATATGGGAAGAGATGACATCATAAATAATGTTAACATTAAAAATAAAAAAAATTAGGAGCCCCAACTTTTGAGATAGTGGGAAAATCAATGCATGGGAAAAGGACATCATAAATAATGTTAATATTATAAAAAAAATTGGGGCCCCGAGGCAAACTGTTCAATGGTCTTATGGTTAGGCTAGCACTGATTATGCCTATTTTACGGGCGGATGGGATCAAAACTTTATTATCTAAGAAGGAATTATAAAATAATTTAAAACCAGTCTTGTACAAAATATCTCTTCTCTCTTTAAACATTATAAAAAATATCTCTTTTTTCTTTATCTCTCATATTCTTTTATCCTTATTATATATATCTACTTACATGAAAGCATGCAAGGTATGTGTATCCAAATGAGAAGGAAAGGGTGCTCTTTTATAGGGCAATAAAGATAGTTAAGCATTTATTGGAATGTAAAAATTGAAGTGGTGGAAGATGAGATGACATACATATTTTTCATAACACTCTCTTTTAGATGTCACCCATTTATTTACTCCTTCTGCTAAGATCTTTAAGATATCTCATTCTGATGAGATGCACTAATTTCTTGAATATTGTAGTAGGCAAAGCTTTGGTAAAAAAATCTGTTAGATTATCACTTGATCGGTTAAGATCTTTAAGATGTCTCATTTCGATGAGATGAACTAATTTCTTGAATGTTGTAGTATACAAAGATTTTGTGAACAAATCTTCTAGATTATTACTTGATCGGATCTGCTAAACATCTATATCATCATTCTTCTGGAGTTCATGTGCATAGAAGAATTTTGGAGAGATACGCTTTGTTTTGTCACCCTTTATGTATCGTCCTCTTAGTTGAGCTATACATGTAGCGTTGTTTTCATATAAAACTTTTGAAATATCCTTGATTGATTGAAAACCACAATTTGCTTGAATATAAAAAATCATTAATATGAGTCATACGCATTCTCTACTAAGTTCATGGATAGCTAGTATTTCAAAATGATTGGATGATGTTGCTGTATTCGTCTGTTTTACTAATTTCCAAGGTATAGCAGTTTTTCTGTAAAGAAATACATATTCAGTTTAAGATTTAGCATTGTGAGGATCAAATAGATATCTAGCATCTGCATATCTTATTAGTTGAGATTTGGAATCAAATGAGTAATATATACCCAAATCAGATATAGATATACCTCTCAAATAGCATAGAATGTGCTTAATTCTATTCCAGTGTCGCCGAGTAGGAGTAGAGTTATATATTACTAGTAGATTTACAACAAATACAATGTTGGGACTTATGCAATTAGCCAAATACATTAGAGAGCTGATAACACTTAAATATGGTACTTCAAAATCAAGTAATTTCTCCCCCTCATCGTAAAGTCGAAATGGATCCTTCTTAACATCAAGTGATCGCACCATCATTGGAGATCCCAAAAGATGAACTTTGTCCATATAGATTTGTCTTGTTACCTTTTCGGTATATTTAGATTGATGAATAAGAATTTCGTCATTTACATGTTCAATCTGTAGGTCAAGACAATATTTTATCTTTCTTAAATCTTTCATCTCAAATTCCGCTATTAAATAGTTAGCAACTTTAGTGAGCTCGTTAGGAGTCCCAACTAAATTCAAATTATCAACATAAATAGCAATTATATCAAATATGGATTGTGATCTTTTAATAAAAATGCATGGACAAATTAGATCATTTATGATTCCTTCTTTCACAAGGTATTCACTTAATCGATTGTACCACATGCGTTCGAATTGCATTAATCCATATAAAGAACATTGAAGTTTAATTGAATATAAATTTCTGGGTTTTACTTCAGGCAATTTAAATCCTTCAAGTATTTTCATATAAATTTCATTATCCAATGATCCATATAGGTATGTTGTTACTACGTCCATAAGACGCATGCTTAGTCATTTAGCGACTGCTAGCCCAATTAAGAATATGAAAGTGATTTCATCCATTATGGGAGAATATGTCTCCTCGTAATCATTTCTGGGTTTCTGCGAGAAACCTTGTGCCACAAGTCTTGCTTTGTTTCGAGTAATTTCATTATTTTCATTTCGCATGCGCATAAATACTCATTTGTATCCAACGGTTTGAACATTTTCTGGTGTCTGGATTATAGGTTCAAAAACTTCTGTTTTTGATAGAGAGTTTAATTCTAATGTGATAGCCTATTTCCATTGTGGTCAATCACTTCTATATCAACATTCATTAACATATTTAGGTTCAGGATCCTAATTACTTTTGGTAATATCGGTAGCTATTGCATATGCAAATATGTTGTTGACAACAACTTTGTTTCTATCCCACATTTCTCCTATGTAATGAATTGAGATCTTATTATTATTTACAAGTACCTGTCCCTTTTCAAGGGATATCTCTTCAGAAGATTCCTCTTCAAGAGGTTCCTCTTTAGGAAGAGTTTTCTTTAGGAGGTTCCATAATATGGATTTTATTTTCAGGAGAAACAATGTTGACTTTTTGAGTTCGATCTCTATTTTGATGCTGACAGTTTCTTATGTGTGTTTTTAAGTGCTTGAACAGACTTACTATTCAACACCACATAAGACGAAAGAAAAATGGAAGCCAGAAGACTTAAAACTTACTTCAACTAGCGCATTCCATGGAGTGAAGAGCAAAAGAAGAAGACATTTTGATTCTACTTGTATTGCATTTAATTTTTATTATTTTAGTCTACAATAATGCAAACATTTGCATGATATGGATGAATGCTCAGAACGATCGTAGATAGACCCTAGGGACCAGCACATTTCACCAAAAACCTTTTTTTTTTCTAAAAAGACTAAAATCATACAACGTTTTTGGAATAGCTTTAGGGTCAAAATTGGGGCAAAAACAAAGCCTTCGATTGATCGATGCCAGATTTTTTAGGCAAAATATTCATTGTTAATACTCTCGGTCGATGGAACCAAACTAGTAATAAGTAGCTTGGTTGACCGAACCATTATTTGCCTAGGAGTCAAAAGTTTGACTTGGCCGATCAACCGAATTGTTCGAAAGTCAACATTTTGACTTTGGACGGTCAACCATTCAAGTTTTGAACGTATTGTCCCTGGTCGACTGAACCAACACGTGTCTAATACCCAACTACTTGGTCGACCGAACCTTGTAGTTCATTTTGGCCACGATCAACCGAACCCAGAGGAATGGTCAACTGAACCTTGCCTTGGTCAACCGAATCCATATGTATGGTCAATCGACCTTGTCTTGGTCGATCGAATCTACAAAGGGATCAAAATCGCCCTGATATGGTCGACCGAACTTGCAGTTCAAATTATCCACGGTCGACCGAACTCAATGATATGGTCGATCAAACCTTTAATATGGTTGACCAAACCTATCAAGTTGGAAATTTTTTAAGGGCTAAAACGTCATTAATTTTTTAATTAAACTTTTCCAAAATACCGAGCGTGTTCCCAAATGGTCATATTTTCAAGAAGTCTATAAATACCCCTTCATTACTCCATATTAGCAACTTTGATTAGCCAAATTTTTCTCTCTAATCTTTTAGGCTAATTTTTATCAAAGTTCCCCCAAACTCATTTTTCATTACAAAATTCTTTATTTGGGGCAAATTTTTTATACTCTCTCAAAATCTCTTTCATTCATTCATTCAATTAGAAAATCATTTTTGAAAGAGAATTTTTATTCATGACATTTACTTCATCAAAAGTATTTTACTCTCATTATTTTTTTCATTGTTTTAAAATCATTTAAGGGAGAATATTTTTGTTAGGGTCTAAACCTTTGAGTGTTCATCATACAAATTGTTTTCAAAGGTTGAAATATTATTTTGAAAAACACTCTTACTCTATTAAGCATATATTTCATATCATATTAGAGTACATGTATATGAGCTTAAATGTGTACATCCCAACTTGTATTTTCAAAAGCATTATTATGTACAAAAATGTTTTATTGTATCGGTTGGGTTCAACCCAAAATTGAATTGGGGAGTCTCAGTTCCGTAAGTGAGACCGGATGGGTTCAGCCCGATAAATTGAATTGGGGAGTCTCAACCCCGTAAGTGAGACAAGTTGGGCTCAACCTTATAATTGAGTTGGGGTTTTCCTCGCCCCGTAAGGAGATGATGCAAATGACTTCTATTCCACCCATTTAAGTAAGCCGGGATAGTGGAATTCTTGGGGGGTATGCCCAAGGCGGGGATATAGGATTGTTTAGCCGAACCTCGATAAAAAATCTGTGTGTCACTCTCTTTCTATCTCATTTAATTATTGCACTTTAAATTTCCATATGTGTATGCTTGTTTATTCATAGTTCTAATTATTTGCATGCACGCTTTTATTTAAATGAGATATGTTGCACGTGTATGTTCACACTTATAGCTTAATTATTTTGCATACACAACCATAATTAAAATGAGATATGATATGTGGTGAATCGGGATAAATGTTTATTTTAGCCAAAAGTTTCTAAAACCCAATTTGTTAGCTTTGGTGTATTCCTAAGAGGGGGGTGAATTGGATTCCCAAGATGGGGGTGAATTGGGTAATTAAAAATTCCTCTTAGGTTTGGTCCAAATTACACAACCAGTATTACACAAACCTAAGGTCTTTCTACATATTCATAAACCCAATCAATTTTCAATAGTAAAACATAAACATTCAAGTGTTGAAATTTTAAATGCGAAAATTAAAAGTAGGCTCAAGAAATGTTATCGGGGTTCGGCTAACCATGCCTACATCCCCGCCTTGGCTCACCAGCACAAGGATTCCACTATAAGCTCACTTCACGGGTGGAGCAGCACCGGCTACAGCTAGGTCAATTAGTGGGGCTGACCTCAACCTACACCTTACTAGGATGGTGTACCTAACTTTCCTAACTGGGTCTAAACCAATCTAGAACTATTCCACAGGGTTAGTCTCCCTCTTCAGGCCCACGCCTAGAATAAAATAATCAATATGAAATTTTCGTAATGTGGATTCCATCTAACCGTGCCAGGAGAGATTGTAGTCTCCCCAGTGAGTTGGGTTGAGGTGGCCGGTTAGACGATGTTAGATTTAGAGATTGCCCGGAGAGATTGTAGTGGGCTAGAATGGCGGATGATAGAGATAGATTGACTACCCTAGTAGGCCAACCAGAGTAAGTCCAGCCTATGGGCCGCACAACCTTGTCATGAGGGGTATATCATGACATAAAGATCACAGGGTATAGCAGAAGTTCCTATGTACAAATATATCATACAATTGCAGTTTATATTATATTAGCAGTATGTACAGATAGCAAACTTAGATACACAGTTTTATTTTAAACTGCTTTTCATGTGTTTTGTACAGTTTATCAACTTACTCGTTTACAGTATCAATATTATTTCAGTATGTTAAATGTGTAATCCAGCCGCCACACACTAGTGATAGCATATTTCCTCTTACTGAGCGTTGTCTCATCCCAGTGACTTACTCTTTTTTAGGAGATCCAGTTAGGCGAGTAGATCAGACTCGCGGGTAGAGATTATCTTGCACTGCCCATACTGGAAGGGTAGGTGTTTTTATGATACCAGTGGTTGGGGTAGGTTCTAGGTTTTGGTGATGTCACTGGGTATTTTGTACTATTTACATACACTATGAGATTTATAGTTTTCTGGTATTGCGTATAACAGATTACAGTTTCTTATATACCGTTGCTTAGGTATGTGTGGCGTAAAGAGTTTCCTCAGTGCTCCTTTGAGCCAGAGATATTTTCAGTAGTATTTCAAACAGATGGTATTTATGTTATATATATGGAAAAAAAAGTGTTATATAAGCAACAGGTCGTTACACAACCCACATTCATCATTAATATATTGAAAATATACATTTAATTTCTTACACAATTATCTAGAAAATATGTCATTTTAAGTTTTTTTTTGTAAATAATATCTAATAGCACAACCCTAAGCTCACAAATTTACAATTCAAACAGTCGGCTTTTCAGAACTCACGTAAAAATCATATACATGTACACATAAAATTTTCACTTTTCACCAATTATTTCCTAAAAAATCCTAGTTTAATATATTCCCCTTACCTGATTTCCTGAGCTACACCAGTAAGGACTCCAAAATGATGCCTGCAGCGCTCACTCGAACCCTAATTCAATAACCCTAATTTAATCAAATCAACCCTAAATAAAATATTATTTTAACATTTCCTAGGCCCATAAATTTCAAATAACAATTAAACTCCTGAAAATAACCAATTTTCTTAATTCCCTAACTCCCACTCTCGCTTTGGAGTGGTGCCTAGAACTCTTAAATTGAAAATTTGCTCCAGCCAAAATGACGACGATCGAGACTAAGACCCAATGGTGGTGCATGATCGTCGATTTAACTTAAGATTTAAGGAGAAATTAAGGAAAGAGAGAGAGTATACCTTTCCCCAGGAGTGGTGCCTACGTCTTTCCCATGACAAATCCACTCCGGTAGGAATGTCGGTGGCGGAGATAGGAACCCAACGATATCTTTCTTTTTCTGATTAGACGAATATTTGTTGAGAAAATTGAGGTGAGAGAGGAGGAGGCGGAGGAGAGCATGAGGAGAGAGACGTGAAAGGGGGGGGGGGACGTCCTTTGTATCTTTACTTTCTCAGGAAGTTTCAAAACTTCCTGAGAACCTAACAGCATATATATATATATCACTTATCATATATATCAATACATATATATACCTTTATTCCAACTAGTTTTTTTTTTTTTCCATACTATTTGTAATAATCCAAAAATTCATTCCATTTTTTTTACATAGTTATAAACTATCTTACTTTATTACCCTTGTAATACCTATTATAGCATCTCGGTCCCAAAGCGGCACCGAGGAATTCCTGGTTCATATGATAATGCACCTATGCAGAGGAAAACATAAAATCATATAACCATAATTACAATACCAAAATTTAGTATCTTCCCAAAACATATATATATATATATATATATATATATATATATATATATATATACACATTACTCTAGCATTCACCACTAAATCATCTAGTATTTACACAAAAATACATCTCCCAACATACACTTACCCTTCGAACAGGGCAGTATAAAAGTCCCCTCTATCTCCCAGCCTGATCTACTTGTCTAACTAGATCACCTGAAATATATTAAATTACTGGGATGAGACAACTCTCAGTAAGACGAGATATGCTATTACCAGTGTGTGACAACTGCATTTACATGAACGGTATACTTTTAATCAACTAAGCTGAGATAACATGTAAAAATAATAAACAATATAATTCACATCTACGTGGCTTAAAATACAGCTGTTACTAAACTATCTATTTAATCATACTTTTAGTATCTATAGGTATATCTGCTATTTTCTGTAAATCTATATATATAATAACTGTGAAAACTTCCCTGGATGGATAACTATATGTCATGATTTGACCCCTCATGACAGGGTTGTGCGTCCCGTAGGCGGGACTTAACACTAGTTGGCCTACCTGGATAAGTCAATTGAAACCTCTATCATCAGACTGGCCACCTTAACCCGGACTACCAGGGAGCCTGCAATCTCTCCTAAGGCACGATCGACTACTCATATAAATCCACACACTATCTTAGATATGTGGTTACACTCTATATTGTAATAGTTACAGTACCGTGCTCTGTAATCTGATCAGGTCTATCAGGGTCTGATACTATGTAATACTGTTATATATCTTACTGATTTACCATGATTCTGTACAACTGTAATAACCATGATTTTGTAAAATTGTATTAACCATAACACTGTAATAAATTGATCTGTATAAAAATGTAATAACTATATGTTATGGTTCTATAATATTTGTATATCATGGTTTTATAATCTGTATATCATGGTACTATAAAAAATGTATATCTGAATAAACTATGTAAATCATAGTTCTATAAATAAAATTGTATAATCTGTTTATCATGATTCTATAAATCTATATAATCGTATTTCTATAAAAATTGTGTAGAGTTTTGTATTATACTAATATTTCTCATGCCACACAAATAAATAAAACTCATTAACTGTAATCTATAAAATTGTATATTTTCTTACTGTGAAAACCCATAAGCATATACTACACTTTTTTGATAAAAAGTTCTAATTTAAATGGCATAGCATATTTCCCTTACCTGACTAATTGAACTCGTTTACTGATTTCTAACTCATGCCTATGGCGTGCATGATTCTAAAACCCTGAAATTATACATATATATATCTCTATCAATCAACTAAATATCTAGAATAATTTTCATATTCACATCTTCCCCGTACACACATATTCATAATTTCCTAAACTATAAACTATTTATCATTTTTACTTAGGTTCCTAAGAAAACTCCCACTAGGATCCTTAGCTTGCCTGCTGTATACGCACCAAACCCTATATTTCACAAAATCCTTATTCCTCAGTTCAACCCCAAAATTACATTCACATCTAAAACTATACCTTCAATAAATTAATAACTCAACCATAAACACCCAAACAACATCCTTACCTTAATTTTGGGATGGTGCCCTAGAACCCCAAACTGAAATTCTACTCTGGTAACTTTGTCGAGAATCGACCCCTCACCATCGTGGTGGTTCCTGATCGTCGATTCAGGCTTAAAACTGAGTAGAATTTTAGAGAGAAAGGGAAGATGGTTCGTAGGTTTTTAAGAGAGAGAGGAAGAAGTAAATTTTATAACCAAAATAGGCTTGCAGAATTTTATACTTTCAGCACTGCCAGAGAAAACCGTCGCCGATTTTCTATGCTTCTCAGAAAACCGTTACTAGTTTTCTATTTAATCAGACAAGAAATTACCATTTACCCATTACTGGCCCGCGGTAATTTATCAAAACTGTCGCCGGTTTTCTTCCCTCTTCAAAAAACCGCTGCCGATTTTCTCCTGCCTTAGCCAAAAATCCATTTTCCTTTTTTCTTTTTATTGTTATATTTTCCGGGCCTCTACACTATTCCTTTTATTTGTTTATTTAATCAATTAATTTAATAATGTTTAATTAATAAATTGAGTAATAATATTTTTTTTGGATCACTACATTCTCCTATCCTAAAAAAAATTTCATCCTCGAAATTTGCTACCCGATCATTTTTCACATTTCTAAAATTTATCAACTAACTATATTCATACAATCCAGTATATATATGGCTTCATATAAACTTCTACATCATATACAATTAAATAAAATCATTATTTTTCTTAAATATAAACTCATACTTACGCCTCTAGCAATATTTGCCTTAGTCGGGATCATCGAGTACACTCGTGCTAGACCACCTCCACGTCGGGGTACTTGCTGGTTTCCCCTAATCTGGTTTGGTACAGGTGCAATAGGCAACAGTTCGTGACAGTTCCTCCTAATGTGCCCCGGTTTACTACACCTATAGCAGTTAGGAGTCTCGTTCTGGCATTCACCCCTATGCCTCTTATTACATCTCTGACATAAAGAGTAAGACAGATTATCTTGATAACCAGAATAACCCTAATCTCCTATCTCCTGCCTCAAGCCCACAGTATCCTTCCCTCTCTTTCACAATCCATGACTACCCTCTGCTTGAAAACTAAAAGGTGCAGGCCTCTTCCTCTGCTTTGTTGGCTCTATACTGTCCTAAACGCTCTTCTCCAGCACCGAAGTCTTATCCACCAAGTTAGAGAAGTTTTGGACTTGGAGCCCTACTACGAGCTCATAAACCCTTCATCTCCGGCCTTTTTCAATTTTTTTGGCCTTTCTCGCCTTGTTCAGGATGAGGAACATAGCAAAATGCGATAGTTCAATGAACTTAGCTGCATATTCCCTAAAAGTCATACTCCCCTGTGTTAGGTTAGTGAATTCCTCAATATTTTCCTCTTTGGTTGATAAGGGTAAGTACCTATCAAAGAATAGCTCCTTGAATTGATCCCACGTCAAAGCTATCTTTACTAACCTCTGTTCCTCCAGCAGCTTCACAGAAAGTCACCAGCATTTCGCATCCCTTGTCATCTTGAATGCGGCGTATAGTATAGGACTTTCTGCTCGTCCGTACAACCGAGTATAGTAATGATTTCCTCAATCTCTTGTACCCAGTTCTATGTAACCACTGGATCAGGTCCTCCCATACAAGTTGGAGGGTTCAGTCTAATAAAATTCTTGATGCTGCAGCCTTGACCTGCAGGTGGACAGTTCTATTCTTTAGTATCCTTCCTTATCTCTGCCTTTACCTGATGGGCTATACCCCGCGGCATTGTGGAGGTATCAAAATCCTCCTTATTAAAAGCCTCTGAATCATACTCTCCCTTAGCCGCCACATTCTTACCTATAGGATCCATTCTGAAAATAAGACAGAAAAGAGTCAAGAATTCCATTATTATAACCCTATCAACATAATCATTAATCTAAATTCCAATATATGCCTAACTTTTCAATTTAGGACCAGTCTCATAGCTCAGAAACGAAATCATCTAAGGTTTACCGTGGCTTTTCTGAGGCTGTCGGCTGCTTCAGAAAAATCATAGGAAATCGTCGACGTATTTCCGTCTCCAGGCTACAAAATAAAATCCTATACTTCTCAATCCCTAGTCTACCCATTTCCTATCCTCATTATCACATATTCCTATACTCTAGTATTAATCATCATTGAGTCTGCAGAATCCTAAAACCTGATGCTCTGATACAAAAACTATAACGCCCTGAACCCTAAAATAGGGTCCGGAGTGTTAACTTTGGTGTATTCCCAAGAGGGGGGGGGGGTGAATTGGAATTTTAAAACTTATTCCTAGGTTAAACCATATGTTAGTAGAATATCACAACCTAGGGTCAGTCTATGCAATCCCAGATGTGCAGATTAATATAATATGCAGAATTTAAACCATACGCATAATTCATAATAAAACATACACGTGTCGTAAATAAATTGCAGAAATGTAAAGAACATGCACGATATGTTATCGGGGTTCGACCAACTGTGCCTACGTCCCCACCTCTAACTCACAAGCTCAAGGATTCCACTAATGGCTTACTTAACAGGTGGAGCAGCACCTAATACAACCAGGTCAATTAGCATAGGGCTGAACTCAACCTTTACAAACTCTCATTGCGGGGCGGAGAAGGCCCTAGGTCAAATTCACAGGGCTGACCCCAACCTGATCCTTCTGGACTAGATCAAACCCCTTCAGGCCACACCTGGAAATACAATAGTATTTTTCATAATATGACTGGTACAGTGATTATGCTTCTCAAGTAAAGCAGATATGTACCCAATGTAAGCGCAATCACATACACATCAACAATGTAGGAAATGTAAGCTTAGTGATGTGTATTTTTGTGCAAGCTACACTCAACAAGATATGATCGCTAGTATGCTCAAGAGTGTCCTAAACAAGTTGTATCTTTGAAACAAGCTAAACGAAATCTCAATAGAAAATTAGGGTTTCAAAGAAGTTAATAAAGTATTCAAATTAGCTCAAAAGATTTTCCTTCAATGCAATGAGCACAAGAGTAGTTTGAAAATATTTTAGCTTGTAGAAAAATATTTTGCACAACAAAATCAAAGCTATGAGACACTTGCAATAAGAATGCAAATATTCTAAGCTTGCTAGTTTATCCCAACACAAGGTTTATAATATTGAAATCTGTGGGATAAAACTAAGCCAAACTCCCCAAAAATAATATGACAATCAACTAATCAAATGGTAGTATTTACACTATTTAATAAACACAAGACCACTTAATAAACTCTCACAATATCAAGATATATCAAGGGAATAAATATTTGAGAGTATTTTGGGCAAAATGAGGTTTTGAGATAGAGAGGATTTTTGCTAATTATTTTTGCTAATTTATTACTAATCCTCACAAATGAACCCATATTTATAGGCAGAGGCAAAAATATAACCGTTTGCGACCCATTGGGTATTATTAGAAAAGTTTCAAATGGTTTAAACACAACTAACCCAACTTAACCCATTTTTACCTTAGTTAAATTAATTTTAAACTGGCAAGGTTCGGGTGGCTGAACCTTGGTTCGGTCGCTCGAAAAGACACATGGATAAAAGTAATTTAAATGAGTTCGGTCACCCGTGTCATGCTTCGGCAGCCCGAATCCAAGTCAGTAGCATTGCTTCGTGACTTCGGGTGCCCGGATATATGTTCGGTGGCCCAAACTCTTGTGTTCGGTCGCCTGGGGCTCATTTTGAAATAAAAGGTTCAGTTGCCCGAGTTGGTGGAGTGTCCCTTTCAAAGGGTTCGGGCGCCCGTGGAAGATGTGTACAAAAATAGTTTGGTCGCCCGAGAGCTAAGTCAACTGTTGACTTCTCAACAGTTCGGGTGCCCGAGGAGTTTTGGACTCCAAGGGTTTGGTCGCCCGAGCTCTCTCAAACTCCCTAATATGATTCAATTAAATGCATTTTTAACACTCCTCAAGTTTGCATGATATATGTGCATGAGTGTTGGGACCTAGCGTCATACTAGGGTCTTACTGAGGCCATTTTGAGATAGTCCCAAAAATCCAGCGTCGGTGCCCTAAAGTGATTCAGTCCCTATGGTCATTCTACGGTCATTTTTAAAACTTACAAATACCTACATGCATGACATGCAAAGATTATTACAGACCGATATACCTAGTTGCTATGACAGACCCAAATTATACAAAATATAAATTACAATAAGTCTTTAGGGTCTTTAGTCTTCAAGTCTTCATGTGTCATCAATTGGTTTGTTAATATAAACTTGCACACAAACTCGAAAATCATCAAATACCAAGAGTATTTATCATTATCAAAACTGGGTGTGACCTATAAGGTCAACACGGAGTGTTATTGTAAATAAAATCATGCTCTGTGATGCCTCAAACCAGCATGGTGGGTCTTGAATGCCACGTTAACCATTTACCTATATTTGATACCCTATTATCTCAATAATGCAGCAGAAATAATAATAATTCCACAATAATATACCAGAGTATCTACATATATATACATCTCAAAATCATCTTCCAACAACCAGTATTCACAATCATACATCTCAGAAAGCATAAAGAAACCCAAAAATATACACATCCAAAAGTCTATACCCACTCTCTCAAAAAAGCTACAACAGCCCCAAGCTCTCTAAGCTCGATCACACGAAGGTTCTGAAAAGATAGAATTTATATCGAGTGAGACAAATCTCAGTAAGGATGGAATACATTAAATCAATGTGTGGCTATCATGAGGTTTGTGTACGACATTTATATTCATCATTTTCAAATGAAAGCATAACTACGAAATCATTCTCTGTTCCTACTCAAACACATGCAAGGTATTTTTATCAATGAGAGTTCCCAAGGATTGGGGTGATTACCCGCCCATACAAATAGCACCCCTCTGCTTTGATACCTTAAGCAACCTATGGTCACAATGGAAGCATATTAGGGCACTTACCTTACCCAGTAAGCCCGCAAGTGGATGATTTATCTCATACTCACAACATCCACACAAATGTTTAACAGCGAAGGCTCCCGAGAATAAGGAATTTTACCCATCTATATAAGTAACTTCCCTCTACCCTAATCCGTTATGTAGCCCACAGCTACATCAATATCTATCAGGGTGCTCGCCTTTCTCAGCAAACTCTCGGACGGAGAGTATATCTCGCCCCTAATACATATAATACTACTATATTTAATACTAATAATACTTGACTACATTACTCTATATGCTGTTATCTTTGTATTATTCATCTTTTCATGTTCTCAGCTTTCACATTTCTCTATTTTTATATCATTCTCATCTCCTCTTCTTATATATGTTGTTCTCATATCTGCTATTCTCATATATGATGTTATTGTATTATCACTAGTTAAATTAACAATTATGCGTTTAAAACTCTCTATACCGATGAAGAAATCACTGCCATGCTTCCACCACATGACGGGTTGTACGGCCCGTAGGCTGGACTTAAACCCGATTAGTCCTCCATAGTTAAATCAACCATATTATACAGTCTATAGGTCCGATTGGCTGTTCCCATACTAGTCTAGGCTCTAGGGGGACCCTACCCTTCCCAGCACAATCGACCATCTCATCTCCACACTCTCTTTAAGATGTGTGGGTGCACTAACGCTACCATAAATACCTACAATAGTACTGTGCCTATTCTGGTCCACCAGAGTTCTCAAACCATACATTGTAATTTAACATTCTCAAACACATTCAAAATAAATCATATATCATTTTAATTCTCAATACATTTCCAATATTTCCTACATCTCACACATATACATAAACTTCATTTTACTCATGCAACACAATTTAACAACATATTTTATACGTTTACTGTAAAATATGCCAACCCACATTTATCATTACTATACTGAAAATATACATTTAATTTATTACACAATTATCCAGAAAATCTGTCATTTTAACTTTCTATTTTTGCAAATAATATCTAGTAGCATAGTCCTAGGCTTAGAAATTTAAAATTCAAACGGTCGACTTTTCAGAACTCACGTAAAAATTATATACATATACACATAAAATTTTCATTTTTCACCGGTTATGTCCTTAAAAGTTCTAGTTTAATACCCTTTACCTGGTTTCCTAAACTACGCCAGCAGAGACCCCAAAATGATGCTTGCGGCACTCACCCGAACCCTGATTCAATAACCCTAATATAATCAAATCAACCCTAAATAAAATACTATTTTAACATTTCATAGGCTCATAAATTTCAAATGACAATTAAACTCCCGAAAATAACAAATTTGCTTAATTCCCTAAATTCCACTCTTGCTTTGGAGTGGTGTCTAAAACCCCCAAATTAAAAATTTGCTTTGGACAAAATGACGACGATCAAGACTATGACCCTGTGGTGGTACCCGATCGTCGATTTAGCTGAAGATTTAAAGAGAAATTAATGAAAGATAGAGAGTATACCTTTCCTCAAAAGTGGTGCCTACGTTGCTCCTACGACAAATCCACTCTAGTAGGAATGTCGGTGGCGAAAATAGGAACCCAATGATATCTTCCGTTTTCTAATCGGTCAAATATTTGTAGAGAAAATCGAGGTGAGAGAGGAGGAGGCAGAGGAGAGCGTGAGGAGAGAGACGTGAAGGGGGGAACGTCCTCTGTATCTTTACTTTCTCAGGAAGTTTCAAAACTTCTTGAGAACCTAACAACTTATATACATATATATATATATATATATATATATATCACTTATCATATATATCAATACATATATATACCTTTATTCTAATTAGTTTTTTTTTTTCATACTATTCTTTTTATTTGTTTATTTAATAATATTTAATTATTAAATTGATTAATTATATATATATATTTGGATCACTACACACTTCTCAGTAAGGAAAATAAGATTATTATCAGTGTGTGACTAACATGAGTTTTAGTGTGAACATAATATTTCCATTTATTTAATTGAATAGAAAATTGACATTTGAAAACTGTACTCGCCTGTATAACTGAAAAAATGTATATTTTCCTGTATAACATAATTCAGCTCAATACAGCCTATTTCTCATAAATTCACAAATATATGCTTAGAAGAACCAACCTCTTAAGCCACTGAACTAATGACATGCTTCCGCCCCATGTAGGGTTATGCTACCTGTAGGCTGGACTTAGTATTTGGCCGGCTGACCTAATGCTAAGTCAAATGAACTAATATGTAAGTATGATTTGCCTACCCTTTCATGGAATGTACCTCGATAGGGTCCCCCAGAATGTCCTTCGGGAGCGGTCTCCTAGCAAAGTCTACAGGACTAGTAATGTACGTAGGCCAAATCGACTATCCACTACCACACTTTCATACCAGTGGGTTGAACTCCTTCTTGATTTTAGTTATGATAGTGGTTGCACTTCTTCTTGACATCTAGCCGTTGTTTCATAACCCAACATATAGCCGCCATTTCATCACTCATAATCGGCATATAGCCGCCATTTCAATATCTCGTATCCGGCATATAGCCGCCATATCATTATATCACAACTAGCATATTGTTGCCATTTCATTATATCACAACTGTATAAATCTGTTATAACATATACTGATAAAAACATCTGATTAAACCATCATATTCAATCATACCATAATACTCGTTCTCATGCCACACGATTTTAACTGATAAATCATAATATAGTAAAATGCCTGGGGAATACAAAATTTGCTGAGAACAAAGGTATGATCATCTCTAGGGTTTAATTAAACTCAAACTATATATTTTACAAGAAGAAGGAGTTGATTAGCCCATTCACTTTAGTTTTCCCCAAATACGTATAAAACTCAAAACTATCATTTTCATAAGCCTGATCCATTCAGAAAATCACATATACCATTTATAAAATCATATACAACAGTTTAATCGGTTCATATTTCAAAAGAGCTGATATAATCTAATCCCCTTACCTGTTCCTAAAAAATCTGCCTAAAACCTTCAGAACCTCGAAACTCTAGCTGTTCAAATTTGCCAAGGATCGATGACCTATGAGCTGAGAGGAGGGAGAGAGGATCGGAGAGCACAAGGAAGCCCAAGAGAGCCTTAGTGTAATGCCCCAGACCCGCCATGTGGGGCCCGGAGTGTTATGAGACCGACACGCATCTCTAATACCATTCACGCAGCGGAAAATAATAAAATAATCTCAAACATAATATACCAGAGTTCTATATTTGTACATCAACAAACTCATATCATACAACTACATTCTCCATATTACAAAACCTGGATGAAATATAATAAACATAAAAACTAAAAACATAATTGTTCCGGTACCACTCACAAACTACCTCGCCCTAGAGCTATTTAAGCTCGATCACCTGGATAACCTAAAAAGATTTAACCAATGATGAGGTGAGACATCTCTTAGTAAGGAAGAAATAGTTTATAACAGTGTAAGGCTAAAGTGTTTAATATATATAATTAAAATATCCATCCAAACACATTCACGATCCACAAGCAGCCCAAAATGTCATACTTATAGCCACAACATGATCTACATCTTTATCATCCAATTACATTCCCACACTCATAAATATTTTACTGATAATTCCAAAGAATAGGGAATTCTACCCGCCCATACAAGTAGATTCCCTCTGCTCTAGTGCTAACGCTAGGGCACTCACCTTTCTCAGTAAGCCCTCGGGTTATGCATCCAGGTAAAGTCACCGAGATTAGGGAAGGTCACCCACCCATACAAGTGGCTTCCCTCTACTCTGGTATCCACAAATAATTTTCAGAGTACTCGCCTTCCTCAGCAAGCCCTCGGGTGGGGTAATCTACTTAACCATAAATACTTAATTAATTAGAGTCGCACACAGCTAACCATATTTACTTCACAGAACTCCACACATATATGCATATCACAATCAATCCACACAAAATATTCATACAATATTCAATCATACCCTCACAGGGTCTACATCCACATATCATGAAATCGTTCACACAGGACTCTAACACACACATCATACATGTCCACACAAGACTAGTCCACACAGGACTAACCAATCACACAACATATACGTCCACACAGGACTGGTCAACACAAGACTAATCAAATCACACAGGTTACAAAGCAAACACTCCGTTCATAGTAAATATGTAAACAACCTCCTCATACCACTGCCAATGTTTGCCTCCTAATATAAACGTCCATATAATGACCTCCTCATACCACTGCCAACGTTATATGGCGGTTATACTAGGTACGATATAATGACCTCCTCATACCACTTCCAATGCTATATCATAATTTACATGAACCACAACACAAACAAACCACAACCAATTAATCAGCACATCCACAATTCCACATAGTATACACAACAACAGTATCTGCATTCAACCAGTGCAATCAATTAGGCAGAATTCAAATTCAAACAACATTCGCAGTCTCAATGATTCATCATTCCATAATGCTCACAATCATTTAATTATCAAGAATGGTTTCAACCACACAATTTTTTTCCCAATATATATATATATATATATATATATAATCAGTATTTTCAATTCAGCATGTTTCGAAAAAATTATACCTGGATATGTAGAAATTTATACCTGAAATTAACCATTTAAAATTATTAAAAAGCTATTATAAAATATTTCCCCTTACCTGCTCCTCGAGATTCGACCCAAAATTAACAAAACGAGAACCTATATTTCAAAAATTTCAAATTCCTCAAATCTTAGTAAATCACCCTTATAAAACTTCCTAGGCTCTAAATACCTCAAAATAATAATAATACCTTAAATTATTTCACTTACCTTGGTTTTGGGATATTTTCCTAACTTCTCAAATCGAAGATCCGATCTGCCTATATTGCAGAGAATCTTCCCAGGAGTCTCGTGATAGCTTTCGATCATCGAACCGAGCTAAATTCGGTCCGGAATCGAAGAGAGAAGGTAGTAAGGCCGAAATTTGAGAGAGAGAGAGAGATTACATGAGGAAAATTTCGCTCAGAAATGAAAGATCTCACTATTTATAGACATGGGTTCATCGATGAGACACGTAGACTCGTCGACGAGTCCTAGTACACAGCTCGGCAACGAAACAACAAACTCGTTGATGAATTTCAGTTATGTGAAAACCCCTCTCAGTAATTCCTCGTCGACGATTGCTCGCTGTCATCCTTACAAATTTATTCTTCCTTCCCTTCTATCCTTCTTATTATTTCAAAAAGTTTAAAATTTTTCCGGGTCGTTACACTTAGAGAGAGAGAACCTAAAAACCCTAGTAGAGAGAGAGAGAGAGAGAGAGAAATTATTTTTCTAAACTAAATGAGCCTCACTTGTATTTATAGGCTAGCTGGCCCGCACAAAACTGTCAATGGTTCGGCCATTTACCAAACAAATATCCTTCTCAGAAAACTATCAGTAGTTGAAATCATCGATGGTTTTCCAGAGCTTTACAAAACCATCGACAATTTGGCACTTAAAATGCTCTCGATAGTTTTAGCTTCGACGGTTTTCTTAGACCCCCTAAAACTGTCGACGATTTGGTCCTATGCCAAACCAATTTCCTCTTTTCTCTCCCTTCCTCTTTTCTTTTTCTTTTTCCTTTTATTTTCTTACTAACCATGTAAATTCGGTTGGTTCGGTTCAGTTAAAAATTTATTTGGTTCAAATTTTATTCTCATTGAATTTTTATTTTTGGTTCAGTTTTTGGGATCGGTTAAGTCGGTTAACCGAATTAACTAAATAGTATAAATTAATAATAAATAATTATATATTATATATTAAAATATTTTATAAACTATACATATACTAAAATTTTATTTATTTTATATATATTGTATATATTAAAATTTTATATGTATTAAAAATCTATAATTTATATATATTGTAACACCCCAACCCGCCATGTGGAGCCCGGGTATGTCTGTGTACCTGATACCATGAATACATAAATGCAGCGAAAATAATGAAAAATTCTCCAACATACATTACCAGAGTGCTAAACTACTTTTATACACAAGGGTCTCCGAGAAAATCCATATTACAACCCATAACACTATACAAAAAGAAAACTCAGTTTATACCCACTACATACATAAACTAAACAGTTAGCTCGGCCCCTCTAGTATGCTAAACACGATCCTTGGTGTTTCCTGAAAAGATAATTTATATATTGGGGTGAGACACTTCTCAGTAAGGAAGACTAAATTAAAATCAGTGTGTGGCCAGCATGAATTTTAGTGTATACAGAAAATAACCAGTTCTTCATTTAACCAAAAATAACATTTAAATAGATGTTCATTCTACATAGTTGAAAATGCCCTTTTTCCTTCCCACAATATAAACTAGTTCAGTGAAAAATTAACACCATTTACATAAATCCATAGATTTGCATATAAGACAACTCCTTGTGACTAATGTCATTTACTTCCCCCATGGCATGGGTTGTGCGGCCTGAACACTGGACTAAGCCTGGGTGATCAGCCCAAAACAAAGTCAAAACATCATCCTCTGCAAGTACGTCTGCAGGCATCCACAGCCAAGCTACAAGTCTAACATCCTTACTTCAACCTCACACAGGCAGTCGATTGAGACCCCCCTACACTTTTATCCAGAACAATGTGGGCGCACATGGTCTAATAATCAATCACTAGCAACGGTACTGTGCTCACATAACAACTGGTCCCAAGGGTTCCTAAAGCATATCATGTAATTTAAGTAATTTAAAACTTTAGTTTAAATCATTTTGTTTCAAAATGCCATTAAATAAAAAGCCGGCCCCCAGCCGTCAAATAAACCTGATTCACAACCGTCAAATAAGCCCGGCTCACAGCCGTCATATAAAACCTAGCCCCCGACCATCATATAAAACCTGACTCACAACCATCATATCAAATCCCTATATTATTCACAAGCAATTCCAGTATGTTTTACAAACAGTTCCAGTATATTTCACAATCATTCCCAAATTCGGTTACATGATAAACCATATAAATTTAGTCACTTGCCACACAATTTCAATATTCAAACACAATCTAGGAAACAACCAAGAAAACACTATATTTTTAGTTCTTAAGATAAATAAGATTTTCCACTGTTTATATTATTCAAAATACCGTACCATATATCCTAGGTTTGTAAAATCCCTGTTGAACGGTTGATTTTCAAAATAATCTTTGAACTCATAAATAAATAAATATATAACAGTTTAATCAGT
The DNA here is from genome assembly GCF_029873635.1 of Malania oleifera. Classification (NCBI taxonomy): domain Eukaryota; kingdom Viridiplantae; phylum Streptophyta; class Magnoliopsida; order Santalales; family Ximeniaceae; genus Malania; species Malania oleifera. Next base: position 22,441,057 of record NC_080419.1, on the reverse strand, counting down.
TCATATTTAATAAAAATCATGACTTAACTTAATCCTCTTACTTCAATTCTAAAAAGTCTAGTAAAAACTCCAATCCACGCCCGGAGCTTTCAAAACTCCAAACCCTAAAATCACATTATCCCCAATAAAATCAACTCAACCCCAAAATTATTATTTCCTTAATATTCCTTAGCTTAGAATTTCTAATAACTATTTAACATTTCCTAAACCTATAAACTCCAAATAAATAATTTGATTTCCCAAAAATAGCAAATTTGCTAAATTCCCTAAATCTTACCCTAACCTTGGAGTGGTGCATCTACTCCAATTAAAATGATGACAATCGAGACTAGGACCCCGTGGTGGTGTCCGATCGTCGATTTGGCTAAAGATTTAAGGAAAAAACTGAGGAAAGGAAAAAAGTTTACCTTACCGCAAGAGTGGTGCCTACGCCACTTCTACGACAAATCCACTCTAGTAGGAATGTCGGTGGTAAAGAATGAAACCCAACGGTATCTTCCATTTTTCGATCGGCGCACATTTGGCCGACGAAATCTTAGAGAGAGAGGGAAAGTGATGGTGAGGAGAGAGACATTGACGTTCTGGGGGGGGGAGCCTTTCCGAATCTCAATTTGAGATTTCAATTGATACAATCTTAGGAAGCTTGCTTCCTGAGAAAGTTTCTAAACATATATATATATATATATATATATATATATATATCTTATCCTATTATTTATTTTATAAATTAAATTTAGTAATATTTAATTAAATTAATTTAATAATATTTAATTAAATAATTAATCTTAATTTAATTTAAAATTTTTTTTTGAGCTACTACATTCTTCCCCACCCTTAAAAGAATTTCATCCTCAAAATTCGCTAACCAATCCTTTTACCTAACTATCCTCAAAATCTAGCACACACGCCCGTAGCATATTTTCTAGAATCTGAATGGTTCTCTCAGACTGCCCATCTATTTACGGGTGAAACGTGGTACTGAAGTTAGTTGAGATCCCAAGACGTCCTGCAAACTCTTCCAGAACCAAGAAGTAAATTGTGGATCTCAATCTGAAACAATGGAAACAAGGACACCATGAAGTTGTACAATTTCCTAGACATAAAGTTCTGCTAGCCTATTCATAGAGTAACTAACTCTGATCGAGACAAAGTGTGCAATCTTTGTTATTCGATCCACAATAACCTAGATAACATTCTACCCATGCATAGACAAAGGCAACCCTGATACAAAGTCCATCGAGATATGCTCCCACTTCCACCTAGGGATATCAAGTGGTTGAAGTGGTCCCGCTAGCCTCTAGTGCTCGGCCTTTACTTGCTAACACGTCAAATAATGCTCCACAAAATGGGTGATCTCTCTTTTCATGTTAGACCACCAGAAAGACTCCCGCCAATCTCTGTACATCTTGGTGCTCCCTAGATGTACGGTATATAGAGAGCAATGTGCCTATTCTAGGATGGTTCGTTTAATCTCAGCATTGTTTGGTACGCATATCCTGGTGTGAAATCTCATCACCCCATCATCTGAGATATTGAAATATGCCTTTAACCCATCTTGTATTCCACTCACAATTTTTACCAGCTCTGTATCTTTCATCTGAGCTGTCGTGGTCCTTTCCCATAAGGTCGGTTGTACTACCAGGCTAGCAATGAATGCCTGGTGATTTCCTTCCACTAATTCCACACCCAACCTTTCCAGGTCCATCCCAATTTGATCTTGAACCCCAACTGCTGAAATTGATGCATTCACTGACTTCTAACTCAAAGCATCAACTACCATATTAGCTTTTCTTGGGTGGTAACTAATGGTATGGTTGTAATCCTTAATCAGATCAAGTCATCTCCTATGCCTCATATTCAATTCCTTCTGGGTGAAAAAGTACTTAAGACTCTTATCATCAGTGAAGATCTCGCACTTTTCACCATATAGGTAGTGCCTCCAAATCTTTAACGCATACACTACTACTGCCAGCTCCAAGTTATGCGTAGGATAGTTCTTCTCGTACTCCTTCATTTGGCGAGAAGCGTACGTAATAACCTTTCCTTGTTGCATTAAGACTTGCCCGAGTCATTTTTAAGATGCGTTACTGTAAACCACAAAACCACCATCCCCTGATGGAATGGTCAATATTGGGGCTGTGACTAGTTGCTACTTCAATTCCTGGAAGCTCATCTCGCACTTATTAGTCCACTCAAACTTACTGTTCTTTCTCGTAAGTTGTGTCAGAGGACCTGACAGCCTAGAGAAACCCTCAACGAATCGATGATAGTATCCTGCTAGACCCAAGAAACTTTTAACCTCGTGCACGTTCTTCGATCTCGCTCAATCAACTATTGCTTTCACTTTGCTCGAATCCACTAAAATTCCTTTCCTTGACACTACATGTAATGTTCCAACCCTCTAGGTGGGCCTAGAGTGCCACTAAACATACATAACATGTATATCTCTGATACTATACAAATACAACCCACCCAAATAAGGGAAAATGGGTATTTCATACTAATCTTCATGGTCATACACAGCGGAAAACATAAACATACACCATCTAATAAAACTTACCAGAGTTCCTAACTATTTCCTCACATATATCCATACATAACTAAAAACATAACCTGCTATTACAAACTCGAAAATATGTCTTGGCCCAAGCCCAGTGCATATACAAGAACTTACATAAACTAAAAAAAACAACTACACTCCAGAATACTCTAGAAGTTTAGGACCGGTTACCTGTATGACCTAAACAAGATTTGTATATTGGGATGAGACACTTCTCAGTAAGGTAGATCATATTACATCAATGTTGACATTACTGGTCACACCCGATTTTGATAATGACAAATATTGGTAATTGATGGCTATCAAGTTTGTGTGCAGGTCTATATTCACAGATACTTTGATGGCACATGAAGAAAAGCATGAAGACCCTAAAGATCATTTTGTGTTGTAATTCATTATTATTCAATTTGGGTTTGTAATAGTAATTAAGAAAAATGGTCTGTAATAATTAATGTTTTACTAGCATGATAGGGTAGATAAGCTCAAATGACTATAGGGAAACCAAATGACCGTAGGGCACCCTTCAGTCGACTGATGTCGAATTTTTTCGGTCGGCTCTCAAAAGACCTAAAATGACCCTAGGATCCACATGCATGCACAAACATATATGCTTAAATGGATAGGGTGAATGTATAAGGGAGTTGCAACCAAAATGCATTAAAAATGCATGTTCGGTCGACCAAACCCGAACATATAAAAAAATTCAGTCGACCGAACCAGTCAAGAGGTTAACAGTTTGAACATAGCTCGGTCGACTGTACCGTGCCAATTTCATATAACTTGGTCAACCGAACATCCACCAGGTCAACATTTTGACTCGATCGACCGACCATAAATATATGGGCAACGCCCTAGTCGATCGAACCCCCACGTGGGAGATTCCAACTGCCCGGTCGACCGAACTTCATACTTCAAAATCACCTGGTCGACCGAACCGCGCAGAAATGAAAAAATCGCCCTTTTGACCCTTAGTCTGGTCGACCAAATTCTCAGTTCAAATTTCTCCCGGTCGACCAAACTCTGTCACTTGGTCAACCGAACCTTAAGTTCGGTCGACCGGTGCTCTCGGGTTGGTAAATTTTACCGAGGTTAAAAATGCTTTTATTTTTACTAACCTTACGTAAACTTTTCTGAAAATGACTAATATGTCATGAACGGTTATAATTTTGGGGAATTCTATATATACCCCTTCATTTGCAAAAATTAGCCAAAGATTAGCAATCTTAATTAGGAAAAATCCTCTAAAATTTAAAAAATCCTACTTCCATTTTTAAGCCTCCTACACTCATTCTTACTAAATTTTATTGCTTAAATCTCTTTGTAAGTATGCTTGAGTGTTCTTTCCATAGGCTTAAGCTCTCTCTTGTTCTTGATTGATTAAGATTATTTTATTAGAGAGCAAAGCTTCAAGTTTCCTTAGAAGACTTTGTTAATAAGTCTTCATTAGGAATACTTCATTGAGCCTTTGAGTTTTGCACTGTTATTGCAATACTCAAGGAGTTCACATTGGATTTTGATTGCTAAAATATTTTACTAATCACTTTCAAAATATCTCTTGTGCTTATATTTGAGAAATATATATTTTGAGATATTTTCTTGAGTGCTAAAAGATCTTTGTTGCTATACCTTTCGATTGAGATTATCATCTTGATACAAAGATCAAATAAATTTTTACAAACCATTTTTTGAATATCTTTTATGGTTTATATTAAGAAAAATTATTTGTTGAGATATCTAGAGTGTGCTTGTGATCTTTGTTACTGCATTGTGATTAAGACTATTATTTTGACACAAAGATCCTCTCACTTACACTCTCACATAATGATTGCAATATTTGCATAAATCTTTGAGAGTAGACACTAAGACTACATTGAGCTTATCATATCTTATCATTTGGTAGCGTGTTGATTATATCAGCTTGTGTAAGAAGCATTTCCATGTACGCAAAATTTTATACAAATTCGTTGTATTCCAGGCATGGGCCTGAAGAGGGAGACTAGCCCTGGTAAATAATCTCAGATTAGCTTAGACTCGGTTAGGAAAGCTAGGTGCACCATCCTAGTAAGGTGTAGGTTGAGGTCAGCCCTGTTAATTGACCTAGTTGTAACCGGTGCCGCTCCACCCGTTAAGTGAGCATTAGTGGAATCCTCGGACTTGCCAGCTAGAGGTAGAGACGTAGGCATAGTTAGCCGAACCCCGATAATATATCGTGTGTGCACTGTTTATATTTCTACAATTTATATTCCTGCGCGTGTATGTTATAGTGTGAATGCTACGTATGATTTAATTTCTATATCTTACATTTATCTGCTCATTTGGGTATATGTGTATATAGAAAAATCCTAGGTTGTGAAATACTGCTATTGGATTAGCTAAACCTAGGAATTTTAAATACCTAATTCACCCCCCCCCCCGCTTTGGAATACACCAAAGCTAACAATCAATGTGTGACAATGTGAGTTTATTCTAGTAGAAACCAATTACACATTTAAATCATTCACAAATCTGTAATATAGAAGATATGTATATAATTATTGTATAAGATAGATTGACTCATTACGAACAAGAGTTCCCGAGGTTGGGGTAGGGTACATGCCCATACATTGTACGATCCTTCTGCTCAGTACTCAATGATGTAACTTTGCCCATTTTATTTTTAAATTATATATATGCATAATGAACTCATCCCAGCTTTAAAACATCATATCAACACCATTTACTTCCCCCATGGTATAGGTTGTGTGTTTATAATGCTCTGATCTAGTCTTGGGGTCACCAAGTTAGTCACATTAATCTCTACAGTCCGACTTGGCCTACACCACCCTAGTTCGTAATTCAACCAATGGCCCTTCATACCAAGTCGACTATTTAGATACCCACACACAAGAATAACGTGTGGTTGCACAGTATCTCTCATGCTAGCAATGGTACCGTGCTCTCTTGGTAACAAGCTTTCTCAAGTGGTTCATATATCATATATACAATTTATATCAAACGCACAATAACCTGTTTTCATTCATAAAGCATGTAAGCAGTTCCAGTACTTTTCACAATTCATTCATTCATTCATTCATTCATTGGTATAAACCGACACACACAGCTCTGAGTTTAACCTTGGTACATGCATCTCTCGGTATTTAACCGACATCTCTTTTCTACATTTCTTGATAATAATTTGGAACTCCAATTCCTTTATCTCATAATTATATTTCTTAGTTCAGTATATTTCCATTTAACATCTCATGTCACACTCATTTGGTTTAGTAAGCAAAAGTATAGCATATGGTTCGTAAAATATAATTTAAATAAAAAACAAGGGTTTCAAGCACCTCTTACTTTAGGTTTAATACAAAGAAATGAGTTTTAGGAAATATGGAGGCCATACCCCCAAAACCTTAGTTTTTATCAAAATCATAAAACTGGAAAAAATCGGCAATTCCACATGGTGAAATTTTCCAAATAAGCAGTCATATCGTACATAATATCATAACCTATAGTTCTAACATTTTAGATTTCAAAAATAACTGATGTAAGAAAATACTCTTACCTTTTTACGAAAAAACGAACCCGAATGGCTTAAAATGGCAAAGCCCTAAAAGTTCTAACCAGTGAAAACACGTGTATTTGCAAGACGGTGGATGATAGAGACAACCTGGAAGCAAAGATAGGCTTGGAAAGACTTCATGGTGAAAAAGTTTCAAAACCCTAGGAGAGAGAAGAGAGAGACTTGCAATTCTCTAAAAAAATGAGCTCAAACCTATTTATAGGTGAGCAGGCCTAGAGGAAAACCGGCGCCGATTTCCCTCGTCTCCAGAAAACCGTCACCAGTTTTGTGGTTGACTGGCCCGGTAGACCTAAAACCGTGGACAGTTTTCTTCCGACTCACTAAACCGTCGCCCTTTTGGGTCTCCAGTTTCCAAATTCCTTCTTTTTATTTTATTTTCATTTATTTATCATTTTTATATTCATTTTATTTTATTTTTCGAGTTCAAGCTCCTACATTACATGTCCTAGAAATGCAACCTGTTCCAGCCAGAACTCGCATTTCTTAAATTTAGCATAAAACTTTCCTTCCCTCAGCACCTGAAGCACTATTCTCAGATGTTCCTCGTGTTCCTATGGGCTTTTTTGAGTACACCAGTATATCGTCAATAAACACTACCATGAATTGGTCCAAACACCGGTGAAAGACCATGTTTATCAGATCTATGAACACTACAGGAGCATTTGTCAATCCAAATGGCATAACCAGAAATTAAAATTGTCATACCGAGTTCTTAAGGCTGTCTTCGGAATATATTTCACCCTAACTTTTACCTGATGATACTTGGAACGCAGATCGATCTTAGAGAAAACTTGTGTGCCCTTTAACTGATCAAACAGATCGTCAATACGGGGTAACGGGTACTTGTTCTTCACTGTCACCTCATTAATTTCACTATAGTCAATGCACATCCTCATCAATCCATCCTTCTTCTTTACAAACAACACCAGTGCTCCCCAAGGTGATATGCTTGGTCTGATAAATCCCTTGTCAAGTAGTTCCTGCAACTGCTCCTTAATTCAGTTCAAGCTATTCTTTATGGAGCCTTAGAAATTGGTATCATCCCTGGAGTTAATTCAATGGCAAACTCCACCTTGTGATCAAGAGGCAATCTCGGTAAGTCCTCAGGAAAAGCATCCGACAACTCCCTTATCACTGGGATATCCTCCACTTTAACTCCTTCCTTTGGTGCTTCTTATACAAATGTAAGGTACCCTTGGATACTTTCTAGAAGTAACCTCTTTGCCTCAATTTATGAAAGGATCCATGGTGCAGAGCGCACACACGACCCGATGAATTTAAACTCCTGCTCCCTAGGAGTTTTGAACACCACCTCCTTCTTGTGGTAATCGATTCTCAAAAAGACGTCGAACCCATGCATGCAAAAAAAAAAAAAAAAAGCTAGTAGTATGCATTCTCCCCTGAATCTCCACTGGGTAGTCTCTTATCACCTTACTACACACTATAGCTAACCCTATCGGCGTGACCACACCTAACTCAGCATCTAACAACCGAGTCTCTACCCTGTACAATTTAACAAATCTCTAAGATACGAAAGAGTGCATCGCACCTGAATCAAATAACACAACAACACTATTCGACAAAATAGAAATAGTACCTGTCACCACATCGCTAGCATTCCCTGTATCTCGGAGCATAAATGAGTACACCCGCGCATGGGCGGTGCCCCTCTAGTGATCACCTCAGGGTGCCTAGTTACCTCCCCGATATTGATGCTATAGAGGAGTGTGAGTCAACGTCGTGTGGCAATCCCGGGCCATATGTCCAGCCCTAGCACACCAGAAGTAGCCAGCTAGTCCACCCTTGCACTCGCCCCAATGCCTCTGATGGCATCCGGGACAAGTAGGACACAGTGGATTCCCCTGATAGGCTCGATATCCCATCTCCTGCCGTTGGCCTATGAAATTACCAGGCCTACTCCATGTACCCTAGTTGGTACTAGTTTGAAATCCTTGAGACAAAGGCCTCTTCTTCTAGTTTATTGCTAGTCTCTCACCCTTCTGGATACTAGCTCAACTGCATGGCCTTGTCCACCAACTCAGAAAAACTCTGAGCTAACAATGCCACCCCCTGTGCTCATATTTCTTGCCTCAAACCCTTCTCAAACCTTTGGGACTTCTTCGGCTCGTCCTGAATCATGTACGGAGCGAAGAGGAATTGTAGAGGCCCGAAGAATTATAGTGATTAAATAACGAAAGAAAAGAGAGAAACAAGAAAATTTTAAAGGGAATTTACAGGGTCTCGTAGATGAACACAGGGTTCTCGACGACGAGCATCCTTCTTGGGTTCGTCGACGGGGACATTCATCTCGCTGACGAGAAGTTACTGAGAAGGCCGTTTTGAAGGTCTGAATCTCATCGACGAGGAATAGGCTTTTTTCGATGAGACTACAACTTGGACTTGTCGACGAGGTAACGTGGCTCGTCGACGAGGCCATGTGGACAACATTTTATATATAGCCCTAAAACGGATTTTTGATGGAAAATTTATTTTACAGTTCTTCTCTTTCTCTCTCTAAAATGGTTTCTCTGAATTCTCTCTAAGATTCTGGCTTCGTCTCTCCTTGGTTGACAATCAGAAGCTATCACGGTGATCCTGGGGAGATTCTCTACAACACAACCAAAGCGAAATGTTGATTTGAGAAGTTTGTGTACCATCCCAAAACCAAGGTAAGTAGATTATGAGAGTATTTTCAGTATTACTCAGTTCATTTGAGGCCAGATTCTGTATTATATGTGAATATATTGGAGTTTTGTGAAGTAAAATCAGGGTATTATATTTTCAGGAATAGAGTGTTTTGGGACCCTGCAGGTAAGGGTTGAGGACCCCAATGGGTGGTATTTCAGGAATGCAGGTAAAATGATATATGGATTATAGTTTAGGAGTTGAGCATATGTGGATTTGGGGAAATATGTATGCGATAATTATTTAGGTGAATTCAGTTATTTGATAAGGAAATTATGTGTGTGTATTATCTTAGGATGTTGAAATTATGAATACCGCACATGTGAGACTGTAAATAACAGCCAGTGTTCAGATAGTCAGGTAAGGGAAATATGCTATGTTAGGAATTTTAGTATGATTATCAGGAGAAATTACATGTTTTACTAGATTATTATTATTCAGATTATAAAATATTTGTATAGCAGAAAATACAGATTTTAAAGCATGTAAATTTATTTATTTAAATCGTGTGGCATGAGGTCATAATAGTTTAGCACAGTATTTATGCAACTAATAATACCATGTTTTATAGTATATTAGTAGAAAATATCATGAGATATATATATTTCATAGAATGATGAATTTTCAGTATACATACAGATAGAAATTATACAGTATATTCAGAAGCATGATTTATAGTATATGTACAGAAACATATATTTTTAGCAATTTTAGAACATCATGAGTTCAGAACCATAACACCCAAATTATTAGATACATAGATAGATACACAGATATATAGACATTAAATATTTAGTCAGTTACTCTGATTTTCAGACCAATTTTGTAATGTTATGTCTATTTCAAAATCATGGTAAAATAGTAATGTAAAAAAATCGGTTATATATATATATATATATATATATATATATATATATATATATATATATATATATATATATATATATATATCAGACCCTGATGGACCATATTCAGTCAGCAGAGCATGGTACCGTAGCTATACTCAATTTAGAGTGCAACCACATAACTTAGATTGCATGTGGATATTCAGCGGTCGATCGTGCCTATGTTGTGGATAGACTCTCCGTCAGTTAAGGTTGAGGAGGCCGATCTGACTTTCGGAGATCAATTGACTTATCCTGGTCGGCCATTCAGGATAGGTCCCGCCTACAGACTGCACAACCCTGTTATAAGGGGTTAAATCATGACTTTCAGCTATCCATCTAGGGAAATTTTCTCAATTATATATATATATATTCAGATTTACAGAAACCGTAGACAAATCTATGAATATTAGAAGTATTATGAATAGAAAATTCAAAAAAAGTATTTTACGTTAAATGACATAAGTATGAGCTATATTGCACATTATTTATGTGTATTCCCAAACTGAGCTATTTATGGTATTTCTAAATCAGTCTTTACAAATATGTAAACTCACTTACCACACACTAGTAATAGCATATTTTGTCTTACTGAGCGTTGTCTCACCCTAGTGATTTAACATTTTTCAAGTGATCTAGCTAGGTGAGCAGATCAGGCTCGCAGGTAGAGGGACTACAGTATTGCCTTGTCTGTAGGGTGAGTATTTTGGGAAGTCATTTTTGAGTAGTCCTTAGGTCCAGATGAGGGTATTTTGGGAATGGTCGTGTGTGCTTATTTTGGGAAATATTCTGACACTCTAGTATTGTATATGTTGATATGGTTGTGTATATTTTGCTTCCCATTGTTTAGATAGTTTATTGTGTCTCAGGTTCCATGGGTCCTATTTGGACCGTGATAATGGTGGTATGAATTAAAATAAATGGTATCAGGCCAGTGAAATTTCACAATATATATATTTATAAGGAAAAAATGATATGAAAAATTAGGATGTTACAGTTTGGTATCGGAGCCTAGGTTTCTAGGTCCTATAGACTTTAGAGTGCAGTAGAAGCAATACCAAAGTATAGGAAAGGATTTGAGGTTTTATTCTGTAGTCTGGGTACAGGATTTCTGTGGTGGTTTCTATTTTTCTCCTAGGGTGACGATTTCAGGAAAGCCATAGTAAACTATTGTCGGGTCGTGTGTCTAGATTACGAGATTGGATTTTGAATTTAGATTAGGGAGGGTAGTTAATAGTGAATATGAGATTTTAGTTGAATGAAATAAATTAGATACGTATGGAAGATAGGGTCCTTAAATATGTTCCTTGTTTTTTCACGATGCACCCAGGAAGCAGTGGTACAAATGCTGGGGGTGATGGAGTAGGACCTTCTAATATGGGAGGTGGAGATAATAATGTGGTATTGCGCAGCGTCACCCAGCAGGTGATGGCTGAGATGGCCAGGAGCTCAGGAGAGCGTAGCTGTACAATCGAGCAGTTTACGCGGATGAAGCTCCCATCTTTTGCTGGAGGTGCTGACCTGATTGTGACCGAAAATTAGGTCCAGGACATTGACGAGACGTTGGTAGTGCTTCCATGTATAGACGAACAAAAGGTAGTATTTTCGACGTTCATGTTGAAAGGAGAGGCAAAATGTCGATGGAGATCAGCGAAGTTGATTGAGGATCAAAGGTTGGATCCAATGCCAGTGATGTGGAGTCAATTCAACGAGCTTTTCTTCGAGCGATATTTCCTTACTATAGTTTGGAGTGCAAAGATAGCAAAGTTTATGCACTTAGCTCAGGGGCAGATGATAGTATCACAGTACCCAAGTCGATTTATTGAGTTGTCCCGATTTTCCCCATATTTGGCACTAGACAAAGAGAAGAAGGTGAGGATGTTTGAAGAAGGCCTGAGGCAGAGCTTGTTTGAGCAGATTATTGGTTTCCGGGCTCCAACATTCACAGAGGTCGTGGATAGGGTTGTAGTTATTAAGAATGGCATGCAGAGATGCGTCACAGCTTAGAGTCAAAGAAAGAGGCCTGCGCCTAAGGGTTTCCAGGCAAGTTCTAGTTAGGGTCCATGGAGAGGAGACTGTTATAGGGGAGTTCATAGGCAGATGACAGGACCTCGTGAGAATCAAGGTGTGTAGACCTACCCTGTGTGTCAGACGTGCGGGAGACAACATCTGGGAGAGTGTTGGGCTGGGAGAGACATCTGTTATTAGTGTGGGAGACCCGGCCACAAGGCTCAAGCATGCCCAAGACCACTGATCCAGGCCCCAGCTCCCAGACCCTACCGGGGTGATTACCAGGCACCTTGGGGAGGCCAACAGAGGAATGCAGCTTTGACCAGGGTATATGCATTGACACCAAGAGATGCCGAGGCAACTGGAGACGTCGTTATAGGTATCTTTATTACTTTTTCCATATCAAGCTATTGTTTTATTTGACACGGGTGTCACCTATTCTTTTGTCTCATTGGGGTATGCTAAGTTAGCTGGGATTGAAGCACAATTACTAGATGTTGACTAGTGTGTAGCCATGCCGAATGGATTTACTGTGAGATGTAGGAAGGTACTTAGGAATTTTCTAGTGGCTATTCAAGGGAAAGTACTACCAGCTGATCTTGTGATATTAGACATATAGGGGTTTGATAAAATATCGGGTATGGATTGGCTGGCAGCTAATCACGCTAGTATTGACTACCATCAGAAAGAAGTAATTTTTGGACCATCTGGAGAGCAAGAATATAGATTTTTTGGTTCACGTGTGTGTGCCTCGCCATAGTTAGTGTTTGCCATACAAGCAAGCAGACTGCTCCTAGATGGAGGTCAGGGGTTTATGACTTTTGTAAAGGAAGTGTTAGAAAATGAATTGAAGCTTGACAGGACACCAGTGCTAAGGGAATTTCCAGATGTTTTTCTATAAGAGTTACCTGGGTTGCCTCCCGATCGTGAGGTAGAATTTGCTATAGATTTACCTCTGGGGATAGCACTGATCTCTAAGGCTCCTTACCGTATGGCTCCAGCAGAATTAGGAGAATTAAAGGACCAGTTACAGGATCTATTGAATAAAGGGTTTATCAGACCTAGCGTATCGCCCTGGGGAGCACCAGTGTTGTTCGTAAAGAAGAAAGATGGGTCTATGAGGATGTGTAGAGATTACAGGGAGATAAATAAGGTAACCATTAAGAAAAAATATCCTCTACCTTATATAGATGATTTATTTGATCAGCTTCAGGGTACACAGGTTTATTCTAAGATCGACCTCAGATCAGGCTATCATCAGATGAAGGTTAAAGCAGAAGATATCTTTAAGACAGCATTTTAAACCAGGTATGGGCACTACAAGTTTTTGGTGATGTTGTTCGGGTTGACTAATGCACCAGTAGTATTTATGGATTTAATGAATCAGGTGTTTCATCAATATTTAGACCATTTCATTGTGGTTTTCATTGATGATATACTGGTCTACTCAAGATGTTTTGAGGAGCATGAGGCACACTTACGACTAGTACTTCAGACGCTCAGGGAAAATGAATTGTATGCCAAGTTTAGTAAATATGAATTTTGGTTAGAGAAAGTTGCATTTTTAGGGCATGTTATATCAAAGGATAGAGTTTTAGTGGATCCTAGTAAAATAGAGACAGTGGTGAATTAGGAAAGGCCAAGGAATGTTTAGGAGATTGGGAGTTTCTTGGGACTAGCGGAATATTACCGTCGATTTGTAGAGGGATTCTCAGGACTATGAGGACCTTTGACGTGGCTGACCAGGAAGAATTCCAGGTTTGTATAGGATGATGAAGGAAAACAGAGCTTCCAGGAATTAAAACAGCGGCTCATCACTGCACCTACTGATGATTCCATCTGGAGGTGATGGTTATGTAATTTACAATGACGCATCTTTGAAGGGACTTAGCTGTGTGTTGAAGCAGTATGGTAGGGTCGTAGCTTATGCCTCTCGACAGTTAAAAGAATATGAAAAGAATTACCCTACCCATGATTTGGAATTGGTTGCAGTGGAACATGCACTAAAGATTTGGAGGCATTATTTGTACGGTGAGAGATGCGAGATATTGTAAAGACCCTGAGAATTTATAGTAATTAAATAATAAGAAAAGGAAAGAAAAGGGAAATTTCACAAAAGGGACAGGGTCTCATCAACGAACGCAGAGCGCTCGTCGACGAATCGTCTTCTTGGGCTTATCGATATGGAGGCATGTCTCGTCGATGAGAATTTACCAAAAGGTTGTCTTCTTATGAGTATATTTGTAATCTCTCAGGACCTTGAATGTAACCATAGTATTCCTCTACCACAAGTGAGGGTAATTAATGAAATAGGTAGCCAATTTTCTTTAAAGAGTGGTGTATGGAATAGATAGTAAATTTCGAGGACAAAATTTTATAAGGAGGGAAGAATGTAAAGACTCGAAGAATTTATAGTAATTAAATAATAATAAAAGGAAATAAAAGGGAAATTTATCAAAAGGGACAGGGTCTCGTCGACGAACGCGGAGCGCTCGTTGATGAATCGTCATCTTAGGCTCGTCGACGTGGACGCGTGTCTCGTCAACAAGAATTTACTGGGAGGCTATTTTCAGGGCCTAAATTTCACCGACGAGGGCACCGTCTTCGTTGACGAACCACCTTTATGAACTCGTCGATGAGGCGACGTGGATCATCGACGAGGCCACGTGGCCAGCCACCTATAAATATGCAGAAAATGGGTTTTTAGCAAAAAATTTCTCTCTCATTTTCTCTTTCTAGAAAACAGGTTTCTCTCACTTCTCTCTAGATTTCTGGCTCTGATTCTCCCCGGTTCGACGATCAGAAGCTACCACGGTGATCTTGGGGAGATTCTCTGCAACCTAACTGGAATGAAAATTCAATTTGAGCGGTTTGGGAACCATCCTAAAATTTGGGTAAGTTTTTCAGTATTATCAGTATTATTTGGGGCCAGATTTTGTATTCTATGAGAATATCTTGAGTTTTTGTGGAATAGGTTTGAGGTGTCATATTTTCAAGAATAGGGTGTTTTAGGCCCCTATAATCATGGGTTGAGGACTTTAGCAAGTATCTGTTCGGGAACCCAGGCAGTCTTAGGAAATATGGGTGTATTGATTTACTGGAAAATTTGTATATGTAAATCCAGGTTTTTGGGGTTGGTACACTGCAGGTGCGAGAGTTAGTGGAGGCTAGCCTCACAGTCAGATAAGTAAGGGAAATATGCTGTGTTGGAAATTTCAGGATTATTATCAATAATATATGTGTGTTTTTGGGATATACTTTATAGGGTATAAATTATCTTTATTTTTAGGAAATACAGATTTCAGTACAGGGAGTTTTTATTTAGTTGTGTGGCATGAGTTAATATTAGGACAATTCAGATTTTATGCAGTCTTTCAGAATACTATGATTTATAGTATTTTTGGCCCAGGAATATGTTTTACCACATTTTACAAAATTATAAATTACAGATATTATACAGACAGACATTATATAGACCGATATTTTTTAGACAGATATTATATAGGCAGATATTTTACAGACAAATATTTTACAGTATTTACAGAATACCATGATTTCCAAAATTACAAATCCATAACACTTAGATATTATAGTTTATTCAGTCAGATAATACAGATCAAATATTTCAGTTATTTTAGTTAGATATTTTAGCATTTCAGATCAGATTTATAGTGTTATGGTTATTTTGGAATCATGATATAACAACAATATAATTATATTTATTAGTATTATATAGTTCGAGATCCCTCATGAATTATTTCAGACATATTCAGACAGTAGAGCATGGTACCATTACTATTTTAGATCAGAGTGCAACCACATATCTCAGATAGTGTGTGAGATACCGTCTACT